>NC_141696.1:196938360-197245860 GCF_964263255.1 Lissotriton vulgaris
TCTTTGTGTGTAGCCGGGTCTCTGCTGATACCGGCAAGGGGCACGCCCTCTCGTTCTGGAGCTCCGTGGATCAGCAAAAACTGTGGTGGAGTGTGAGAAGCACAACACGGCGCCCCCCCTAGCAGAGGTACTAACCAGCTGGTGTGTGTCTGCGCGAAGGGGAGAGAGGAGGCGGCATCGCGCTGCCTGACAAGGGCTCATTTGAAGGTAATGGCCGGAATATTATGCCCAGGAACCCTGTGGTGGAGTGCAGGAAGCGCCAAGCAATTGGGGGCAGGAAAGTGAGTCTGTTGTCCCATACATTGGTATACGGGACCTCGTGGACTGCAGGTTCCATCAGGCAGTGCGCCTGGGAGGTGCAACGCTGTTACTACACTCACCTGGAGGAGGAGGAGCCAAGGGACTGCTGATATTGAAGTGGTCTCTAGAGCGCTTGAAATTTTGTTTTCTTGTGGAACTGGCACTGATGACGGCCAATGTGGGCCAGAAACGCGTCTGCCATGACGTTTCACGAACTTCAGGAAGCAACTGCATAATTGCCAAATAAATCCTTCATTTGAGCCCGGAGCATGTGTCTCGCTGATTTCTAAAGAGGTCAGCATTGGTTCTTTATATATATATATATATATGTATATATATATATATATATATATATATATATATATATATATATATATACATATATATATATATATATATATATATATATTTTTTTTTTTTTTGGATACCAATAATTCACCGCACACGCCTTGATTTCAGATTGCAGTTTCTTTTATTTCAAAACGTGACAACACCTACGCGTTTCGAACCGTAGTTCGTGTTCACGGTAGCTATACTGTGTGGTCCCTCCATTATTTCAATGCACATTGGCCTTTGGCACGCCCTCATTGTTTTAAGGCATGCTGGGACATGTAGTGTTAACAAAAATATATGTGCCTGGCATTGTTAGTTTGGGTTCTGGGTTATGTGCAGTACTGGGGCGACTTTAGGCGTTACTGCATTTAAAGCGTGTCCCCAGTTAACTAGGACTATGGCGCTTTGTATCACACGTGATGACACGTGTGTCTATAATCAGCTCTCTGGTTACTCGAGAGTTGATTAAAATGCGTAACTAGATGGATCCAATTCCATGGTTACAATTAAGGGCTGAGTGCCCTACGTCCCCAGTGCTGACATTTGCCCTCAACCTCTTTTAAATAAACTTATTCGGCACTATCAGAAGAAAATGAATTATTCTCAGTACAAATCAATTTAGGTAACTGTGAATAGCACAAACAAAATTAGTTCACTGGGATTATTTGTTACAGTCATTCATGGTCAAAAGAGGGTGCTTTTGTGTGGGTTTGCTGCTGGCTCCCCAATGTCTGTGTATTTTCGTTCTCATAGGTGGACATAAAGTTCCTCATCGCCGTTGAGGCCAGCCGGCTGTTTGGTTCTGAACCTCATGATTAGTTTTGATTCAAGCCTTCTCAGTTTTTGAATCCGGTTGCCTCCTCTTTCATGTTGCGGTACCATCGCCAGACCAAAATATCTAACATCTAGCCATGTTTTGTTCTCATGATTGGCTAAATGTTTGGCAATGGCATAGGAGTGGTCGTGATTTTGGATGGCTCGAATATGCTGGAGTATGCGAGTTTTTAAGGAACAGGTTGTGCTGCCGATATATGATTTCCCACAGTAACACTGGATCATGTACACCACAAAGGACGATTCACAGTTGATGTTATTGGCGATGGTGAAGTTCTTGCCAGCTGCATCCTTGAGATTTTTCATATTGCGTCCTATTTTGCACGCCTTGCAGACTGCGCATTTATTAAAACCTTGTTTTCTGATGTCAAGCCAGGACTGATTTTTCTTGATTTCAAAATGACTTTGTGTTAATTCATCCGCCAGATTGCGTGCCCGTCTGTAGGAGACTAGAGGGTAGTTTCCTATTGTTGTGCCAATGTCCGGGTCCTTACGTAGTACATGCCAGTACTTCATCATGGCTTTCTGTATTCTGTAACTCTCTTTACTAAAAGTCATTATCATCCTGGGTTGATCAGTGGTTTTGTTTTCTTCAACTACTTGCGTGGCATCGGTGCTTGTCTTTGTGATTAGAGTTTGTTCTCTTGTTTTACTTCTTGCTCTTGCTTCACATGCCATTAGATCTGTTTTGTTGTATCCTCTCTGTTTGAAGCGTGCTTTGGTTTCTCTGAATTTCAGTTCCATTTCTTTTTCCTCAGAGCAATTCCTCTTCATCCGTAGGAACTCACCATACGGGATGCTTTTTATCAGTTTTTGTGGATGAAAGCTTAAGCCGTGAAGAATGCTGTTGGTTGACGTTTTCTTTCTGTGGACGGTTGTTTGGATCTTACCGTCAGCTATATACACCTTTGTGTCTAAGAATACAATTTCATTTGGACTGATAGAGTATGTGAATTTTAATCCCACTGAATTTTGGTTGAGGATATTGAAGAATGTTATGAATTCCGTTTCTGTGCCTTTCCACAGGAGGAACAGATCGTCTATAAAGCGTAGCCAAAGGGCTACCTTTGCCATGTGGTGGTCGTTTTCTTCTCCCCAAGCTACGGTTTTCTCCCACCACCCCATGGTGAGATTCGCGTAGCTTGGAGAGAAGGAAACTCCCATGGCTGTGCCACAACTCTGTTTGTAAATGGTTCTGTTGAATAGAAAAATGTTGTTGTACAGACACAACGTCATCATCTCCATGATCATTTTTGAGTGTTCTCTCCGGGTGATTGGTTGTTGATCCAGAAAATATTTTATGGCTGTCAAACCAATGTTGTGATTTATTGACGTGTACAACGACACCACGTCGATCGTCACCAGCATGTAATCCGGTTGCCACTCCGTTTCCATCAGGGTGCGTAGGAAATCTCCCGTGTCCTTTATGTAGGAGCTTAAGGTTGGTACCAGCGGTGCTATGAAAAAATCCACGTAATTGGAAACATTTTCGTAAAGTCCCCCACAGCTTGAAATTATCGGTCTGCCGGGGGGCTTGTTGAGTGTCTTATGTACTTTAGGTAAAAAGTATATGGTTGGAAGGATGGGATTTTCAACCATCAGAAATTTTCTTTCCGTGTCTGTGATTAGACCATTTTCTTGCCATGCACTCAATTTTGTTTCCAGTTCCTGTTTCATTGCTTCTGTTGGATTTCTATTTAGTACCATGTAGTTGTCGTTGTTGTTTAGCTGGCGCATTGCTTCTTCTACGTACTGGTCTTTGTCCATGATTACAATATTCCCGCCCTTGTCCGCCGGTTTGATTTCTATTTGGACGTTGTTTTTCAGGCTTGATATTGCTTGTCGTTCTCCAATGGTTAAGTTTTCTTTTCTTTTTTTTTTTTGCGATGGTACCGCAACATGAAAGAGGAGGCAACCGGATTCAAAAACTGAGAAGGCTTGAATCAAAACTAATCATGAGGTTCAGAACCAAACAGCCGGCTGGCCTCAACGGCGATGAGGAACTTTATGTCCACCTATGAGAACGAAAATACACAGACATTGGGGAGCCAGCAGCAAACCCACACAAAAGCACCCTCTTTTGACCATGAATGACTGTAACAAATAATCCCAGTGAACTAATTTTGTTTGTGCTATTCACAGTTACCTAAATTGATTTGTACTGAGAATAATTCATTTTCTTCTGATAGTGCCGAATAAGTTTATTTAAAAGAGGTTGAGGGCAAATGTCAGCACTGGGGACGTAGGGCACTCAGCCCTTAATTGTAACCATGGAATTGGATCCATCTAGTTACGCATTTTAATCAACTCTCGAGTAACCAGAGAGCTGATTATAGACACACGTGTCATCACGTGTGATACAAAGCGCCATAGTCCTAGTTAACTGGGGACACGCTTTAAATGCAGTAACGCCTAAAGTGGCCCCAGTACTGCACATAACCCAGAACCCAAACTAACAATGCCAGGCACATATATTTTTGTTAACACTACATGTCCCAGCATGCCTTAAAACAATGAGGGCGTGCCAAAGGCCAATGTGCATTGAAATAATGGAGGGACCACACAGTATAGCTACCGTGAACACGAACTACGGTTCGAAACGCGTAGGTGTTGTCACGTTTTGAAATAAAAGAAACTGCAATCTGAAATCAAGGCGTGTGCGGTGAATTATTGGTATTCAATCAAAACGGGATACTGCCCTGGTCCCTTCACCGGCACCGACTGAAGCGTGCTCCCGCTGCGACAGGACAAGTTGTATGCTATATATATATATATATATATATATATATATATATATATATATATATATATATATATATATATATATATATATATATATATATATATATATATATATATTCCAGTACTCTATCTTTGCAGAATCCAGTCAGCAAACCAAGGACTCAGATAGACAACGCGGACCCAATTTCTTCGTGCGTTTCTTATTTATTTAAAGTTTTTTCGCCCCGCATCAGTATGCCGCCATAACATATATATATATATATTTTTTTTTTAAAAAATAGACGCCGCACTCAGGAACTGTAGTAGACTAATTTATTAGGCAAACTCCACAGTAAGTCTGTCACACCGACGCGTTTTGGGCACACGCCCTTTCTCACGGTAGGTGGCACTACTTTTTTCTCTGTTTATAAAGGCTATGCAATCCAAACCCATCCCATGGATTTCTGGGATTTGTAGTTTATATGCAACCATATCATCAAATGACACCTTTTGTGACAGTAATCTATCATAATTTGCAGTAACGTTGCTTGACACGTTTATCTAATGCAACTGCACTTCATTATGCATATTATCTGCTTCAAATTCGGGGTATAGTACCTATTTAGACAATGTTGTGAAACAAATTAGCGCAGTTGTATTTTTAATACATATATTAAATATATGTCATAATCAGCCGTCTTCAGCCAGGATAGCTTGACTCCAGTGGTGCGGAGAGCATGGGACTCACGTCTGAGCATACCCATCCCACTCAGGGTGACAAATGCAAAAACAACAATAGAAGACGGCTGATAGCCAGAAACCAGTCCTAGGATGCTTGATTGCGGTCCAGGAGAGACATGGCTTGGCAGTTCGGGCTGGACTGTTCCCATGAGGCACAGGGTCAAGGCTGATTTGCATATGGCCATGTCTGAACTGGGGTGGTGTGGAGTGCAAAAAAATGATGGATTTAGGCCCAGATCTCTGTTCTGGGGTGAATGTATGACATTGTTCTGCATTCTGTCCATCAACTTTTGTTTTTGCATTTGTCACCCCGAGTGGGATGGGTATGCTCAGATGTGAGTCCCATGCTCTCCACACCACTGGATTCAAGCTATCCTGGCTGAAGACGTCAGATAGCCAGAAACCGGTCCTAGGATGCATGATTCCGGTCCAGGAGAGACATGGCTTGGCAGTTCGGGCTGAACTGTTCCCATGAGGCACAGGGTCAAGGCTGATTTGCATATGGCCATGTCTGAACTGGGGTGGTGTGGACTCGTAGGGATGGGTGAATTTTGCGAATCTCGCGTTCGTGAATTTTGCGGATTTGCGAACTCGCAATCCGCAAAATCCGCGAATTCCTGCGAATTTGCGGATTTTTTTTTTATGTTCGCACGGGTTTCTGCAAGTTCGCGAGGGTTTTGTACAATTTCGCAAATTGCGAAATTGTACAACACGCGTGCAAACTTGCAGAAACCCGTGCGAACACAATGTGCCCAGTAGGGTATGTGCCTCTTGTGTAAATAAAAGGTAAGAGAAAGATCAGTTCAGCAGATGAAGAGAAAGAAGCTCCTGGTCACAGGAACAGCACGGGTATTGCGCTCGTGAAAGTCAAGGATGCAAAGCCTATCCAGCATCACAGCTGATTTTCCACGGTAGATTTGGGAAGAAGGCACACCTGTTCAGCCTCGACGACGCTCACGATTGTTTTTGGGCTAATGAATGAGTCACTGAATTTGAGCATCAACTAGTTCGAGCGACCATGTGTGTGTTACTATGCAATCGCCCCGAAGGGCGCATGGGTCCCTTGAGTGAGCTGCAGACCTGTGCCCAGCCATGCAACTATTTTGCAATGGCGCCAGCAAGCTGCCAGCGCCGTTGTAAAATAGTTACAAAGTTAGCTTGCACAGGAAGCACTTAGATAAAATAAAGCAGCACCTGCTTCGTTTTATCTAGTGGTTCCTGTGCAAGCTAACTTTGTAACTATTTTACAACGGCGCTGGCAGCTTGCTGGCGCTATTGTAAAATAGTTGCATGAGTGGGGGTTCAACTTTTGAACCCGTTACGTTCGCGGATTTTTTTTTGCGGATTTTTTGGGAAATCCGCAAAATTCGCGGATTGCGGATTTCCCAAAAATCCGCAAAATCCGCGAGCGTAATGGATTTCCCGCTCACACTTAGTGTGGAGTGCAAAAAAATGATGGATATAGGCCCAGATCTCTGTACTGGGATGAATGTATGACATTGTTCTGCACTCTGTCCATCAACTTTTGTTTTTGCATTTGTGCTTGGCCCCAGCCTACCTTCCATTTTGAAAGTACCTCACTATTCTACCTTTCGGGCCTCACTTCTCAAGATGACGATTGGCTGCCCAATGATTAGGGGATTTGGTTTTTAATCTAAACTGAAGTAGGACTTGCAAAATGTTTCCTAGACACAGAAGAAAGACTTCCTTCCCTCTTCAGAAAGAATTCCACCTGAATCCAAATGGTGGCCATTCTTGAACAGTACCATCCATTCACAAAACTCCTATTTTTAACTAATCGGCAATACAACTTTAATCAGTTGAATCTCTCCTCTCCTATCACCTCTAAACCCTGATGGCTCTTACCCATTCCTTGGTCTACAACAGTCTCTGAGGTGCACCTCTGCAGACCCACTCCTTTACCGGATAAGTCTCAGAGGTGCTCTTTATTATTTAATTCTCATAATGCTCTGTAATTATTGTCCAGCTCCTTCGCATTTGTTGTAGCTCTCCACTTCAAGTCTGGCATTCTGTCAGAAGCCCTTCATTCATAAGACTTCAACTATTCTTTTTCTTGTAATGATCACATCTCCATCTAAACCCCCTCACAATACCTCCAACTCTACTCTAGTGAGTCATGGCCCTAACTCGTGGAGCATAGTTTATCCAACTAATATCTATAAGAATGCAAAAAACACCCTCAAATATAAATTATTGAAATTTCACCAAGAAACATTAATAGCGGACGCCTACCACAGCCTGTCTTGCCTTGACGAAAACAGACTTTATATTCTACTCCAAACGCCCGACTAAATGGAAACAAAAATTCCTCCTTAACCTTCCCATCACTAAAACAAGCAAAATTCTGTATGGAATAAAACGAACCACTTCCCCCTCCCTTTCTTTCAATGGCGAAATTGATATGTCTATATACAGAACTGGTAACATACTCATACAAGTATCTGGCCCTCACTTAAACATATTTGATTGACATTTCAGGACTATGGCCACTTTACTCTCACAACTTGGCAGAGGCCCCAAAGGCCTCTTTCCTCCATGTCACAACTCACTAACCCTAAACAGTCTCATTGTCTTTCTCCTGAAAATTCCCCTTCCTTAACTAGGTCACTCCAGAATCCATCCACCTACCCTACTTCTACTTCCAAAACTCACTGCCGATCCTTGCCCTCCCTTCCGACCTCTTTGCCCTCCCTAACATGCAACCTCTCTAACATTGTCCTTGATATTTTGCATGCCTGGCCCAGGCTCGCGGGCCCTCCTCTCAGTCCTGCCTCAGCAAACCCTAGAGCTGATGCCCCTCCTGTTAGCTGTACCCCCTTTTCTCATGCCGATGTGGGACAATTGCCGGACCTCAGACATGAACCCCCCTCAAAGATTAGAGCTCCCTGCCCCCTGACCTTAGTTTGATTGCACACTCTCACTAACGTTCAATCTTCATGGGACACAACCAATTCCCTTGTTTCACCTTCTAACACCCACCCTATACAGTTTCCCTTTAGATTGTCTCCGCT
Organism: Lissotriton vulgaris; assembly: GCF_964263255.1. NCBI lineage: Eukaryota > Metazoa > Chordata > Amphibia > Caudata > Salamandridae > Lissotriton > Lissotriton vulgaris. The sequence goes on from NC_141696.1 coordinate 196,946,322, forward strand.
TGCTCTCTCCCCTAAGCTCACTCACACTGCTACTAATGAAGTTCATGTAAATCTGTGCGATGAGGCACTTCTCCTTAGAACACGTTCGAACAAGCACCCTTTCAGCACCAACCTCTATCTAAAGGCGGACCCTAAACATCTTACCCAGAGTATATTAAACCCCTGTCCAAATGTTACTGACCTACCTCCCAACGGGTTGATCCCCTCCCCCTTCCTCACTGACCTTCCAACATTTCCCCTCTCCCTCACAACTGGTTGCTTCTTGAGCTCTCTTGCTCAGATTCTGAACCAAATGGAACGGAAATTCAACTCTCTTGCTACAGATTTACCCATCTTAGACCGGATCTTTCTAAGCAGAACACCCAGGCCCACCCCTACACATCCGTTACTTCACCTACTAGTTCCCCTATTCCCCCCTCAACGGCCCCTGTGGCCTACCACTCCCCTCTGCAGGCGGGCACTCAGGCCTTACAGTGCTATCTGCACTCTTTCCCCTCTGGAGTTAAATTCCCTCTGCAACTTTTACCTTCCCAAGATCCAGGTGACTGACCATTTCCCCTCCTCCAACATCCCAGTTATAGTGGGCGTTAATCGTACCCCTGCAACTCACAACCCACCCAGACTGCTGGCACAATACGCCATCATTCGCTTCCTCTATTCGGCTAATGATAATACCTACCCTCTTTCTTGCATGCTTGTTAACTGCCGATCTGCTGCACCACATGCTACGTAGATCGCTGAAACCATCCTCAGTGAAGGTTTTATTAAATTAGCGCAGTTAGTTAAAACCATAGCTATAACATATCAACATTAGCACAGTTATCAAGTTTAGAAAGCAAAAGCTGAAAAGGACAATCGAAATTTAAAATCCTGTACATGTTAAAAACAATCTTGTAGGTGCCAGTATAATAACAAAACAGTGCAGGACCTAAAGTAAAATAGATTAATGCTGGAGTACTAAATAAGGGGCCGGAAAAAGTCTGTGATGAGTTTTTTTTGGGGCGGGGGGAGCTGGAAGCACAGGGACCATGGAGGGTAAACATAGGTTGTCCAAAAGTCTCACAAATTTTCCAATCCTTGCAAGCACTTGGGTGTCTGAGGAAGTAAAGCACAGGGCCGATGCATCCCAACACGACCTGATGCCCTGTTTTAAATATAAAGGTTTTAAAAGAAGTCTTCTGGGGGCGTTGAGGACAGGACAGCAGCACAGGAGATGCAGCCATGATTCAGTCTGATAATTGCACAGTCTGCAGGCCCCCTCCTCACTTGTTGGAGCCCATCGGTTAAAGGTTGAACGCAGACCTAGGAGACGCATGAACATTATATTTTTCCGAGCCACTGCATTTAAATTTTTCAGGAGGTAAGATTGAGGTGCCCTAGGGAGGTATGAGTTGTTCAGGGGGATCAAGACTGTTGATGTTTTTAAAGCCTTGGAGTCCATCCGATGGGAGATTTGTTTGACCTGATTATTGATAACCTTTTTCCAGACTGTGTATGGAATAATATCTGAGGTTAGTAATGAATTATCGATCTCTAGCAATTTTATAGCCTTTGTAACTTGTCGATTGCATGGATTTCCAGGACTAGCAAAAGTTTCTTTTAGCAGGGCTTAGTGTTGTCTGCGGCTTTTAATGTCCTTATAAAGTATTTCAGGGTTTCCTCAGTGATGAAGTTGACATTCCTTTCCTCACTGAAACTGGCTCAACGACCACTCGACGGCCATTCTTGACCTACTTCACCGCCCGGGTAATTCATCATTAGACGTGAGAGAACTGACAGAGCTGGTGGAGGTCTAGCCATAATCCACAAATCTGAAATCCAACTCTCCCCTCTAAAGAATGCTGAATACTCAGCCTGTGAATACTTCAGTGTTGAACTCAATGTCAAAGGCTCCCCATCTATAAAGCTGCACAACATCTACCATCTGCCTGGTGAGCTCCCGCTCTTCGCTGATGAGCTTTTAGACCTTCTTACTCGTTTCTCCCTTTCATACTCTAAGAATGTTTGTTAAGCGCTTACAACATTCATTGGAATAATACAGAGGATACCACAGTCAGGCGCCTCACAAATCTTCTTGGGATGATTGACCTAAAACAGCTCTGCAACAAACCTACCAACATCTAAGGCGCCACTCTGGACATCATTATTACAAACAATGAACTGGTCTCCCTCAAAGAAGTAATTCCCACTGGTTGGTCTGACCAATATCTCATTGAGTTCAACCTATTTACCAAAGTCAACCCTTCTCCAGTCTTAATTAATAAACCAAAGATTTGGACCAGAAACCTAAAACAAGTCCCTTCAATTGAGCTTGAGTCTAAAATTCATGCTCAACTCCAATGTCTCCCGCACTCTCAAAATGCAAATGAGCTCACTGACCACTTCAACAAGACGATTACGGAAGTTCCCAACCAAGTTGCACCACTCAAACTAAAACAACAAAGAGCAATCCAATCTAAATCTTGGTTTAACCTTGACCTAAACAATGAAAGAAGACACCTTAGACTAGCTGAAAGGACTTGGAGACATAACCCCTCATTATTACCTTTAGCTCTCCTTAGAACTTACAAGAAGCACATTTTCAGGGAAAAAGCATCTTTCTTCCGTACCCAACTTGACCGTGCAAAAAACAGGCCTAGCGATCTCTTTAACATTGTCAGAAGACAAAACCTCATCTGCCCCTCCTGACCAAATCCCCTTCAATGAAAGATATGAGGAAATTGCCAGTTTCGTCACAGGCAAAATTGCTCAAATCGATTAATCCTTCTCACAAGTCATGGTGTGTCCTAATCAGCAAATCTCTTATATCTTCTCCGCTCTCTCCATGTCAACCCAACCTCCTGATCCTCTCTTCAATCAATCAACACAAATTGAAATCAAAGACAACCTTTTCAACTCTCAATTAAAAAATTACACCAACTGGACTAACTTCGAACCCATACAGAGCTAGAAGTCTTTAATATCATTGCAAAATTAAAACCAACCTTACACACCAAAGACCATCTCCTAACAAAACTAGTATACAACCTTAACCACATCATCACCCCATGCTGGACAAAAATCATTAACTCCTCCCTTACCTCTGGATGTATACCTGATTCCCTTCAACTGGGCAAATCACCCCCATACTTAAAAACCACAAGGCTGACCCAAATGATCTCAACAACCTCTGTCCCATCTCTAACCTCCCTCTTGTAGCCAAAACCTTGGAGAAATGTGTCTTACAACAACTTGACAGACACATAGGCAAATACATCCTTCTGAACTTCTTCCAATCTGATTTCAGGAAAGGTGGCAGCACAGAAACCGCCATGCTTAACATTCCTGATGACATTCATCGTTCCTCAGAGAATGGAGATGTCTGCCTTCTTATCCTGTTAGACCTCTCAGTGGCTTTCGATACAGTCAACCACTTGATGGTATCTCTGAAATCTCGCTCTGGCCTCAGTGGCATAGTCCTGAAATGGTTCACTTCCTACCTCCAACACTGAACACAACAAATTAAAATCAATTCCTGCCTCTCAAATGCTACTCCTGTCTCTCTTGGTGTTCCAAAGGACTCAAAGCTCTTCCCCTCTCTCTTCAACCTGTTCATGGAACCCCTTACTATCATCTTGAAACAAGCTGGAATTAAGTATCACCTTTCTGCTGACAACACGCAAATCTACTATAAAATCAAATCTCACAGTGACATCCTTCATCTTAATATCACATTAAGTAAGATTCATTCTTGGTTTTACTCCAATCACCTAAAACTGAACCCGAACAAAACGGAAATCATTCTTTTCTCCCCCAAAAGTAACCCCCTCCCTATCCAAAGCTGGATCACTGACCTCAAAGCCCTCGACTGTCCGCTCACTTTATACCACACGGCTAAATCCCTTGGTTTCACCCTGGACAAAGGTCTGTCACTTAAGGACCATATGAAAGACGCAGCCAAAGGAGCACACTTCACTCTTTGTTCAATCATTAGTCATATCCAAACTTGACTAAGGAAACGCTATTCTCATTGGGACCCCGAAAGTTCACCTCGCTCCCCTTAGAACACTACTAAACATGGCTGCCCATCTCATAACTGACTACAAATGGTATGAACACACCATGCCCGCCCTCAAGGCTCTGGCTCGCCGTCGAAGGTCGATGAATGTACAAGACTGCCTGCGTCACCCACAAAGCACCTCACTCTCTATCCCCTGACTACCTTAAGAACAAACTCAGAAGAGCAGGATGTGCCAGACCAATGAAAAGCTCCAGTGTTCTTCTTCTCGTACCCCGATTACTAAAAAATAATTCTACCATGACTCGCTCTTTATCGGGCAATGCTCCTGGCATCTGGAATGCCCTCCCGAGGGACCTTTGCTGCAACCCTTCCTACCCAGGCTTCAAAACAGACCTGAAATGCTGTCTCCTCAATAAATACTGGAGCCCCTGAATGTAATCCTCACTTATTTTTGTCCCAACCTAATTTCTGTAATTTTTCCTTTCATCGCTCTGCTACTGTTGGCTCTTGCCGAGTCAACACTTTATGTACCCTAAATTGTTACTTGTTTGGACTCCATTTTCAGCAACTTCATCCCTCATGTCCCTTCAAATCGTTCTTTGTACTGATTTGTGTGTTTCTTTTCCCTGTTACACTTCCCTTATTTTTAAGCTTATGTAAACATTGATTTTAAGGTTATTGCTTTGTTCCTAAATCTGTATTGTTCTTCACTTCCTTTACCATTTTTTAGGTAACCTGTTCCATAGATTGTTGCCTTGCTCTTAATTATGTAAAGCGCTCTGATACCCCCGGGTGAAGCTAGCGCTATATAAAACCTTTAAATTAAGTAAAATCCTCCATGTTAAGAGTGCATTTAGATTAAGAGCACTCCAAATATAGGGGACAAGGCATCCACCATTTAAAATATAGTGGACATGACAGCCACCATTTTTAATATACTAAGCTACCAGTTGCGGCTGCTGCCAATATTCAGTGGTGGGGGGTGGTAGGGCAGCAGAGGCAGCAGGGGAAGTTGAATTGAAAAAAGAAATCTTTCCTGATCCTGCGGTCGACTCGTGCTTTGATGCTCCTCTGTTCTTCTGCTGCTCCCGACAGTCTCTGGACAGAATCCCCAACCAATCCAGATGCTGATCTTATACTATGAAAGCACCGCCAGGCTGGTTTGGTGCTCCGCCCAGGCACAGGGAATGTATGCTATATTCTACAGCCAGGTTAGAGAAACCTAACTGTGCATGTTTGTTTGGCTGACCTAAGACGCCAGTCAAACAGACATGCGCACTTAGAAGTGTACCAAGCAGTCCTCCTTGTGACCCCAGCCCCACCCTGCCTTACACACGCTTGCTGGTCAGCAGTTGAAAAATAAAACAATAATAAAATATTGTTTTCTTTTTCAGCTGCTGGCTCTGAGCCAGTGTGGCGACGCTCCTCGGCCATTGCGGAGGAGCCGCTGCTGAAAGCTACAAAACTCAAACTTAATCCCTACACCACACCCTATGGTCTAAGAAAATGTACTCGGTTGATGAGTATGAACAGCAAACATAATAACCATTTGACAGTTTCAGTTATGTGAGCAGGTAGTCCAATTCATAGCCGGTCCTAATGTGATGGGCGTTTTGACTCCAGGCCACTTGAGGCCATAGGCTATGTAGCCTTGCATGAAGGAGAGCACATTGGCCCTTGTGCATTTTAATTACAAGGATAATAGTGAGTTTTGAAGAAGATTTCATAGCATGAGTTATTTCTTCGTCATGTGGAATGCAAATTGCGACTCAACATAATTTTACTGCACACACAGGAGACGTTTTTTCTAGCTGTTTAGTTTACCCTCACACCAAAAAGACAATCTGGAGAGCCATTGCTAAAGAAGTCTGTAGTAAAGGGGGTATGCAATCACCGGAACCCTAGGTGCAGAGAATGCTGGGAGGACCTCCACTGCTGTAGGCAGCTCACCTGCTTACACCGGTGGAAGAGGGTCACCGACCCCGCTGATGCAGTAGATCTGCAAAGAGCAGAAAAGGAGTAGGTGTAACCCATTATTAACACAAACACCCTGGGCCCGATTCACAGAACTAACTTAAGACAAAATCCTGAACTTACTACCATTTTGGTATTCACAGAAGGCCCTTACTCATTTTGGTATTCACAGGAGTTAGGAGTCCTAGGTTTAGGACTCCTAAATGCCTTATGTGAATACCGAAAGTCTAAAAGTTAGGATTTTTCTCAGTGTAAGAGTCCTAACTTTACTACTCCTAAACTGAGAAAAATCCTAACTTTTAGACTTTCGGTATTCACAGAAGACATTTAGGAGTCCTAAAGTTAGGAGTCTTAACTTTACTACTCCTAAACGGAAAAACATCCTAACTTTAAGACTTACGGTATCCACAGAAGGCATTTAGGAGTCCTAAACTTAGGACTCCTAACTTCTGTGAATACCGAAATGAATAAGTGCCTTCTGTGAATACCAAAATGAGTAAGTGCCTTCTGTGAATACCAAAATGGTAGTAAGTTTAGGATTTTGTCTTAAGTTAGTTCTGTGAATCGGGCCCAATATTTATGGGTTAGGTATAGATGTGATCACTCAGACATACACATGCCTTGCTGATGTCATGGGCATGCTTGAGAGGAAGGTAACAGCTATATAATTGCCTAAGTGTATTTGTCTGCCTTGGCATCCTAATACTCATGCTTTTGGCCCTTATTTTGAGTTAGGTGGACCCAGTACATTCACTAAAATTGGAAATGTCCCCTGTGTTATACTTAGTATGCCATAGACATCAATATAATATTCATAAAATGGGTGTGACATCTACTCAAGGGGACTAATTATGAGTTTGGCAGTGCGGGAGCAGACCACCTTGGTGGTGGCCGGCTCCCACACAGCCAAACCCCTGGTCACACCACCCGCCATATTACAAGTTTCCTCGTGTCTGGCTGGCTTTTTTATGTTGGGCCCCCTTTGTTTCAGGACCGCCAGCTTTTTCATGGAGGAAAGACCTCCATGATACCACTGACGGTCCTGAAACTCCTAATATGCTTGACGGTACCAAAGCAGCACCACCTGCATATTACTTAGCTCCAGACTGCTGTGCCGTGCCACTGCCAGCTGAGGCGGTGCAATGGTGGTCCGACCGCCAAAGTTCTAATTGGGCGGTCGGACCACGGTTTGGCAGTGGCTGGACTACCACAGCCGCGCCCCTGCCAGTCTGGCGTTCCTCAGACTGCCAAAATCGTAATTTCTCCCAAAGTAAGGAACGATGTCTGATAGGAGTGTATTGTTTTGGAAATGATGTGTGATGGGCAGTGTTATGTGCATGCTTCACAAGGAAGATGTCCTGAGGCTTAAAGCCTCATGTAGATTTTATTGGATGGGTGATATGTGCCAAAATGTGTCCGGTGTCCCGAACACTGTATTGAGTACATTCATGTTAATGGGACTCTTATGACAGCAGAAGGTATACCCACTACTTTTTGATACATGTGTCACTCTGCAAATCTATAAATGAGGACTGGAGTGTCCTAATACTTTGGAACGGATGCCCATTTTCCATGCATGGCAATATAGACTTTGATTGTGCAGTGGTGTTCCGTCTATAATATTTTACGCATTATGTGGAGCGTTAATCCCAGCATGCATTAAGCATTGGTGTTTATACATTAGGTTTACAGAAAATATCTAAAATACGTGCTGAGATTCAGAGAAGGATAAGCAAACATATGAAGCATTATAAAACATCTACTCATATTTATTAATTAACACACATCTGTGTAGAGTTCATACACATCAATTATTGTAAGCGTAATTGGGCAGAAAATAGATTTATTGCTGTGTTTGCTGACCAAATGTCTAGGCACAATGGAGGTGGAGTCACATTTACAATGTGATTCTACTTTTTATTTTTAATTATAAGCATAGTTTGTAAGACTGAATTTGAGTGCTCTACCTAATGATAACAATATGTTGTCACATACTAGGCCTGACAGTAGAAGAGACTTCCATGGGAGCTGCAGTTGCACTACTGTGAAAATTTTGAAGCTTAGGTATACTTCTCATCTCATTATTTCAGAGTTAGCATGAGTTATGCGGATTTGGACAAATATTTTCCAGTTGGCTGTAAATATGTTATATGTACTATGTTTAGAGAGATCTCCTGTGTTTCTAGGTTAGGCATATGATAATGTTTTATCTGTGCTTTTGACATGATTTATGCCAAGATATCTATGCTGCATTTGTTTTATTTTTGGGGTTCATGATGTAATACTCTGAAATGTGTTTTTGGCGTGCAAGTGTCATATAAATGTATATAAATAAATAGCTATACCTGCTGCAGAACTATGTGTGCATCCCGGAGCGCAAGGGATCAAGTGCCAGCCAGGGAGGCTCAGCCTTTAATCCTTCTTAGTCTGCATTCCAGGTCTGCACTGGATATTTTGGCAATGTATAGTATTTAGAACCGTCAAGAACTTATTAGAACCTGCTACATAAGCACTACGGTCACAATATTTATTCATCCTTTTAGCCTTCTTAGTCTGTTGACAGATTCTACTAGTTGTTATTCAAGAGAGAAAAAACCCTAAACGATCTGTAATATTCTGTACTATTTTTGCTATTGGTGATGAAGTTTGAAGAAGTCATTTTTTATGTCTTACATTTGAGTATGAACCAAATCTGAGAATGGTTTATAGGATCACTGACAGAACATCGGGAACAGAAATATCATGTGGACATAATTTTGTCTCAAAAATATCGAGGACCAAAATATGGAGAAGGTAAGTGCAAATAGATAAGTATAGATTTACTATTCCTAACTCCACATCTATCAAGGTCAAGGTACATATATGTGGAGGTATATATAGTAAATCTTTGCTTACCTATAGAAACTTACCTTAACAATATTTGTGTCCTCGATATTCTTGACACAATATTTCGGTCCGCGATATATCTGTTTCATATCTGATTTAGATATAAACTCCAACGTGGTTTGCAGTATCTTTAATAAATAATTCTGCCACATTTCTATCATGGCTTATGACAGAGGTCTTTAAACTTTTTTAGGTTGAGCCCTCGAAACTGAATATTTTTAGATGTTGGGCCCCCCACCACCTGTCGGAAATTTCTAGAATCTGGTACATTACATAATCGACCGTCATCCGCATATCCCGTACCATATCTGGCAAGTAACTGATTGAACCTACTACATCCACAGCCACTTAGAAACATTAGCTCAAAACTTTATTGCTTGAAGCTTACAATGGGCATTGCACATCTCAGTAGAACAAAACAAATTACAATGTTGTTCAGCACATTAATCCTTGCACATAATGTTCATATCGTTAGATTTGTGAAACCATTTCTATACATTTTATTAAAAAGGAGAAAGAACGGGAGATCATTGGTTCCTTGCTATATAGATCACACTGGTTTCATGGTTCAGGAAGTTCCAATCTTTCCCTTCCTGGAGGTTTAGGTGTCTTATTATTGCATGGTGTTCGGTATTCTGCAGCTTTTTCTACCAATTGATGCTTTTATCTAGCCTGCATTCCCTGATTACTCAATTTTTCCACCCGTGTTCTGCTGCGCCTGGGCTACTAAAAACTCTGCTCCCGCTGCTCACCCTAAGCCTGGTCTGTTGATGTTAAGTTTGATTTGATGTTAGCTTGCTCTCCGGTGGCATTTCTGCCCCACATTGCTGTAAAGAGGAACTGGACTACAGTGGACAACATAGTAAAGACTATCTCACTGAGCTCCAATGCTGACTGGATATACTTTTCTAAATAACTGAAAATGCATGCTCCTAACCCTGCCTGTTACCACTGTCCAGGAGCTCCAGCTTGCCCTATCCTTTTAGTTGGGTACACCTTGATGCTTGTTAGGAAATCTTAGACTCACATGCCCCTAACATTATTGAAAAGCTAAGCCTCCAAATGCACATTCCTCTGGAAGAACAAATAATACAGCAGTGCTACCAGGTATTTTTGTACTCTCTTTAGCTTTATCTAAAAACAGAAGAGCTGTTGAACAAACAGGGCTTAGCACCATTCCCACTGCAAGAAGACTAACTTTGTGAGTGAACCTCAACCTAGCTTATCACAAAAAAAGGAGATGTCTTATTTCATGATAGAAAGCAAGATGCCACTAATTACATGTCTTAAATGCATCACTTGTGGACCTTCTTACCTACCAACCTTTCTTAATTTCTACCACGGATAATGCACGTTGAAGTAAAGGTTGCACTCCACTCCTGACTGAATCTACATACATCCAAGTGCTCAACGCCTGTGACCATCTTGTAGTGGACCCGCTCTCCCCCAGAAGGCCTGGCTACTATCCTCTCGCTCCTCCATTTCTCTGCTACCTTCATATAGTGTCTTCTGCTGCTTCCAATGGGACCATGAAGGCTGTTACTACGAGGGCTACAATCAGTTTCTGCCCTGTCAGGCCTCCAGCTGCACTACCTGCATCTGGAGTACAAACATCCAGCAGGGATAGGTGCTTTGGTGATTGAAAGGTTATGCACAATTTTAAATACCTAATTGAAAAGATGGGTTGGCAGTCACCATTGTCCTCTGCTAAAATGACCTGGGTGTGCATGTTGCGCAGCTGCTAGGCATAGCTCTTAGATCTGCTTGGAGGGCAAAAGCCAAACCACCAGAACTTTGACCACAGTGACAACACAGGAAGAGACATCACATGGCCTTTGACAAAGTGACATCAGGTCTTTGCTACTCAACTAAACGGCTATCATTTTATCGACCTCAGAAACATGTATGGCTGAGTGGACCTACAGGGAATCGAACGTGTGACCATGGTATCAAAGACAGTCAGAAAAATATACAGAAGTACATTTTCATCATGTAACTGCGCTGAGACCGCTGTACCTTGTCAGTTACAGTCCTGAAAAACACAGACGGTGGATAATTAGTAAAAGAAAACACAAACTTTTTCAATGGCGGCTGTTAAAAATCTAGTGAGCACCTGAGTGTTTTCCTTCACTGGGCTCTGATCTGTGTTTACAGATTTCTATATGTCACCCATTTGATCGGGAGTGGTGAGGCACAGAATAACTCATTTTACTTTTTACTTAAATAGAAAACAGGCAGGCTGGCTCCTGGTGTGCATGTTACAGATTTCTATATGTCACCCATTTGATCGGGAGAGGTGAGGCACAGAATAACTCATTTTACTTTTAACTTAAATAGAAAACAGGCAGGCTGGCTCCCTGTGTGTATGCACGTGCGCTGTTTTCGTGCGGAAGAGGGCACCTTTTCTTACTGTTCAGAATTGCTGTCCTGTCTTAACAACACAAGGAAAGCCAATGTGCCCTGCACATAGAGGCGCAACTTAGTGAGGCTGTGTGTGTTCCCGGGAAGCTGTCTCAGCCCGGGCTGCCACACTTGGGGGCGGGGGCTGAAACCCTTGGAGCTTAATGGGCGCTGCGCGCCAGCCTGCAAGTCAGTGTCTGAGAAGCAGGTTTGGACCAGACCCCATCCATTGTCAGAGTCGCTGAGAGAGCTGAAGATGGCAGGAAAACGTTTTTCTTTAAATTACAAGAGTATGGCACATCGCAAATGTACTTGCGACATGGGACGGTGGAAAGGTGAAATTTTAAGGTGGAGCGCGTGCCCCCCTCAAGATGATGTTGCGCCGCTCCAGGGGGGCGCGCCCCACAGATTGAAGAACTCTGGCTTGTGGAGTACAGTTAGGCTCTTGCCATATGATGTGACTTAGAGGCCGATTACGAGTCTGGCGGTCCACGGACCACCAGACTCATGGGAGCGCGGTGGGCTCCCGACTGCCCTATGAGGATTAGTGCAGTCGTACTCCCTGCTTCACTGCAGCCACCAGGGAGCCACCGTTGCCTGGCGGTGTTGTGGCAGTCAGGAGGCCGCAATATGCTTGGTGTGACTGCTGCAGTCCCACCAAGCATATTAGTTTCCTCTCCGCCGGCACTGTCATGGCGGTTCCTACTCTGTGAACACTGTGCCGGAGAAGAAACAAAGGGGTTCCTGCAGGGCCCCCTGTACCACCTCCGCATGGGGATGCATGAAGGAGCGGGGTAAAACTTGTGCCCCCCTATGTGCATGCACCCCAGTTCCTGCGTGCAGGAACTGTTTGTTGCATTCCCATTGTAAAGCCCATTTTCTGAGGCACCGCCATGGGAACACAATAAAAAAACAGCCCGCCAGATAGGAGGAAACTCATGATCTGGCGGGTGAGCTGACCACGGCTTTGGCGGTGCGGCGGCGTGGATGACCAGGCGCCGCACCGTCAATGGTATGATCAGGCCCATAGGGATTTGACTTTCTATCCTTCGTAGTTTTGTGTCATTATTACGGCATCAATACTTCAAAATGAAATGTAACTCTCGCCATAGACCTACATTGCTTACTTTCTCCTTTCACTAATGTTGAGGGTTTGGAATGTGCAGTCTTTCCAGCATGACAGCACTGACATGACTTAACATGCATAACATCTCACAGATAATCACTGGGTACAGAAAGAAAGCAAGGTAAACCCATGGGCAAATCAAATATTTGTGTTGCTAAGAACCAAATGAACAAGGAAGCAGAGTTCTATAATTGAAAAGAAACCCTTCCAGGTCTGGAAATAGCTAAGATATACTTTACATATGCTGACGAGCATAGGTGGAATATATGAGAAAATGTGCAGAGAACTATTTCTACAATTAGCAGCCCTTACAGCAACCTCTTCGAGTCCCCACGGGGCAGAAAATTGAAACAATGTGTGACTTCTCTTTCTTCTTCCTAGCAACATGCTGTAAATACTGACTAATACCTATGGTTTAAGAACAACTTTCACAAACCATAGCTAATAGCCCAAAAACAGTACAATATCCATTCTTTAATCCAAATATCCAAACAGTTGTACTTCACGATGGGTACATTCTCTTAAGCGACAGAAAATAATTTAAAAAAAATGTCCCCATGATTTAAGTGGGAAAATTGGATGAACATTAAGCTCAGCGTTGGACTGGTCTGACGGGCACTCTGTCTCACTGACAATGCCAGTGGAGCAGGCATGGAAGGGCTAGCGTGTGGGATGTTACGTCTGTCAGGGCCTCAGGACAAAAAACCTGGAACAAATGTAAATGTATGTATACTTGTAAAGCGCACTATCACCTGACAGGCATCTTGGCACTGTATACCGCTGTGGAACCCATCCTGGCTTTTCCTGTGAGATGCTCCCTACTGGGCACCCCCAAGGTGAAACCAGGCATCCCAGCGCTTTAGGGCTGTTGTGGAGATTAAGCAAGCTATTGCCCAGAGTTGCAGAGTGGGGACCCATGATTAGAATAGGCACCGAGGCGAGAATTATCGAGTCCGTGGGCATTGAGCCCAAGACCCCACCAAGTCGGGAATTGAACCCTGGTCCCGGCCAGACCTCGGCATCAGGGTCTGCCACTCTAACCATTGAGCCACACTTCTCCACTTTGACACTTTCAAGGCGGTTCATCTGGCAGTGTCAAAGTGCCAAACAGCCAGTCTAACAGTGATTAAGCTGTGTAAGGGCAATTTACTAACCAGGATTTCCCCCCCAAAGCTCCTTTTAGTTGCTGTGTCACTCTAAGATTCCCAATCTTTAATGGATATTAGTTCAAAACCTTATAACATTTAGGCCCTGCTAGATAAGTAAAGCAGTCATAATTTATTAAAGTCGTAGGCATACCGGATATATCACATCACATGCCCATTTACCCTGATGACATCACAGGAAGTGGCATAACACAATTATAAAACAAATTACATATGTAGAAATATCTACTTTGACTTTAGGGAAGAAACTCCTTGCACTGGGGTGATAGCTGTGCCAGCCGTCTCTCCTACATGAGCCTCTGGTGTTAAAACCTAATAGATTTGAAACATGTGGGCTTACTAAAGGGAGTATATGCATTTCGGGATAATTGCCAGGAGAGCAAAATATTGAGAAACCTGGGCCTTTACCCTAAGTGTACCATTCAATCCTTTAGTCCAGTTTTTCGGATTTTGGGGTGTTTATATTGATTCAGGTTCATTGCCCCTTCAGAGGATGTTATAAAATGCTTTAGTGGGCATTTATTGGCAAAGGAAATGTTCACTTAAAATGGTGGCTATTTTTTATGGACTGTATGTATTTATTGCTTTGGCACTTTTATGGTCATTTGACCGAAATAAAGTATTTTGATGATGATGATTCATAGTAGAAGGTGGCTAGTGAGCCCCTCACCAGGCTATGAGAAAACAGGTCAGTGACAAATATGAGGGTCTAGGGAGGGATGTGGCCTTCTCATTTATGCTGCTCAGAAGGTTGTTTAGTGGGTTTCAAATCTGTTTCATCTCAAATAAATAGTGTTCTCATTTTACTCATAAGTAGGAATTGTGTGCTTTGTCTTACATAAGATGTACATGGAGTTCAAGTGCTGTATGAATTGCGTCCACTGCTAGGCAAAAATATTAAGTTAGTCAAAATGCATAGTAAATCAACGGAGGGAATTAGCATAAGGATCAATCAAATGCAGCAAAGAGAATGACATGAAGTCAAGTCCCAGCGTGTACTCACCACCATTCCTATGTGATTCTTAGAGTTTATCCATTTGTATCTCTTCCTTGAGTGACTTTACAACTTATACATTTGCAATTTTTCTGTTTGTATCTCTTCCTTGTGTGACTTTACAACTTGTACATTTGCAATGTTTCTGTTTGTATCTCTTCCTTGTGTGACTTTACAACTTGTACATTTGCTATTTTTTCCTATTTGTATCATTTATGTAACTCATGTAATCCTAAATCCTTATGTATCGCAACTGGTTCTTATGTAAAGCGCTCTGACACCTTCGGGTAATGTGCGCGCTATATAAAATCGCAATAAATAAAATAAAATAAAATGAAATAAATAAAATAAAATCAAGAGACACACTAGCGTGGGTCCGCTCTCTACAGTCAGGGCAGATCAGACTTAGCTCACCTCACAATTGCACCCTTTTTTACATAACAAAATACACAGTGCAAATCTCATTGTCAACATAACATAATTGAGTTATATACAAAAATTGACAAATCAGATCACCAGATGTAATAAAGCATCATCTAGCACCATCCCAACACCTTCCCATAAATTATTATTAATAAATAACCCCTGTTGAGCTAATATCTTTGGAATTTTCCAGTACCAATCTAGTAACAATCAAAACAACGACAGGCTCGTTTTCTGAATAGGCCTACAGTAGCACATGCAGGAATAGTCTTGGATGCAGCAAAAAGGCTTCCTCTGGTGTTCTTTAAGAACAGCATATCAATGCAGAACATTTCATGATGCGTATTTTGCTGCATGTGATGAGAGGGGAAATGAAAACATACATCATAGTTATGTTTAGGATCCAAGATGGAGTTTAGGCCTAGTACGGGCCTAATTAGCCACACAGAAGAAAATACAGTTTTACAAAGTGCAGTGTTTTCATTTTAGTGCAAAAATGTTCATAATGGTAGACACCCAATTTTATAATAATGCGAAACCTGCTTTGTCAATCCTGAGGTTAGTAAATTAAGTACTGTTAAATTGGTTAATAGTAACGCCTGTCATTTACTGCATTTAGAACAGGCAAAATCATTGTTATTAATAGTATGTTGGATGGGGCTATGATTTCGATTAGCCCTAGCTTCTCACCAATGACCCCAATTTCAGATAACAACTGATTGCCTTCAGCCATTGGCTTCTATCCATTTGGACGAATGGTAAAGATCTCGTGCACAAGAAGGAGAGGTGTCCGACCAGGAACTCTAGAAGAAGACACAGACTCATATTTTCCCGGAAGTGCTACTCCCAAAGGTAGTGTTTCCACCTTAGAGAAAACCCTCTGTGACTGGTAAGGTGTGTGGAATGGTATGACTTTGGTGCTTAGTACTTAAGGATATCCTCCAAAGGTCAACCAGGTCTAAGGACCTCACAAGTGTGTTGGAGTATTCATTTAAAGACTTGCATGACCTGTTGTCAAGGAAAAATAAATGCTGCCCGATAGGTCAGAGGACAATGAGAAGATGGCACATCGTGTCGTCTCTCTGTGAAGAGAGAAAGCAGTCTTTAGAGGGGGGCTTCCTTTAAAGAAAACACCTTGCGGAGTCAGCAGAGCACCAGGGCACCCGTGAACTTGTGAACCTTAATCCAAAGGTTTTGGTAGAGAGTTGGAGTTTCAAGGACAACGGGTAAAAGGAAAGATGGCGATTTAGGTTTGAGGCCTGTCCTCTGTTGGGACCAGGAGAGTGAGGCCAGTGGTGCTGGAACCATTTTCAGAGTGGGGGTGCTACCTTCAAGGTTAAGCCACTAAAGTCATAGGGATTCTGAAAGAAGCAGCTGTGCAATATGAAGTGGAGTTGATGCTTGACCAGGAGGACCAACAGCAAGGCGTAGCTTGCATTGACTTATCTTCAGAAAACAAGACCCTCAGGAGCCGTCCTGCGACATTGCGGCTTATCCAGCCGGACCCTGTCTTCTTGAACTGTGGCTGCAGCTGGCTGATTCACAGATTGCTAATCTCAGGGAATTGGAAGTTTCAGCTGAGGGATGGGTGGGAGACGGGATGATCAAGACGGAGTGGGTCCACAGCATCCAATACAAGGCAAGAAGAATATCTCCCAGCAGTATGCCAGGAAACATTTGTTGAATGGTCACACCAACTCCGAGTCCACCCAGAATAAAGCAAAGTCCAAAGGAAATTATCCTTTCATCAAAGCCGGGGTCAACACAGTGAGATCGTAAGAGTGAAAGACGTATCATCGGTAAAGATGTTGAAGTTTGGACAGACAGCCTGTGGCCCACATCAATGGGGGAGGAGTTACCCATCCCTGCACAAAAGCTAAAAAATTTAGTAGTCTGGTTTGACAAGGGTCTTTTCTGTTACTTCCAAATTCATGAGCTATAAACTTCTCCTGGGCTCTGAAAACGATAGTGCCCTTTCTTTCATCTGAGTTGCATGCTGTAGCACTTAGCACTTGGGAGTCATCTCACATTTAGACTATGCCAAAGCAGTTTTGAACTCTCTGAGGCCCAGATTAACTATCCACTAATGATAGAAAGCAGCTGGGTTTGTAACAGGTCTGTACAAATGTCATTGTGCTTACACCGTCTGATGAACATTGGCTTCTGGTCAAGCAATGTGTTCACTTCAGGGCTTTGTGCTTGCCTCACTGTGCTTTCTACCAGAAAGAACCCATAATACTCTTCCAGCTTCTGATGGTGCATGCACATTCACAGACTCATCACCAGATCCTTTAATCTGGCTCTATCTCACTACTGACTATTCCTTGTTATTCCTCATTATATGAAAGAACGCAGTGGAGGAAACGTCTTCTGGGCCCCAGGCTGTAAACTTTGGAACACACTATCCACTGAACTGTGGCAAACATCGAAGTACACACTGTTAACCCCGGTACCTTCTGTTAACATCAGTTCTGCCCCTCTCCTTTTCTTTTCTCCTGTCTGTCTGTTTCTTGGTGTTCCTGTACTAGCTCAATGATTGATGCCTTTCTGCATCACATCACACTAAAAGAAAGGACCTCCCCCCCCCCCCCCCCCCCCCAGTTAGTGAGGCAATACATAGTGGGCAATACATTATTTCGGTGTGCCTAAGTATATTTTACCCCAATATCTTTGTACAGGGGCATGTCATGTTTATAAAATATATTTTTCTATTCTAATTGCAAAGGAACCATTGATGATTCCACGTTCGTCCTTAAAGACTCATTAATAATTCAATATACATGGTGTAGTGCACTTTGAGTAATAGTAATCATTTTGTATATGTCTTTGTTTTTTAGGTACTTTTACAATTTAAAAAAAACTAAATATTTTGATGGTACACACTTCAAGTGTATTTGTGTAGCGGGGAAGATCTTTTTTTGTAGTTTAAAATGCTTTATTGAGATTATAAGACAACGTAAAACATCATTGCAAAAGCTAGAAAAAGCAGGAAGCATAATAACGTGGATCATGATCGAAAAACAAAATTAGTCAATGTCCTTATGGAATAAAGCTGTACTAAGTGAAAATGCATTTGTAAAAGAATTTCTGTGAAGACAGAAGGGGAAAAAAGAGAGGAAGGGGGAGAGAAGGAAAAGAAGACAAGAAAGAGAAGAGTCGAAAAAGAGAAAGTAATATAAGAGAGTAAACATAATAAGAACCAAATTTAAAGTGCATTAAATAACATTGCAAAAAATGGTGACAATAAAAGTTAACTTGACTTTCTAGATAAGAAGGTTGTTAAAGGTAACCATAGTAGGTTTCTTTAATCATCAAAGGAGTGGAAGTGGTGTATGCTCTGTCCATTCTGTGATGATGACATAGTAAATTCCACCATGCTTGAAAGGAAATTTTTGAGGTGTCCTTCCAATTAGAGGTAATAACCTGAAAGGTAATAGCTAGAAACAAATTAATAAAATTACCAGCATCACTGTGGTTGTCAAAGACAGGGGAGAGAGTGCCAAGGGGAAGATCTTTTAAAAACAAATGTTATTGTGTTGTTCTGAAAAAAGAGGTTTGATTTATAGAAATACCACCGAAATGTGTTGACGAATCAAGAGATTTTACAACTATATAGCCTTGATGTGAATGAGATCTATTTCACCAGCTCTTTTTATATAATGATCTGTTAGATGACTAGGGCAATGAATTTGGTCTAAATTATGTTTTATGTTTTGTCTTACCATTTATGGGTTTTATTACAAGACTTTGTTCTCATTGAATAATATGTATTTTATTATTTGTATTTAAGAACTGGAATGTAAATTTTTGTAACGTTGTTGTTGTTTATTGCGCAGAACTCAATGCCCTATATCAACAACGGAAGAGTGTCCCTTTGTTTTAGTGTCAATTAAGACCCTGTCCCCTTGGTTTAGAGGGGTCATACTCTTTTTGTTTGTGCCTGTGTATACGTGCCACCTCTTTAAAAAGATAAAAATAAACAATTAAATCAAACAAATAAACAACGTGTAGAGTGATATACTAGGAGAGAAAGCATTATATGGCACAGGACAGTCATGGAGGTTCACAGACATTTGCCATAGAATGCCAGTAGAAATAGATGATAGAGCAGGTTTGAAGAAGTCAAAGTTAGGATAAAATTGGAGAGAGGCTATGTAAGAAATTGGGTTTTTGATTGAGGGGGTAAAAACCCTCCTCGAGCAACAACCACAATCATTGTCAGGGTGAACCACTAACCTCACTAAACCAACTGGTGCTTAATGCTCTGGTACCTTGGCACAAAAGCAAACAGGCTTAGTGTAGAGGCAATCTATAATGCAATTCAGCCAACCCTATTTCCCTGCCCGAGACACCAAACGGAGCCCCGTCACAGGACACCTCTTACTTTTTGCGCTCTTTCCCACCTATTTGCCCTATGGAAGTCGCAACCTTATTAGATAAAACCAAATCAGGCTCCCCGTTGGATATTTTACCTGCCAAAATCGCTGCTAAATTTGCTGTACAGCTTGCTCCCCCTATCTGTGCCATTCTTAACAAAGGCTATCTCCCAGTTTCATGGAAAGATGCGCAAATCATACCCTTACGGAAGAATCTCAAAGCCCCAATTACTGACCTTAGCAATTACCGTCCCATCTCTTTGCTCCCCCTACAGACCAAACTAATTGAAAAAGATATTAATAGACACCTTTCAGAGTATTTAGAATCTACACAACAGCTTGAAGCCTCCCAATCAGGGTTTAGAGTCAAACATAGTACCGAATCTGCCCTTATCGAAGTCAATGACAATATTCGGATGGCCCTGGACAAAGATCAGGCAGCACTTCTTGTGCTGCTTGATCTTTCAGCGGCATTCGATACGGTCTCCCATCAGATCTTATTGGAGAGACTAGAGAGGATAGGTGTTAGAGGATTGGCTCTACAATGGCTTACTAGCTTCCTGACAGTTAGGACACAGACCGTTACCATGGGCACCTTTAAATCAACTACTACTAAAGTCAGCAAAGGGGTTCCAGAGGGCTCCTGCCTGATCCCGACACTTTTTAATATTTATGTTTCTCCTTTAGCCAGACTGATGAGAGATTTAGGCTTCACCCCTATCTCGTACGCAGACGATACTCCACTCCTCCTGACCTTTGACAAAAACAACCCCAACATCCAACCTAGATTTTCGGATGGTATGAAAGCCATTGCTGCTTGGATGCAGACCAATTTCCTGCAACTCAACGCAGGGTGTCAGAGATAATGCTGTTCGGAGGAGCTGAAATATGCTGGACACCCACCTGATGGCCAGATGAACTAGGTACCGCCCCTACCCCCAAGGACGCGGTTAAAAATCTGGGGGTCAGAATTGATCGTAAACTGACTCTGGAGACACATGCCAACACCACAGCGGGATTCTGCTACTACATTCTGGGCCTCCTACGCAGGATATTCCCCCTTCTGTCCACTTCCACTAAGAAAACCCTGATGCAGACCTTGGTACTTAGCAGGATAGATTACTGTAATGCCCTTCTGTTCTCAGCCAACACTGCTGCTATTAAGAGATTACAGGTTGCACAAAACACCGCTGCTCGCCTTACGGCTGATGCACCGGCTAGAACACCTTCAGCACCTCTCCTAAATCAGCTACACTGGCTCCCCATTATAAAAAGAATACAGTTCAAAATAGGATGTATTATCCACAAGGCCCTCAGAGGGCAAGGGCCCATGTATCTGACCTGTAAATTGACCCCTTATTCTCCCATGCGCTCACTTAGATCTAGCTCAGAGCTACTGATCACCGTTCCTAGGATCAAAAAAGCAAGTAGTGGAGCCGAAGCATTTTCCTACCAGGCCCCTATGTTTTGGAACCACCTACCTTTACACCTACGTGCCTGTCCCAATTTGATCCTATTCAGAAAAATGTTAAAAACATCTCTTTTAATCTTTCACTGGTACTGTTATGATGTTTAGTCCCAAGCGCCGAGATACCCTGATGGGTGATTCAGCGCTATACAAACCAATAAACATAAACATTTATGCAGTACACAAACAGGAATAAAGTGAAAACACAACACAAGAAATATACCATACAAATTTAGTAAAATAGAGTACAAAACGTGGCGAGGCCAAGATGGCAGACGCATTTTAGAAATGCTTTGAACCTCCTCCATCATTTTTTCTGTGGACCTGTGTGCTTCTCTGGGGGTCAGCCTGGCTGAAGTGCCCTCTGTGCCACCTTGCTGCTGTTAAATTGGGAGAATTGCTGGCAGGAGTCCGGGCCACAAGGAAAGCATGGAAGATTGGTGGCCCAAGGTTGGCAGCATGTTAGCATGATCGGACCCTTTACATGGTGGTGACTGCCTTGAGGAACTCTGCCTGGCTTGCACATGAGTGGAGATTGGGGACTGGCTGTCCATGCTGGAGCTGAAGATGAGAGTACAGCTGCTTGGTGGGCCAGCGGCAAGGAGGAGGTGGTTCTCGGCTCCACATGCTCTGCCCTGACTGATTCAGCAATTTAGGGGTTTGCGAGCCAAGTGAGTGCCCACCATCGCTTTCGCAGGTAAAGAGATAGTCTATTAATTTTGGAAATACCGCTCCCTGCACTCACAAAACCCCAGAGAAGGGGGCTCACATCTCCCCTTCTAGCATGGAGTGGGGGAAGGCCATACAGGACATAAACACCTGGAGGACCCCAGTGCCCAAGGGTTTACCTAGCAGAGCATTGCAAAAAGCAGAGACCAACAGGATTCAGGCAGGTCCAGTTACAGGTCCAGCTGCGGGAGGTCAGCTGCGCAGTTGCAGGGAGGCCTATGGAATTTTTTGGGTCACTGTAGCTCGGAACTGGATGCCAGCCAACTGACCCTTGCAGTTACACAGGTCTTCCTGGAAACAAGGAGATGGTCCTCTCTCCTTCAAGCATCAAGGCAGGCCTCAAGGAACAGGGCAGTCTTCTTGTATCAGCAGGGGAGTCCTCTGAGAAACAAGACACACCCCATGCAGCAGGGCGATCCTCTGAGTACAAGGCAGCTCTTCTGAATTATTCGACAAGCCCAGGAGTGTACTGAAGATGGAATCTGATGGTCCTATTTTTATACCTGGTGCCAGCTTTGAAGTGGGAGAAACGTCTTGTCTTCCCCCAACATCTAGTTCTGGAATTTCCTTCCTCTCCTGCTCAGGCTCCAAGAGGTCTAACATGACAAAAGACTGGTGTGAAGTTATTTGTGAGTGTGCTGAGGCAGCCCCTTTGGAAAGTAAGTGGGGAAGGAAACAGATCAGCCCTTCCCATACTGGCAGGGGGCCCATCATGGCCAACACTGAGTCCATCTTTGTCTCACTGTCTGGCAGGAATACACAAAGGCCAACTCTCAACTTCACCTAATCATGTGACCCAGGACACAGGTTGTAGGCAACAAATGGTTATGACAACAAACTTATAACTTCCTAAAAGTGGCATTTTCAGAATTGTGCCTTAAAATTCAACTTCACCATTAAAGAGCGTTTTAAATCAGAGTTTACTTTAGTTTCAACAAGATGTTCCTAACTGCTCCCAATCAAAAGTTATCACTTATTAAACGTAATAAGTTAGCCCAATGTTATCCTAAGGGAGGGAAAGCCTTGCAATAGTAAGACATTAATGTAAGAGTTTTTCACTACAAGGACATGCAAAACTCAAAAGTACATGTTGACACTTAACATACCCTGCACCCTGCCATATGGGCTTTCCAAGGCCTTTCGTGAGGGTGACTTATATGTATTAAAAAGGAAGGGCTAGGCCTGGCAAAAGGTATATTTTGCCAGGTCAAATTGGCTGCTAAAAACTGCTCACAGGCTACAACAGCAAGCATGAGACATGTTTAAAAGGGCTACTTAAGTTGGTGCCACAACACCTGGTGCAGGCCCACTAGTGGCATTTAATTACAGGCCTTGGGTACATGGAGTACCACTTACTAGGGACTTATAAGTAAATTAAATCTGCCAATTGGGTTCAACCCAATTTTACCATGTTTAGAGAAGTGAGCACAAGCACTTTAGCACTGATTAGCAGGGGTAAAGTGCACAAGGCCTAAAGCCAACAAGAATGAAATTCTGAAAACAAGAGGTGTAAGGGCAAAAATGTTTGGGAATGACCCTGCTGAGAGTGTCAAGTCCAACAGGCTAGAGTCTTCACATGCTTCACTTGAGTACCAGCAACCATGCAATGAATACAACTGAGCTACTTACAGAGTCAGACCAGAAGATGCCTTGAATTACAATTATAATAATATAAATTCAGAGACATGGAATGCAAGCTTTATTCATATGTGTTAACGTAGCTGGCTGCAGGTGGTGTTTGCAGTGATTACTCCAACCTCTGATGGGGCGACAGCAGCCTGCAATGAAGCAGAGATGAGATTAAAAACTGTTTCCCCTTCTATAATAAGGACCACCATGCACCCACTGTCACATCTTCCCCTCTCAATCTTTCGCCTTACCATGTCCCCATGGCAAGCATAAAAACTAAAGCCTAATTTTTTTCCTCTGCCTTTTGTCTGCTTCTTATCATATGTCTGACATGTGGTAGTTTTCAGTTTTCTTATTACTTTTGCCCTTCCCAATCCAGTCTTTGTTAATGTAATGTTTTTCCTGGTTAGTGTCTCACTCTCGATTCTTGGGCTGTTATACCTTCCCTCAGTATGCATGTTTATCTTCCCTTGCTGATAACAAGAATCTTCCACATCTCTTGTTTCTTCTAGTATCAAGTTTTTTGTCTTTCACTCCAGTTCCCTATTTGCATTTCAATCTCTTTCCATCTTTGTAACTCAATTACATTTTCTCTTCACCATATATGTCCCATCATTCCTGTTGCTAGCCTGCCTGGCATAGCAGTTCTATTGAGTGCTGGGGAAGTGTGCTATTGTCAGATTTGCATTCAACAAAAATGGTAAGGCCCAGAATCACCTTGCTGAGTTTTAGAACTGAATACTCTCAAGAACACCTATTCCCAGTTGGTATGCCTGAACAGCTGGAGTGATAAAAGGCTGCATATGGCAGAGAGATGCGCCAAGAGAGCATAGTGAAGCTGAACTTCATGCCTATAAAATCAGTGAGCAACAAAAACTGGAAATGGAAGATAGACTGTCTCTGGGGATAATGGCCCATAAGGAGCAAATTAAATAACTTGTACACGAAGCACTAAAAATTAAGTCCAGCAAACATCCTTCAAATAACAGTCTTGGTCATGCTCAGGTAACCGAAGGCTGTTCTAGAGCCTACATTCTTGAGAAGGTGGTAGAGACTTATATGGGGGGAAGGGATAATATTGCTTGGTGAGCTGCCCTAGAATGTAACTGTATTGTGCACCAGTTTGCTAACCAACACAAGGGAAAGGGTGGTTACCGGAAGATTTCCTGTAGAGGGTAGTGACATAATTTTGACATTAATGCCAAGCTGATAATCAACTGCACACACATGGATGACTCAGTTCTGGGAACAATAGGGTCAGTTCAACAAAATAAGTCTTGGGAGGATTTGTGTAAACAATACTTAGAAATTACTAAGCAGCTAGATAAACCATGAACCAAAGGCATATTTGTTTAATCTCGTAACAACAGAGAATACCAAGAACTGCTCTTTTGACCAGAATTACATCAACACTTGATTGGTGCCAAACCAACAGACTCCAGAGAGCCTATGAAGACAGCTGATGGATATATCTGTACAATAGCCAGCAGAAATGTAGGTCAGACTTCTAGCAATCATCCTAGGTTGGAAATCAAAATGAGTTCTTAAGAAGTCCGGAAACTTTGGTAGAGGGGGCAGGAATTCTAACCTATCCAGACAAAAGAGAGGGAATCAGCCCTTTGCCTAAAAATCCAAGTAGAAAGTTTGGGAATGCCATAAAACCAACCAATAGGAATTGACTAAGAGATGCCCAGTGAAGTTCCTAGTTAACAGACACACTAGTGAATTGATGTGTTTGGTTTCGCACAGAGAGTGACCAAGTGGATGCAGAAAATATGACAGAGATTCTCAGGTAACCCTAACCGAATTGGTGCTAAGTTCAGAGGATCCAGTTGGGACACCTATTGATATTCTTAAGACTTTTTTTTTTTTTTTTTTTTAAACTTTATTGTTAGGAAGGAATAGTGGTTAAACAATTGCATACATTCGGTAGGTAACCTTGCATGTTGTACAATGTATCCACGTATTAACTGACAGGTTACAGTTCCGCAAAGAAGGCATGATGTCCGCTGTATCATGGGTTTCACAGAAGCTTTCAACATATGACATTCGTTCGTACAGCGCTTTCCCTTGGTAACCCCTCCTCCAATGTCAGCAATGAGTATATCTCTTTTTTGAATAACTTATAGAAACTAACTACCCAACATTCCCCCCCAAACATGTGTCATCGTATCCCCTGAATGTTCCCCACAGTATGTAATACCCTGTGCTGGTAATCATAGTGCCTTAATGGCCATTGCCTCGCCGCCCACTTCGTTGTGCCAACTGTCCGAATCCCTCACCCCGCACCCGTTCTTTCACTCCTCTTCCCCTTCAGAGTCAGAGCCCTCATCCTCTGGCAAAGGCTCACAGAGTTCCCCTCTGTACAAGTTCCATGCCGCCCATACCTTGTTCCATTTCCGGGGCGCCGCTCGGAGCACATAAACCGCTCTCTCTGTCACCATTAGGATGTCCATGTTTTTAGCCCATCGACTGGAGGTGGGCAGCTCGTGTGTTCCCCATTTCTGTGCTATATCCCGTTTGGCTACTGTTAATGCCAGTGACGCCCAGATCAGTTCGTACCTACCCAGGTCATTAGGGTCCCAGATGTTAAGAAGGCATTTACGTGGTTCGGGTAGGATGGAGAGTTTGAGGGCCTGGGACAGGGATCGGAGCACCTGTCTCCAGAACTCGCGTATGTGTGGGCAGTCCCATAGCGTGTGGTACAGTGTCCCCTCCTCCCCGCATCCTCGTAAACAGAAGGGGTGTGGTGCCCTTTGTATTCTGTGTAGCAGTGTTCTGGTGTAGTATACACGGTGTAGGATTTTAAGCTGCACTAGCCTGAGCTTACTAGAGATTCCCACCTCCCTCGGGGACGCCAGGGCCTCATTCCATTCGTATTCATCTGTCTCACCTAATTCTTCCTCCCACTTCCCTTTGAGTTTTAGTGTCGGGTCTTTGAGATTGTTAATTAGCTTTTTGTATGTAAGGGAGGTGGCACTTTGGAGCATGAATTCAGTCAGCAGTCTATCTTCCAAGGGAGAGGAGTCCGGTAGTGTGGTGCCGGCAGGGATTGCCTGGAGTAATGCATGCCTAATCTGGACGTACCTAAACGTTTCTGTGGGTCCGAGGTCGTACTGGTGCTGTAGGCTTGGAAACGGAGTTACTGAGTCGTTTTCCCAGAGGTCTCCTATCGTGGAGATGCCTATTGCTTCCCACCGCTCGAACCCCTTACTGTTTCTCAGGTTCCCCAGCGCTTTGGTGTCCCATAGGGGCGTCATTTTAGTGAGTCGGCCTGCCCATCCCAGTCGGGCCTGCGCCGAGTGCCACAGCGCTGCTGTGTGCTTGGTTGGGCCGATCAATTCCTTAAGTTGAGACTTGTTGTATAACACGGACAGCATGCTGCCCGTCCCAAGTTGTGACCAGTCTGCCCGGTAGGCCGGGTCATTCCTCGGGGTATGGATCCAGTGGTTAATGATCTTGAGTTGGGCCGCCCAGTAGTACAGCTGGACGTTGGGGAGTGCTATGCCGCCTTCGTACCAGCTCTTCACCAGCTTGTCATATGCTATGCGCGCCGGGCCTGTGTCCCATAGCAGGGTCGTGACCAGCGCCACAATCTGTTGGAAGTAGCGCTGTGGTACCATGTGTGGCGTGTTCTCCAGTACGTAAAGAAGTCTTGGGAGGGCCATCATCTTGTATAGTGCCGCCCTGCCCAGTAGGGTCAGGGGGAGGGCAGCCCAGTGTCTGACGTCTGCCCGCAGGCGATCTATGGGTGGTTTCAGGTTATTCACGAAGAACTCCGCCTCCCCGCTCGCAACAACAATGCCCAGGTACTTGAAAGAGGTTGACGTCTTAAGCAGCGGACAAATCCCTTGTGGTCTCGGCTCTGGGCCTTTCAGAGTGTATATAGTGGATTTCGACCAGTTAAGTGTGTAGCCCGAGGTGCGCCCGTGCGTGTTGCAGAGATCGAGCAGGGCTGGGATGCCGGTGTCGGGCGAGGTCATATATATAAGCATATCGTCCGCGTATAACGAGACTTTGTCCTCCCACCCCTCCTCCCACTTGATGCCCTCGAATAGAGGTGTTGCTCTAATCTGTAGGGCCAGGGGTTCAAGCACTAGCGCGAAGAGTAGGGGGGACAGGGGGCATCCTTGTCTGGTTCCCCTGCCCAGCGGGAATCTCGGCGACGTGTGGCCGTTGGCCACCACTTGTGCTACGGGGTTTGTGTACAGTAGCCGTATCCATCGTATGAATTTTGGCCCAAAACCCATGCGCTCCAGCACCATAAACATGTATTCCCATTCGACTAAGTCGAACGCCATTTTGGCGTCGAGGGAGAGGATCACCGCCTGTTCAGTGAGGAGGTGCGCTCGTGCCAACACTCCATGGACTCGTCTAAGATTTAGTGCCGTGCTCCGGTGGGGCATGAAGCCCGATTGATCAGGGTGGATTAATGTACTAAGATGGGGCAGCAGGCGCGTGGCCAGAAGCTTAGCTAGTATTTTGGCCTCGATGTTCAATAATGAAATCGGGCGGTAGGAGGTGCATTCTGTCGGTGGTTTTCCGGGTTTGGGTATAGCTACAATCGTTGCCGTACGTTGATCTAGCGGCAGCTCTAGTCTGTCTCTGCTTTCCAAGTACATGTCCAGCAATGGGGCACTAATATCTGCGGCTACGGTCTTATACCACTCCACCGGTATCCCATTAGGGCCCAGCGCCTTACCCGACTGTAGCGCCATGATCGCAAGCTGGATTTCCTCCCCCGTCGGGTCTAGTTCCAGGGCGTTACTATCCTCTTGTGTAATGCAGGGGATGGTAATGTCTGCGAGTGTCGCCATCGCCATTTGCCGTGTGACCCTCCGTTCCGGCGTATAGATTTCCCGATAATGCCTAGCTAGTTCGCCTACTATGGCCTCCGGGTGCACCAGTGGTCGCCCGTCCTTCGTGTTGAGCCTATGGATACCCTTCGTACCATTCCCCCTCCTGTCCAGCCATGCCAGCATACGCCCCGCTTTGTCTCCCACGTCATAGACCCTATGTCTGGTGTTCGCGATGTATCCCTTCTCTGTTGTCCTGAGGTGGGCTAGGTATTGTTGTTGCCGGAGCATGAGTGTGTGTGTCGTGGTTGGGGAGGGGTCAGACATATGAGCAGTATTGGCCGTGTCCAGTGCAAGTTCCAGATCTGTAAGTTCTTTCCGTGAGTCT
Organism: Lissotriton vulgaris; assembly: GCF_964263255.1. Lineage (NCBI taxonomy): Eukaryota > Metazoa > Chordata > Amphibia > Caudata > Salamandridae > Lissotriton > Lissotriton vulgaris. The sequence continues at coordinate 196,974,677 of NC_141696.1, forward strand.
CTTTTGTGTCCCGTGATTGCCGCAATGGCCGCCCCCCTGAGGACAGTTTTATACGCCTCCCAAAGGACGGAGGGCGATCCCACTGTGCCCGTGTTCTCAGTGAAGTATAGTGAGGTTGCCAGCTTGAGTTTCTTCCGAATCTTGGGGATTTTCAGAAAATTGGGGTAGATTGGGTATAGACGTGCATTCCGCTTCCCTCCGGTGGTCAGCGATAAGACGATCGGAGAGTGATCTGAGATCCCTCTGGGCAGTGTGTCCACCCTCTCTACCATATCCATTCCCAAACCCAGTGACATGACGTAATCTATGCGGGACAAGCTGTTGTGTACCGCCGAGTAGTATGTGTAGTGGGTGGCATCTGTGTGCAGTTCCCGCCCGAGGTCCACAAGGCCCAAGGCTTCTGCGAAGTCTGACAGTGGTGCAGCACCCCGTGGTCTTGTCCTGGTAGGGTAAGTGTCCCTGAGAGGATCCATGACCGCGTTGAAGTCCCCCCCAACAATCATGTCGCCGTCAGGGAGGCCAAGAAGGAATTTGCCTAGTGCTGGTAAGGCCACCGAGTGTAAGGCTGGGGGAATATACACTGATACCACGTTTAGGGCCCTGCCCTCCCATTGGCCATGGATTGCGGCATATCGACCCTGGTCGTCTGCTACGTGACTGGATACCAGTAGGGGAGCGGATCTTCTCACTAGTATGCCCGTACCCCTGGAGCCGGTAGTGAAGTCAGCGTGGACTGCCATTGTGTATCCCCGTCTGTCTAGGGCTTTACAGGTAGAACCCGTAAGGTGGGTCTCTTGTAGGAGGACCACGTCCGGGTTCTGCCTCCTCACTGCTTGAAGGATCAAGCCCCTCTTGATTTTGTCACCCAGACCTCGTACATTCCATGTCATTATGCGCAGTGGGGGAATCTGCCCGGCCGCGGAGAGGCCTACGGTGGGCGTGTGGTTAGGTGGTCTGGCCATTAGGCTGATGTAGAAGTCTTGCATACAACGTGTGTTGCGGCATGGCCCATGCGTCGACCAGTGTCAAACTGTGTGGTAGACGTGTTAATGCCAGGGTGATATTGTTGTGTGGGTAACGAACGATGACAATAAACAAGTGTAAACATTTCAACAAACAGACTGCAAGCCCATCCCCCCTCCCTGCTACCCTGCTCCACGGACAAATTCCCGCCCGCATCCCCAACTGCGCAGAGTGCTTCAGTTCCCCCCTAAACATCTTACTTGCTCGTAGGGTCGGTGAGTCCCCTCCAGGCACTGCCTGTGCCCACCCTACTCAGCTACGTCCGAGCCACGGTCCCGCGGCCCACTCAGTCTCGAAAAGTAAAGCTATTAAATGTCACACCGGAGCTATTTGCCCCGAGTCCAGCGGATCCCTCTCAAGGTCCGATTCAATTTCTGTTTCGCCTCCCTGGTGCGGTCCGTGGGTGGATTGATTGGACGGTGTCTGGTCAGCACGTTGTCTCTGCCGATCTTGCTGTGAGCGGTGCCTTCGTCCCGCTGGTCGCCATCCTTCCAGCCATTCTTGAGCCACCTCCGGCGTGTCGAAAAACCAGGTCTTCCCCTCGGCTACTATCCGCAATTTAGCTGGGAACATCATAGAGTACGGCAGTTCTCTCTCTCGCAGTGCTTTCTTCACCTCCGTGAAGGATTTGCGGCGCCTGGCCACGTCTGCCGTGTAGTCCGGGAAGAACGCCAGGGTAGCATTTTGAATCCGTAGTGGTGGTGAGTTCCTCGCCGCCTGTAGTATTGCGTCCCTGTCTCTGAAGTTAAAGAGCCGGGCTAACACCGGCCTCGGATTTGCCCCCGTCTTGGGCGGGCCTCCTGGGACTCTGTGCGCCCTCTCCACTGAAAAGAAGTGCGATAGGCCCTTTGGCTGGAGCTTGTTCTTAATGAGGTCTTCAACATAGAGGTCCATGGCCCCCTTACCCTCTGTCTCTGGAAGTCCAAGGATACGAACGTTGTTGCGGCGTGAACGCCCTTCCTGGTCGTCCAGCTTGTCATGCAGGAGCTTGGTGACTCTTTGCATTTTGTCCATGGCCAGTTGGAGCTCTGAGGTGTCCTCCACGAGCGATTTTGTGACCACTTCTACTTGTGATACCCTCTCCGCCATTTTGTGGAAGTCCGCGCGGAGTAGAGATACTTCCGAGGAGATGGCGCCCACCGTGGTTTTAACTTCCGAGAGAGTTTTCATGATGTCCTCAAGCGTAATTTTTGTCGTCTTTTCTGCCTCTGGGGCAGGGCTCGTGGAGGGTCGCCCCGTAGTCTGCTGGTGCCCTTGGTGTCCATACGCAAACTTATCCAGTTTGGCTTGCGTGGATCCGCTCCGAAGGCCCTTCCCCGCCATGGCGCTGGGCCGTGTTAGTGCCGAGAACACTTCTCTGGCGATCGCTGCCCGCTGGTCTACTGAGGTGTCCAATGGATAGGAGCAGCCCAGCCACGGTGGGCCTCGTTAGATGAAGGTGTGTGAGTTTTCGGGCCGCTGTTGTCCACTCCTGCCCGGGGTGGAGCGGGCACCGTGCTGTCCCCTCGATGCACCACGCCGCCTTGCGTGGAGAACCGGCCGCCACGGGCTGGGTCACTTTTGCTGCGCCGACGCCGCTGGTTGCGGGCCTGAGGGGGTCTCTTGTGGTCCCACGTATGTGTCCAGTGGCGTGTCCCCCTCTCGGGGCACCGTTCACCTGGCTCTCGTTCCGGCCTACTGGTCTCTCGGCCCTAGGCGGTGGTTGCCTCCGCCTCTTATAGCGTTGCTGCGCCTATAATGGCTCCGCCGCCGGGCGCCGTCTCCGGGTCGCGTGGCCCAGGCCTGTGGGACACTGACCTCTGTGTTGGTTCGGTCCTGTGCGGCGTCCGTGGCAGCCCAATCCCCGGAAGATTTCACCAGAGGCTGTGCGCTGGGTCCGGTCTTTCCGAGGTGCCCCGGTGCGTGCTCACTGTTGCGGCCGGCTCCGTCTCACTTCCGCTGGGGTTAAGATTGCACTCGAGGCCGGTGCTTCACCTCCGGACATAGGCCCCGACTCGCCACACGATGCTGCTCCGGCTCCGGTGCTCGGATTTGCACGAAACTCGGACCGGTGACACCGCTTGTGTCCCGGGCTCGAACGCCACCGCTTCAGGCGTGCTAGTCGTCGGATAAATGTGTCGGATTTTTGGAAAGGCTGCAGTGCCCTCGGGAGCTCTCACACTATGCGGCCGCCATGCTTGGCTGCTAGCCACGCCCCCCTATTCTTAAGACTTTTAGTTGTTTTCTAAATGATATCCAATTGAAATACATGACCATTAGCCAGATATAGTTAAAAGAGAAGGTTGTGGCTCTGACCAGTATTTCACTAACATGTTCTGCTGATTTCTGTGAGCACACAGTACTAGGCAAGACAACCCTTGGCTTTGGCCATCCTAGACGAAAAATGGGTCAGTACTCAGTGGATGGCAGCTGAGTACACAATTCTGTCTTTCAAATAAAACGTACACAGTGAATCACCTAGTTCTAAGTGAGGGTGTGTGACTACCAGTGCCTGAGTTTCCTCTCCTGAGGGATCTGTAGGCTGTTTCCCTCAAAAAGGCAACTTGAGATCCCAAAGAAAAAACAGGAGTAGACCAGAGTTTGAACATGTGGCATCATACCAAACAAAAAAGAAAGTTCATGGGTTGGCAAAAGTCTATTGAGACATGGATTCCCTGAGCCTGGGGCATTTGACGGATATGGTGGGCAAGTGTTACAGAATGTTTTACCTGCAGCAAGCTTTCCTAAACCTGTAGCTGACGCCCTAAGGGAAACATGTGCTAGTCTATCAAGCTAGTTTGGCTGCCTCCACAAGGATATGCTGGATTTTCCAAACCAGGATAAATCAAGTCAACTGACTAAGGCTTCATTGGCAGCCCTACCAGCAAAAACGAAAACTATGAAATGGTGACAATTGATATTGTGGGGTTTCTGCATGCTACGATTACATTAGGGAACCTAATAATTTGGGGATATTCTAAAGGTTTTCCAGAGTAGTGTTAAAATAGGATGTGGTTTATGACAGAGGAATACATTTCATGCCAAACCAATATGATGTTTACTTATGATGAGTAAATTGTAACCTATAAGTTTGAAAATGATGGGTAGAATACTCAGTGTAAGAAATTGGATTATTATTCCGGGTGGGAGACTACCCACCTCAAGGAATAATCACAACCCTTGTCAGGGTGAGTTCTCAAAGCCACTAAATTAACCTGAGCTCAACTTCTTGGTAGCCTTGGCACAAACCAGACAGATGTGACTTAGATCAATGATTAAAGCATTTATGTAGTACCAAAACAATAAAAAAGTCAAAATACAAAACATTTTAAATCCCAAACTAAATTTGAAAACCTAAGTAAAATTTGATAAACAAAATGACATCATAATGTCACCAATCCAATAAGGGAAAAGGAGATATGTATTATTAAAGTTTAAAGTAGGCATAGCGACAAGAAGCATAAAGTGCCAATGATAGTCAATGGTCATAGTAGACTGGGACCTAGGCGCAATTTGAGGCTGGCCAGAATTAAGTGCTGGTCGGATACACCAACCAGGTTCACAAGGGGCAAATAGTTTACTTTCTGACTTAATCTTTTAAACCACAATCCACCACTTGAGTACACTTTTCAAGCTCCCAAGACCTCAGTGGATGCACTTAGAGACTCACAGGGTGTTATGCAGAGGCCAACTGCAGGGTTCAGTCCTGGTCCACTTGCCACTATCCAGCTGGGTAGTTTCAGGAAATGCCTCTTCCAGCATGTTTTACCCCTATAGCTTGAACAGAGGGTTAGCCTTATAACCTTGTAGCCCACTTTTTAATACTGGGTACAAGCTTGAGCAGGTCCAGTCTTTCATGTTTCCCCTCAGGTCACAAACTGTAGGTCTAGTCCTCGTCTTATTTTCCTCAAGTTCAAGAGTATGCTAAAATGGGTGCCTTGAGGTGCCGTATTTATGCCTAGCATGAGCTAGTGGGTGGAAATGACTCCTCAGTACACCCTACCCAATAGGATGAAAGTTCCCGAGGCCAACGGTACCCACTTTGGGAGTTTTCAAGATGGCAAAAGTCCTTGGCTAAACTTGTTCTCTGAGGGCTGGGTTTTTGTGGATTGTATTACGGTAATGCTATTGTTCTTCCACAACTAGCACTAAAATCCAGATTGCCTGTAACCACAATAAACCTAGAGACAGGAGCCTGGAGGACCAAATTTGAACTTTCCAGCACCCCGGCAGTGGATACACAAAAATGACCTTAGCATCCTATTTCACTTCCTTTCAAGTGCACCCCAGTGTACGATGTAAACCCAGCAGACTTCTTAAGCAAGATTTGACAGTCAAGCAGAATTTGGCATTGTAATGTCAAAAAAGGTGATCACAGCCCCCACTCATCATATTCTATGAGGTTCAGAGAAGTCATCCCAGCCCATTCATATCAGCCTATTGTTTGCTACTCTGAGACATTTCACACCTTCTTGACACATACTCAAATTCTAATTTGGCTGGAATAAATTGGAGCAAATGAAGAATTAGCCTATAGAAAATTCAGGCAGGGAAAAGGGGACTTTCCTAGAAGTTCCCTTCCCTTGATATTTATTAAAAATCTGACTTCTGCATTGAAGTGGATTTGTAATACCTATTAAAAATAATTGTTTAGTTAATTGTCTAGCTAGTCCCATTCTCGAAATACATTAGGATTTTAATATGTACTCTGGTTTTCAACTTTGGATAGCTAGGCCTGCCACGGTGAAAAATAGCTTTTGGGGGCTATTCACTGTAAGGGCATGTTAACATTACATTTCTACATGTCTTATTTTTAAATACTATGCACCCTGACTTGTGGGCCACAAGACATTCATAGGGGCAACTAATATTTAAAATGGAAGTTTTGACAAGTTACAAGGTTTATTTGGAATTGCTATGTTTAAACTGCCTCTGTGAGGCTAAAATCGTATACCTAAGTCATGTTTTACACTGTCACTATAACGGATGGCACATTAAGTACTTAAGTCCACTTGCGACATTAAACTTACAGGCACTGGGTACATTTGGTACCATATGCTAGGGACTTATATGTAAGTTACATGTATCAATTAGAAATATGCAAATTCGACCATGTTTAATGGTGGAGTACAGGCACTTTACCACTGGCTAGCAGGGTTAAACTGCACAGAGATCTAAAGCCAGCAGAATTATAGGGTCCGGCAAAAGATGAAATATCAGAAAAGGAGGATTTCCTAGCCGTAGCAAGTGATAATTAGTATGGGTTGTATTCAAATCGATTTGTTTTGCTCACTGTGTCACTCCAGATAGGGAGCACCCATTGCCCAACCAGCTTTTGTTCCACTCAGCCGCGGCCGGTGGTGGGAGTACCTGCCGGGCGGTGACGTGGGCAGGGGGAGGGGCATAGTGGGGGGTAGTAATGTATGGATTACGGAGTTTAACAGGTAAGTAAACATATAAATAAATAAAACGAATTTCGTTGTGTGCACTGCATCACCAAATGTGATGGAGTGGGCACAATGAAATTCGTTTTATTTATTTATATGTTTACTTACCTGTTTATCTCCGTAATGCATGCATTACTACCCCCCACCCTGCCCTTCCCCCTCCACAGGTCACCGCCTGGCAGGTACTCCCACCACCGGCCGCGGCTGGTTCCACTGCAATTAAAACACTCTAGTTCGAATTGCCAGATGACATCCCCTCTAAGGACACAAGCAACCCCAGACAATTTTTTGCCTTTTTTGGTCTCATCAGTGACATGCTTGCAAAAAAAATAAAATGCACCCCCCCACCCGTCCCCCCCCAATTTCCTAGAAGAAGGGTAATACAAATACAAACAAAAAAGTGTTCTGCCAGGAGTTTTTTTAATTACACTTAGCAAAGTAATGGGTTAAATATGCACAAAGAAGTAAATCAAAGATTTGCTACAACTGAAGAACAAGCGATCCACCAAAAATTAGGATGTTCAGGCCTGTATTTGAAACAATGGATTCAAAAGACTGATCCTCATACTGTAGTCAGCTGGCCCTTTGTACATATTGTAAATACTCATCACCTTTGTACCTTATGTGATAAACCCGATTTTCACTTTTTACTGCACCTTCACTTGGGGCTCCTGTTGTTTGACTACAGAACGATAATCAAACTTTCGAATCCATTGTTTCAAATACAAAAATGAACATCCTCAGTCAGTTGCTGTGGATCGTCTGTTCTTCAATTGGTGCAAGACCTTGATTTACTTCTTTGTGCATAGTTGACCCATTACTTTGCTGATCATATTTAAAAAACTTTTTTATTTGTATCAAATTGTGAGATGTAGCATGAGTCCTATGGCACAGTGCTCTAAAATACCAACATTTCACTGTGGTAATCACCTAGAAAAGCAAAAAGCAATTAGTGGTTGAAATAATTCCAGCCATTGTTAATTACTCTGGGTCATATTCCATCATGTTTTTTAGTCATAGTGTTGCTCTACAAAGGCCACATGCAAATGGAAATCAAACTTGGTCCTGCTCTAATAGGAACACTCATGAATGAACTACCAGACTACACCCTCTTCGATTGTAAGTAGAAGGCAACCCTTACCTGTTTCCACATTATAATTTTGTCACAGATTGTAACTCTTTTGTCACAGAAATGTAACAAGGCCATAAAAGACATGATTGATGGCCTAGAAGGGACCTTGAGGAGAAGGCGGGATAGCCTTCTGCATTCATTTTGTTTGCCTACAGGGATGTGCCACAGAAGAGAGTGGGGTTTTATTACTTTGGGGAACATTTTATGAAAAAGGAGCGGTCTCATAAGTAAGCTTAAATCTATGATTTTTATAAGGTGACTAATTTTGTGAGATTCATGAAAATCACAATGATGTCTATGAAATCGTACGTTTTGTGCACATGCTTAACCTGAACCTGCACTGATGCAAAATACCCAGTTAACCATTGTGCTTAAGGTGACAGGCTTCTTATTTGTTTTCTCTTTTTTCTCCACTTGGAAAACGTTTTTTTCTAAGTCGAAAATCCGTTCAACTACACAAAAGGTATTTGGGTACTAAAGTATTGCAATCTAAGAAGGAATGCACACTTGCATTGGTTGGGGGGATCTAACTAAAAAAGAAATAGTCACCAGAGTGATAATCAGACCCATAGACACACTCAGCTACACTGCTTGTACCATTTAACCAGTGTGTCTGTGGACCTGCAACCGCATTCTTTTGGCAGATCAACACATACTAGCACACAAAGAAATAGTGCAAATGAAGATGGGCATCTCTCTCTGATTGCTGGAATAAACACACTCTGAGAGTCAGATCCTCTGACGCTTGGGGTCCCGCAGGGTTCCTCGCTGAGTCCCACGTTGTTCAACCTATACGTGAGGCCGCTGGCTGAGGTTGTAAAGCACTGCGGTATGACCATGGTGTCATACGCGGATGATACTCAGCTAGCGGTCACGATCAGCGGGGATTCCGGGGTGGAGGCCCCAAGATTCCGGGATGGACTGCGGGCGGTGGCCAGTTGGATGACGTCCAACTGTCTCCAACTGAATGCCAAAAAAACAGAGATTATGGTCTTTGGCAAACAGACGGAACTTTGGGGCGACACCTTGTGGCCCCCTGAGTTGGGCCCCACCCCCACTCCGGTCTCGGAGATTAAAAATCTGGGGGTGTGGCTGGACCCTACTCTTAGTTTTGTTGGCCATACTAAAACGACTGCGGCCTGCTGCTTTGGCATTCTGCGCAATTTGAGACCTGCACTCAAATTCTTTGACGCTGCGACCCGTCAACTTGTGGTTCAGGCGACGGTGTTGTCTCGGCTGGATTATGCCAGCTCCCTTTTCATAGGGTTAAATCAGGCCGAGCTCACCCGCCTCCAGCGAGTGCAAAATGCAGCCGCCAGAGCAGTAGTAGGCCTTCCTAGGTCTTGTTCTGTCTCTCACACCCTGCGTGCTCTCCATTGGCTACCCATCAGGCAGCGGATTCACTTTAAAGTGTTGTGTATGTCCTTTAAGATCTTAAAGGGTCCCTCCGCTCAGATACTTCATAATCTTCTGTGTCTTTACATTCCTGGGCGCTCTCTTCGCTCTTCGGACCGTGAATTAGCAGAAGTTCCACGTTTTAAACGCAGCCGAGCTGGAGGACGCTCCTTTCGGGTGCGGGCGGCTGTTTTATGGAATGCCCTTCCATTTGAAATCCGGACCCTTGCCGATCTGCTTTCCTTCCGTAGAGCGGTCAAGACTCTTTTGTTCCTGTAGTCTTTTCCTTCTTAAACGCTTATTTTTTTTCAGTTATGTTGTGTGGCTTCCTTGTCAGGCGCCGGGACGCTCCTTCGCTGGAGCAGCTGTGCGCATAATAAATGCCAATAACATAACATAACATCTCATAGGCATTCTTCATCATGCCACCCTGAAAGGATGCCTCTGCGGCAATTTCCCAGGAATAAACACAGTGGTGGCTCCTTTCCTATGGCAGAGGAGCGTGGCTCCCCACACCAGCAGACTCAAAACTTGAAAAATAAAACAATAATAAAACAGATTTATTATCATTTTATTTTTCAAGTTTTAGGGCTGAGTCTTGGGTACGGGGCCATCACGGGGCAGTCACGAGGGGGAGTGGTAGGCACTACTATCAGTGCGCATGTCCATTTGGTGACCGTTTCAGGACGGCCAAACCGACATGCGCACAGAGCTGTCTCCAACCAGAGCTGCTTTGCCTGGTTGGAGAGAGCAGGCACAGGCTCCCAGTCTCTCTGGGAGTGCAACTCCAGGGCACTCAGGCCAATCCTGGTGCTGCTCTCATGAATGAGAGCAGTGTCTGGATTGGCCGAAGGGGAGACTAGGAGCGTGTGCTGCAATGAGGAGTGCAAATCCAGGGCACTCAGGCCAATCCTGGTGCTGCTCTCATGAATGAGAGCAGTGTCTGGATTGGCCGTAGGGGAAACTAGGAGCGTGTGCTGCAATGAGAAGCAGAAGAGCGGCGATGCGGCAGGTAAGATCTTTTTTGTATGTCATTTTTTGTATTGTCGTCGTCCGTCTCCCCCGACCCCACCACTCTGTCCTGATTCCATCTACTGCTGACTAAACGGTTGTTTTTGCACATTATACTGCTGTATAGGATAAGTGATGAGTTCACATGCTCCTGGGAAAGTTGTGCTACTGACAATAATTAACAGGCTATGAATGGATGTCAGTGATGTAATCAGCCAGAGACACTGGTCCACCTACTATTTGTGCTGCCTATCCTCTGGCCACAGCAATAATGTTTACAGTGATTACCCCCCAGCACTTTTCAAGACCTCATAATACCACTACAGTAATTAAAGATTGGGATTTGAGGAACATTGATCCCCTTACATTACATCTGTCCTTAACCAGCTCAAAGCCCAATCTGATCACAAATGAAATCACAGCAGTTTATAGGTTTTCTACCTGGATTAAATTTATTGTCAATCCCCTAGCTCCGGAAAGAATTTATTTCCGGTAAGCGGACAAATCCCTCAAACCCTGGTTCACCAATAAATTAAGAACGCAGAAACAAATCTGCAGAGGAAGGAGAGGCAATGGAGAGTAAAATATTATTTTAGAAAACAAAATATGCACAGTCACTTTCTAACTAAAAGAAATGATTATTTATGGAAAAGAAAAGCAAGTACTTCTCAGCAAGAATTCTGCAGGCAAAGTTTTAATCAAGGAGCTCTTCACAACAGTAAAAAGTCTAGCTAAACTTCCAGAGCCCATTAGCATTGATGGCAGTCTTACATTTTGTAATTTCCTAACACAGTTTTTTAAGGAAAAAGTGGAGGCAGTATATAAGTCCTTTAGGGACAGTGACTTAACTCCAAACTGACATTTTCCAATTGTTACACAGCCTTCGCCATCCAATTTGTTTGTTTCCATTCCTCCACCCATCATAGAAAGGATTACTCAGATGGTATGGACATCCAAATCTGGGTATTTGATCCTTGACCCCCAAAAATACTGCACCTTTCTCCTGAAATTATCAGCAAACTACGGGGGGATGTATTTAAAGAGATCATCAGCTCAGGTATTTTCCCTGATATTTGGAAAACAGCCTCGATTCTCCCTCTTTTGAATAAAAAACAATTTAGATTCGGCTGTTCCAAGTAGCTTTAGACCAATCTCTAGAATACCCTTTCTAGAAAAGGTGTTAGAAAGAGTGTTAAACACACACCTTACGTTGTTCTTCTCTTCGAAGGAACTTTTAGATCCATCGAAATACGGATTCCCCAAGTCCTTTTGCCACATGCACAAACTCTTATATCTCAGTCAAGCAGACCCAAGTAAGCCATCATGTCACATGCACACACTCCTAGATCCCAGTTAAGCAGAGTCAAGCTCAATCCCTCGTGCCACATGCACACACTCCTAGATCCCAGTTAAGCAGAGTCAAGCTCAATCTCTCGTGCCACATGCACACACTCCTAGATCCCAGTTAAGCAGAGTCAAGCTCAATCCCTCGTGCCACATGCACACATTTGTCGATCCCAGTCAAGCAGAGTCAAGCTCAAGCCCTCGTGCCACATGCACAAACTCTTAGATCTCAGTCATGCGGAGTTGAGCTAAAGTCCTCGTGCCACATCGACACATTCGTAGATCCCAGTCAAGCAGAGTCAAGCTCAAGTCTTCGTGCCACATGCACAATGCTACCCACATGAGTGAGCTTTGCACACTATTGAAGATGCTTCACCTGTATCAACGGAACAGTAGCTGGAGAGCGGCCACCCAAATCAGTCAATTTATGTCTCTACAAAGTGTGATACAAAACATTTTGTTTGGAGATCTTACTCTTGTCACCTCTGTAAAACTCTGACTTTCCTGGCCCCTGGCCTTTTGACATAACCAGAAAACTAAAAACTCACCTCTATCTCAAACATATGGACTATTTTCAATATAACTTCATATACCACTTTGTAAGACTTACCTTCTGTTCTTTAATCTGTGAGCTTGTTCCCTGTGGTACTGTTTAGTAATGGTGTATTCACGTCTGATGGTGTCACAAGCGAGCACCTGACCTGCCCCCTACAGACTGGAAAAGGGAAAAGTGTGGAAAAGAAGTGGCCGTGCACACATGTACCTATCGTAGAGGCCTATGACGCAGAGTTCACGTTATAGACTAAGAAAAAGATCAATATATGAGCTACCAATGTAACTGTTCTGATTTGTCTGCTATATTTTGGGTAGGGTCGTATTTAGAAATACTATATATATATATATATATATATATATATATATATATATATCTTTTTTCAATTTTTTGTTATTTGCAAATCAAGTAATTCGATATTAAGTACAAAAAATGTACAGGTGATGTGGTTACAATTTATGTACAATCACTTTTCGATAATACTTGCGCAAAGGGTGGTATTAACGCATGTTTAAAGTAGACAATGTGAATGCAAGTTGATTTCATTGTTGTAAATACTCACCACTCAAAGATGGCGCTGGTTATTGTCAGCTAGCCAGTAGTCCTTCATTTACCACAAGGTGTGTTTAAAAACATGGCGATGTCTTTGGGTCATTGACATCGAGAAAGGCTGAATGCCGAAACGCGAGGGCATCTGTCTTGTCTGAATAAAGCAACCTTTTGAAAAGATACCCCGGGAGTGCGAAAAATTCTTTGTTCGAAAACGGGAGAATTTGAGCATTAATATTAGCGGCGTCCACATCCACTATCCGCACCCGTCGAAGAGTGCACCGCCATTTGTGGGACTACGGAGCTGTGTCCGGAACGGACGTGAAGCGGAGCACCGCGTTTGGCCACAGTGAGAGGATTGACGAGCGGCACCAACTGCGGGAGAAAGCGAGGAGCGGCGCTTCGGAGGAGGCGTGGCGAGCCGCAAAGATCTGCATTGGGTGAGCGAGAAGCTTCTCCTACTGCTTAAAACAAAAGACAGTGATGTGTGGCAGCGCGACGTAAGGGGCATTATTTCCTGGAAATAGTTGCACAATATTACAAGAACATAAACAATTTTTGTGTCCCAGACAACAGCCCTTAGACACGAGCATGTTTTGTGAATCAACCAGGCATGAGGATGCCAAAGATATGTTTAAAAAATCGAATGTGGGCAAAGCTCCAACCATCAAACCAGATCCCAAACAACCAAAAAGCAAATTGAATGATACTATGATTAAATTGGAGCGCTTGTATGAGCGCGAAGTCAGGAAATGGTGGGAGGCTACCAGTCTGCAGGGCTATATCGAGGTGGACCGAGTCCCAAGAGGATTGCGAGTTTATACTGTCCCTTCATATGAAAACCCTGATCCTCAACTATTGACTGACTGGGCGGAACACACAGCCCACTATTGCAAAGGCACTCTGGGACTGCTTGTAAACTATGCGTGGAGCGACCGTGATAAAACCTTGGCAGAAATTAAACAGATGGAAGAGGACCTACGTAAGGAGGAAGATGATAAGAAAATAACTGAAGCAATGGATCAAATGAAACCCAGATTATTGAAATACGAGCAGAAAATCAAGATGCGTAAACAAGAAAAGTTTAAACGAGACGAAAGAGACTATACTCAGGGCAGAGAATTAACATATGCTAAGAAATTCGATGTCCCAAGAAAAGAATTAAGTTCTAAAACAACAGCACCAACACGGGCAGTGGAAACATCAGAGTCTGATCTGACGGGTAACGAATCAAGCGACAATCAAGCCGCATTAGTGGCAAGTGGCTCAGATAAACAGACCCCTTTTCAGACCGAATTTCAAGTCATCAGGCAGTCATGGCTACGGGGAGGAAAAAACAAGCCCCCAGAAGCAAATGTAAGCGCAGGAGGACAAGAAGATCTGGCGGTGGCAGGAAAGCCAAAAGGCGCAACTTGGACCAACCGCAGACTGAACAACAGGAGATAATGGGACCAACCAATCTCACAGTGGTAAATTTGACAACTAAACCACTAACTGATGCGGAGAACAAAGTACTAAGTTTGGGCCTTACCTTCTGCCCTGATTCACACCTGGAATACACCCAGACCAGGATTGATCTGTTTAGTTTCGTGAGAAAGCTGAAACTACACAAGTATTTCAAAATTAGGACTCACTTAAAAACAAGCAAAAAGCCAGTAGCAAGACTAACAGCAACGGATAGCCTTGCAGTCAATGATCTCGCAGGAATCGAAACACTTGAAGACCTTAGAAATAAGGCGATGACAGAGGAACTAAATAGCCAAGAAGTAGTGCAACGAGCAATAGATGTCGGTATTGAGCAGGACAGAGAAGAGAGTCCATACAAACCATGCTCTACCTTCAACCCGCAAATGCCATTTGATGCCCTGGACACATTCTCTGAGGCAATGATTAAAGATCTGCAACAGTTTCGTAAGAAACAGAAGACGGAGAAATGTGGATTAAATTTATTCCAGGAAGAAAAATTGGCTTAAACAAAATTGGCTAATGACAATACTGTCATCATAAAGCCCTCAGACAAAGGCGGTAACGTTGTGGTGCAAACAAGGGAGGAATATCATCGAGAGGCAATCAGGCAATTATCGGATGCAAGTTGTTACCAAGAAACCACTTTTAAAATATACCAACAAAGTATCCAAGCCTATGATGAACTGATAAATAAGTGGTATAAGAAAGGAATGCTTGGAAATGAAGAACATTTATATTTACGCAGCTCTAATCCCATTTGCCCGACCTTTTATCATATCCCTAAGTTACATAAAGACAATCTGCACCCCCCTGGAAGACCCATTGTTTCTTCAGTTCAGGGGTTGACGGAACATGTTTCTAAGTTTCTTGATTTCTACTTGGCGAGCTTGGTAAAAAAGTTAACCTCCTACGTGAAAGATATCAAGGACTTTTTAACTAAAATCCAAAATGTGCAATGGCAATCTGACTATATATTTGTTGTCCTAGACATAACAAGTCTTTACACTTGTATTGAACATTCAAAGGGAATTGAAGCAGTTAATGTATATCTGAAAAAAAGACAACTTAGATATGCCCAACATAACTGCATGTTAATTGAGTTCTTGCAATTCTGTTTGAACAATAACATCTTCCTTTTCGAAACTACATACTACAAACAAGTGTCTGGCACGGCGATGGGCACCTGCTTCGCTCTCAGCTATGCAAACTTGTTCGTTGGCTGGTGGGAGGAGCAGGTGCCCAGGACCTACAGGGACGACATGTCAAGTGGTAGAGTGATAAAATGGCATTGATACATTGATGATTTATTTATCATTTGGCAAGGGACTGAGGAAACTGCCCACAATTATATCGCAATCTTGAATGACAACAATCTAAACCTGCACTTTACAGGAACCATTAGTCCATGTTCAGTGGACTATTTGGACCTTAGGGTGCAGATTATTGGTGGTCAGATCGAAACATCGTTGTATCGAAAAACCACTGCTGGAAATTCGATACAGCACGCAACCAGCAGCCATCCACCAAAACTAGTGCAAAGTATCCCCTATGGGGAGTTGTTAAGATTAAGAAGAAATTGCACGTGTGATTGTGATTTTGACGAGGCAGCCACTGAAAGTATAGCCAGATTTGTCATTAGAGGGTACAACCCCATTTCATTGAATAAAACACTTTGCAAAGTAAAAGCCATGACCAGGGAGAGTCTGTTGGACGAGAGGAAAGACAAAAAAACTGAAGCAGGAAAATTTAGACTAATCACCCCATACTCAGCGGAAGCTAACCATCTGAAACAAATGCTGAGGAAAAATTGGCATATCCTTAAGGCGGATAATGTAATAGGTGATTGTTGGAGCAAGGATTCGCATGTAAAGCGCCTTGCTCACATACAAAAACCTTGCCTAAATGTATAATCATATTAATCCAGTTGTTCGTCTTTTATTAAGCGTTTCTCCAAACACGCGGGTGTCCCCAGGATGCTTGCTTGTATGTCTTTCCCATACTAACGAAGCTTGCACTAAAGAACCGGCTGCTTCGCTGAAATTCAGTCTGCGCATGCGTCGGTCATACCCATGTGATGTGACGCACTCGCATTCTGGAGGGATTGTATTGCTCATGCGCACTGATGCAGAAATGGCCACTTGTCTCTCACCACGCTCTCCGCTTGCTACCGCTGCTTCAGCCTATCTGTCTTTTCGCACTAAACA
The DNA here is from genome assembly GCF_964263255.1 of Lissotriton vulgaris. Lineage (NCBI taxonomy): Eukaryota > Metazoa > Chordata > Amphibia > Caudata > Salamandridae > Lissotriton > Lissotriton vulgaris. The sequence continues at coordinate 196,990,781 of NC_141696.1, forward strand.
GTAATGCTATAGTTATTATAAAATAAGGGATGTTTAGAATTTCATCATGGTATACAGTGTGATCATTTTATATGTGATTTTAATTTGTTCTCGCTTACTTTTCATGTACCGCGTCTCTGGGGCTGGGAAAATCGGGAGCGGAGCCATACTTGAGGATCTGCTGGGCACCATCATGTGACCAGGGAAAAACTCTACTGCGCAGAAGCTGAAACAAGCCAGCTGGCTCCTGAAGCACAATGCGCCTGAGAACTTCTCTGGGAAGACAGAATCTCACCTTGGACGATGCAACTCTGTTGCTACCTATTGTGAACTTTACTATACTGCTGTATTCTATGCATGGGAACGTGAACCCAAGGGGCGGGTAGGAAAATTTTAATATTTGGGATGAGAAAGTTGAATTCTAGGAGGTGGTATTGACCGCACCACCTCTCCTGACCAATCATAATGTGGGAAACTGTCACTTGCAACATTAGTGGGTGGTCTGAGGGACCCCAAAACAGTATAATTGCCCTAGTTTAGCTTAGGAAAATTGTCCGACTTGTCCGAGTAGCAGACCTGTCACTGACCCTACGAACTCAATAGGTGCTCAATCTGAAAGTGCTGCGGAGCACTCTGTCCATACTTTCCACAAACTCCTAAGGGGTGGAAATAATCCTAAGTGCTGGCGAAGCACTTTGCTGGGAAATTCGAAAAACCCAATCGGGGTTACTGGCGGATTACTTGCAGAGAGGGGTAACGCAGGCGTTGCTTCCGAAGCTGTGGGTGTTGGTCGTACCTTGGTGAGCCCAGTCCTGATCCCAAATCCTGAGGGGTATCCTGTCCTGACTGCCCGTGAGCTGTACCTGCTCGCACTTTGGCATTCCTTTTCTGAGGGTCCTTGTCCCCGTCCTTCCAACTGACCCGTGGCCAGGGTTGGTCTTCATTCTGAACTAGGTAATTATTAGTCTGTGGGTTTGCGTCTCTCTCTCTCTCTCTCTCTCCATTTTCTTAATAAAGCACTCTTGCCTGTGCTATTGCTCTATCACCTTGAAAAGCAAGTTATATGCAATTGTTTATTAGAATTGTTCCACTTCTCTCCCCACCTTTAGAGAATTGCCAACTGTTATAATTCATTAGTATGTTCCAATTTTTCCCTTTCCTTTAGTATGATTGCGGTGAACTTAGCAAGAATAGTTTAAAGCACTTAGGTTAAGTACATGTTCTAGGTCCCATCCATGTCCTGTTTCCTAGTATAAAGTTGCAGTGACTAGCTCTGTTCTAAATTCCTACCCTTTAGTCTTCCCATATACTCAAATGGTCCTAGTTTTAATTCATAGTTACCTAGTGGTTTTGATTTTGATGTTTGACGTATTACTCTGCATATCACTTATCGCCTTGTCATACTCTCTTTGAACTTCTATATAAAGCTTTGAACATCATCAGGTGTCTGTGGTCATTTTACAGAAATTGTGGATAAGTATGTACTGATTTATAAAGAGTATTTTTCCTAGGCCCCTGTCTACTATTTCCCTGATAGCTCCAGATCTGTCATAAGAATTGTGCCTGTGGTAAGTCAGGTGCATGGTAAGCAGAGGTGTGAAACCAAACTTTAATTGCTCATAGAAGCGTGCAGGAGGAGAAAACCAAAGGTAATCATCACCCGGTTCACCCAAATGTCATTGTTGTATCTGAATTTGCACGCCAGGGCCCAGTGCGTGTAAGGAATTGGTAATCTCGGTGACCCGGGTGGACTGCGCGCTCTATCAGTAATTTTCTGGTAACCAGAGAATGGTTTGGACTAGTTAGATTAGGTAGACAGGATAGTTGATAAACAAACCGTGAAAATAAAATGTGCTGCTGATTTTCTACTGTATTGGTTCAAATATTTTGAAATGTTTTAAGGATTTATATGTAAATGTACATGATTTTTGCATTGCTGCTATAAATGTTATATTAACCGAAAAATTGTTTGTAAATGTTCAGTGTAGTCCGAATCCCCGGGGAAGTATTTAGCTAACGGTGAGCAGAATCCGGTTAGCTGTTGAAGTCACTGGTTTGAATCATTAGTGCAGGGTTAAGAATAACTGGAAGCACTAATTAGGACATTTGTTTGCATCTGAGTAAATGATAGCTACGAGTCCTTTATAAAACTTTCATTGCGATATCACCTAGTAAGGGTCGCATACGGAAGGAGTAGTAGGGTCTTCGAGGCTTGACTGGTAAGTAAAATAGTTCGCTGGTGAAATCCCGGCTCAGTACATATCCCTGACAAAAGTGGATGAGTCGGAAGAATAACGGGTTCTATATTACTCGTGTGTGAGGTTAGGCAAAGAAGTCTATCCAGAGTGAATGAAAAGTAGACAGAAGTGGTTTACTTGTAGTGAGAGAAAGTTCTTTTATCTCTTTAGAACACTCAGACACAGTGGCAGACGTTGTGTGTTGTTAACTAAAATCTGCACGCGCACTTTAGGGAGAGTAAAAAGTTTCCGTTACCTTGTGAAGGAAGGAGTCGGTCGGAAGACTGCCCTGACGTCACTCCGTGCCGCGCTGGTATTGGTCAAAACAGCGGGTGTGTAGTGAAGCTGAATTTGTGAAGGAGGGGTGAGTGCCGAAGCGTGAGACTCTGTCTTGCGAAAAGGCCGCGCACCCATTGGTTAAAGATTTTTGTATTCCCTGACTTGATTGGGTATTGCGAAATAAAAGTCGCACTAGCATTGGAAGCACAAAGGTAAACAAAATTAATCAGGCCGAGTTAGAAGCGAGTCTAGAAAGTTGTATGTGGTATCCAGATTTTATACCAAATCCAAAGTACCTAGGATTTCATAAGGATCAGATATTGCGAGGTAGACCGCACATGATGTATGGAATAAAAAGGAAACTGTCATTTACTGACAAAATAAAGAATTTTTTCAAAACCGACAAGCCCATTCGAACGAGGGAAGGTGTGCTCATTCCCCCGCCAAATACCCCTGCCTCTTTCATGATGTTTGATAAAGGGTACCACACCTGTGTCTGGTTGGAAAATTGGGCAAAGTATACTGCAGATGACGGAGTTCTAGCATTCCCTGTTGAAGGTACATTTAATGGTCGGATCCTGTTTAACTTGAGGACCCGCATGAATGAATTACACCCCAGACCTAGATTGACCCAGTACGAAGCCCTGGAAGAATGGGAGATTGAGGCTCTAGAAAGAGATAGACCCCGGATGGATAAGGGAATAAGTAAATGGTATCCGAGGGTTCAAGCACAAACCAAAGAGCAGAAAATGAAACAGTGGAGGCAAAACATGATGACAGAAGGATTGTTTCCAATGATGGGGGTATTAGAGGAAAGGAAAGGAAAAAGTAAAGAAAAGACCCATCATTTAATGCCCGTGGGGGACTCAGAGGATGAGCACCTAGAAGATTTGTTAATGAAAAACCCACCTCCCTATGTTGCAGAGTCAGAACCTGTGCATTCTCCAAACCCCTTTTCAAAATATCCCAGATGTAGGAGGGATAGTGATACAGATGGAACGGGTACAGACAGTAAAGTCAGTGACGGGGATGGGTTTTGCAGACCTAAATCTACGGTCCCAAATTATCAGCCGTTCGGAGAAGGACCACCCCGATTGGTCACTCCGACTGCTCCAAGTATTTATCCTCCCTTGGTACCTCAGGTATTGCATGACAATTCTGCAGAAAAGGCTTTACGAGACAAGGAGAAAGAAACCCTGGCTAGACAGCGAGAGGATTTAGTTCGAACCATTGCCCAGATACATCCCCATCCTGATTCCCTGACTATTCCAGTAACTATTGGTCCAGCTATTCCTCTGTATAGGGATAACCTGGCTAGTCCTCGTCCTCCTGTTATCTCCCCAATAATACCTACTCCTAGCATCCCACCCTCGAGAAAGGAAGTATTCATAGATGACGATCAAGAGAGTGAATGTGAATCAGTGGTTCTGATGGATTTGCCCATTAGGGAACCTAGGACTAGCATGTCGGAGGCAAGAAGTCAGAGTAGGCCAAAAGAGGTGTTGATTGAAGGTGCATCTGGGGTTAGGAGTGCCACAGTAGTATCCCCAGAAGAATTAGACAGCTGGACCAAAGAGCTGGAGAAAGAGACCACTCCCCAACCCAAAGCGTTAGAAATATATAAATTGAGAATAGAAATAGAAGAGATGATGGCTGGAAATGTGGGAGTGGAACGCCTGAGCTCCTTCAGTGAAGAAGAGTTGCTGTTCATCAGTAAAAATCTTACCCGAAACGCTAGATTGCTCCACGAAAGGTTAATGGACACTGCCACAGAAATGGGAATAGATGTCAGTCGCTCCAAAATTCTTCAGAAACCCTACAGAGTAGATTTTTCAGACAAAGACTTAGAAAGCTTGAATGTGATGGGAAAACAGATCCAGATAAAAGAATTATTAAAGCTTTTGCAGAAATGGGGGGATGTGGGAAAATGGAGAACCCGGTGGGCAAAGAAAAAGGAAGACAATAGAGCGAAATCACAAGCGTCAGAATATATGCTGAAAGAAGTAACTCCCGCAGAAAAATTGTGTCCCATGAGAGAGGTCCCGGGAGGGAAATATGTCCATGTCCCTTGGTCCCGACAGGATATTGTGTCATTTACAAATGATTTCCCGAAATTACGGGAGAAGCCTGTTGATTGGTACAGGCAGGTAGAACGCTTCATAAAAGTTCAGAAATGTCTCTTGAAAGACCTGGATGGGTTTTTCGACATTGTGGTCCCTGTAGACTTGTGGACCGATTGTAAAATTGAAATTGATTGGCCCAGTGAAGAATTTCCAAGAGATGAGAAAACAGGAGCTCCCGCACCTGAAGTAATGAGGAAGTATGAGCAAGTCATACAATACCTCAAGAAAAAGGTGCCCGCAAAAGAGACCGATTGGACCCGAATAGATAGAACCACCCAGGAACGTGATGAAACTGTACATTCCTTTTATGAAAGGTTACTGCAAGTATTCAAGACCTACAGTGGAATCGATAATGTAGACATGAAAGACATGACCCATTTCAGTTACAGATTTGTGCTAGGATTAAGACCTGAAATATCACAATGGATTCGAGATAATAAAATCAGTTGGCAGGGAAAACCCATAGATGATGTCCTGAAGTATGCAAAATACTGCGAAGACGAAATCGAAAATAAAAAGAAGGCTCTCAAAGAAAAGGTAATGTGGGCACAGGTGAAATTAGCTGAACAGCAGGAAAAACAGTTAAGTAAATTGACTTCTAGTAATAATGCTCAGAATACCACTGCTGGGGGAGGAGGGAAGCCCCGAGCTAAAATGAGTCGGGAAGAGGCCATGAAGAAGTTTCCGTGCCATGGGTGCGGCCAGATAGGGCATTGGAGAGACGAGTGTCCACACCTGCAGGCCGGTAATGCCCCTGTAAATGGTTTAAATCCAAAGGTGCCGAAAGAGGGGACAAGAAAGAACCAGCAACAGGTAAAATTACCTCCAGTACCTCGCGCTCCTAGACAAAACTTTAAGAATCAGGGTCAGCAGAATGAGAGGGCGGAAGTATGGGAAATCGAGAATGAAAGAAATGCAGTCATTCCACAGTATTTGTTAAATGATACCTTCCTCTGTGAAGATCAAGATTGACGGGGCCTGAGAGGGGAGGACGAGGAGTGCGTGCTTGGCGCCTCCTTACCGGTAGACCAGACTGGACCATACATTGAAGGAAAGGTTGAAGGAAAAGACGTCACCTTTCTGTTGGACACTGGTGCTACCAGATCTACTGTAAGAACAGTGGATGTTCCTAACCTACCCCTCTCGGGAGAAGCGATCCAAGTAGTGGGCGTCTCCAATCAAATAATAAGTACCCCAGTAACTGAACCAATGGAAATTTCTATAGGAAATTTCAAGGAAATGCACAGATTTGTGGTCTGTGATTCCAGTCCTGTGAATCTGCTAGGACGTGATTTGTTGTGCAAGATGCATTGTACCATCTATTGCACACCAAAAGGCGTCGAAATTCAGACCCCCGATGAAGATGGTCTGTACAAACTGATGTTGGTCAGACAAGATGCTGATATCAAACCTTTAACAGTTGAGGATTTACCTGAAGAGCTCCAGTTAAGAGTGGTACCAGAAGTGTGGGATTTCACAGGAAAGGATGTAGGCTTAATGGCAAATGTGGACCCAGTTAAAATAACAATAAAAACGAATGCTGTATACCCCAAAACCAGACAGTACAAAATGAGTGCAGAAGTGAAAGCAGGAGTCGCGACTGAGAGTACCAGGCTGCTCGAAGCAGAAATAATAGAGGAAGTGATGAGCAGTCCCTGCAATTCACCTATCATTGGGATCAAAAAGCCTAGTGAAAGTACCGGGTGGTGCAAGATTTGCGCAAGGTAAACCAAATTGTTGTGCCTTGCTGTCCGGTTGTGCCTAACCCTGCAGTGATTCTATATCAGATTCCATGGAATGCAGAGTGGTTCACTGTCATCGATCTGTGCCATGCATTCTTTTCCATCCCATTGCATCCAGAAAGCAAGTTCCTTTTTAGTTTTGAATTTGACAGCCATATCTATGTCTGGAATCGTGTCCCCCAGGGGTACACCGAAAGTCCATCGATTTTCAACCAGATACTAAAGAAGTGCCTTGAGACTCTAGTGCTGCCGAGAGAATCTGTTTTGGTGCAGTACATAGATGACCTATTGGTGGCATCTAAAACCCAGACGGACTGTGTCACCGACACCATTGCCTTGCTGAATCACCTAGGGAAGGGAGGACATAAAGTGTCGCCTGACAAGTTGCAATTTTGTAAGAACTCAGTGAAGTATCTGGGGCACCAGATAGAAAAAGGAATCAGGAAAGTTACTACAGAAAGAATCAAAATAATTAAAGCAATGGAACTGCCCAGAACTCAGAAAGAAGTGAGAATGTTCCTAGGAGTTGTGGGTTACTGTAGACAATGGATTGTAGGATTTGCAGCGCTAGCAAGACCCCTGATAAAAATGACCAAGAAAGGAGTAGAAGACCCCGTCAGCTGGGACAGTGAAAGCATGAACGCTTGGGTAACATTGAGAAACTGTCTATGTACCGCTCCTGCATTGGGTATGCCTGATTACTCTAAGTCTTTTGAGCTATTCTGTGACACAAGAGAGAATTGTGCTCTTTCAGTCCTGACCCAGGAGCACGGATTAATTAGACGACCGGTGGCCTATTTTTCAGCCACCCTAGATCCGGTGGCTGCTGGATTACCTGGATGCCTGAAAGCAGTTGCTGCTACTTGCGTCAGTCTGGAACAGAGTGAGAACATTGTCATGGGACATCACGTCACTGTATATGTTCCTCATTCTGTTGTAATCCTACTGACTAGAACTAAGACCCAGTACCTCACACCTAGTCGGCTGACTAAGTATGAGAGAATCTTGATTGGTGCTGAAAATGTAACCATTTCCCGGTGCAATGTCCTAAACCCTGCGACGCTGTTACCTGTTCCTCTGGATTAACCATGGGCGAATTTTGCGGATCTCGCGTTCGCGAATTTTGCGGATTTGCGAACTCGCAATCCGCAAAATCCGTGAATTCCCGCGAATTTGCAGATTTTTTTTTTGTGTGCTCGCAATTGTTTCTGCCAGTTCGCGAGGATTTGGTACTAGTTCGCAATTGCGAACTTACTTGTCGGCTCGCAACGGTCGCGACTATGTTGTTTCTACGTCTGGTTCATCATCACAGCCTCCCAGCACCCTCTGTTTCACCACTGGCACCCTCTCTTTGACCCATGCCACCCTCTGTTACATCAATGCCACCCTCTGGTTCATCATCACTGTAGAAGATGGGGGGGAAAAGCAAGCCCACCTGCCCTGCTTGAACTGACATGAATTTATTTGGGGTTAGTTTATTAACAACACCTGCCCTGCCCCAACTGACAATAATGAATTAGGGGCTAATTAATGTGTCACTGAAAGAATTTCAAGTTCCAGCCTGGCACCTGCTTGTCTGCTCCTTTAGCTGTAAATCAGGACCTTTGTGGCATACAGTTAAGGTCAGAGCAGGGTCACACAATAGTTGCAAGCAGGCAACCGAATTCTGGAGGGCCCCCTCAGGAAGCACTACAAAGAATCGTTACAAATCATGAGGTTGACCTTTTGCACCTGCTCATTGCTTTTGCTTTTGCTGAAATCGTTTTTCGGTTTTTTTCGCGCTATTCGCGGGGCGCGGCGTCGTGCGAAACCGACCGCGGAAGCCGCCAATTCGTGCGAATGAGCATTTTATTTTTTTGCGGCTTGTTGTTTCGCGAGTTTTTTTGCAGTATTCGCGAGCCGCTTGCAGCGCAACACGCGAATTTACCCCAAGGTCGAGTACGGGCGCGGCCATTTTGTTTGCGTGACGTATTTCCGTTTCCGCCCGCTATGTATAATCTCGCGCAGTAAGCGCATTGCGAGTAGAGGTTCGCACGAGATCGCGCGGGAAATCTAGAGGTTCGCACGAGATCGCGAGGAAAATCTCGCGCAAACTTACTTTCGCGCTCGTGAACGGGCGCCGGCCATCTTGTTTTTCATTCATTTCCTGTGTCTGGGCATGGTGTTTAATCCTCTTGGTATCTTTGCCATCCTTTGCTTGTTTTCAGTTTTTTTTTTTACGATTTTGCTTCTTATCTATCCCTCTCTTTTCCTAGCTGTATATTTTTGTCTTTTCTGCTATTTTTCTTTACTTTTAAACTACTTTTTTAAACTCTTTTCTTTTCTTCTTCCCTATCCTATTCTTTCTTAATTTTCTACTTCTTCCTACCTTACCTGCCCAGACCATGGTCAAGCCAGGCGCCGTGAAGCTGCCCAGGCACTTGAGGGTCGCAGCGGCGGCGGGGAGTAGTGCTGGACCCAGTGCCAGGACAGCATGCGGGAGATTGAGGGGGGAGCAGGTGACGCGACGGGAGATATTCAGCCCGGAGGAAGTGGGCGCGCTGGTCTACTTCGTCCAGCGCCGCCTGCCCAGGACCATCGCGGGAGGCGGCAGGATCGCGGCCGGCGGCTACAACATGCGGGAGCGCCGGAAGCGGTGGGAGAAGGTGTGCTGGGCCATATCCCACCTCTACGGGGTCCAGCGCACCTACAGCCAGGTCACCCATCGCTGGACGGACCTCCTGGACCGCGAGCGCGACCTGCTGGACCAGCTCGGCTTGGAGATCCCCGGGCTTGGTGAGTAGTAGTAGCCATTTAATCACTCACTACTATGATGTTTTCTCCTGCTCTGTGTTGTTGTATTGCAAATATTTGTTTTTTACATGGAGCAAGCCAATAATGCCGCTGATGACGATTACATTGTAGTTAAATTATATTTCAAAATCTTCTGTGCATTTCAGGTGCACTGCTCTCCTTCTCAGTGGCGTTGCTACTATGCTTATTTGTTTTCTATTTCGTGGTCTCATTGTCCTGAGTAACTATTATGTATGAGTGTACTTTACAGAACTGCGTAATGCTAGACACTAGGGGGCAGATTACATTTACAAGCCCCTTGCGCCACGTTTACGTTGCCTTGCGTGACGCAACAGCGGCGTAAACGTGCCGCATCCCTGCGAGTCATTTACAGCATGACGCATCTAGGGAGATGCGTCACGTTATAAAGCCATGGGCCTGCACCACAATGGGTGCGTTCCTAGTACGCAGGGTGGGCGGTCCGGCGGCTGTGCGCCTCGCAAAATTGCCTGCGTGAAATCTACAAGATTTAACGCAGGCACTTCTGCGACGCTGCTACGTCAATTCAATTCCTTATGTCTGCTCGAAGCAGGCTAAAGGACTGACACAGCATGTTAAGTATTGGGTGGCCCTGAGCATTACTGGAGTTGCATTGCGTTGGTGACGTGACTCCAGCGATGCGCCGCTCTTACGTGACGAGATGCGTCACGCAAGTGCCTACCCTTGCGCCAGGGCGCGCCGCATTGTAAATGAGGCGCATCTGCCGTGTCGCAAGGGTAGTTTTGCGTGACGCATTTGATCTGGCGCATCTCTGGAGATGCGCCAGAACGCGTAAGTAAGTATGCCCCTAAGGGGCAGAATTGCAATTACCGTTGCATCCCTGCAAAGTAGCAGGGATGCGCCATTGATTGTGCGGCCCGCTACCACCACCAAACATGGTGCGCCGTATTTGCAATGCGGCGCACCATGGGCCCAAAACGTCACCGAAGCTTTACTGCTGGAGTTGCGTCACAACGATGGCGCAGCTCCAGCAATGCTCTGGGGTACCCTATCTCCCCAATGCTGGGTCAAGCCGTACGTCTGCTTCAAGCAGGTGCAGGGTTTGTGTGACGCATCATTGTCCTAAAGGTGACTGATTGAAATTTTGTAGATTTCCCTCAGCCACTATTAGGATGTGTTCCAGCGCAGGAATGCCCTCCCTTGCGCCGGAACGCCCCCTGATGGCGCAGGGCTTTATAACGGGATGCATCTCCCAAATGCGTCACGTTGTTATAATATTATACGCCGCACCATGGCGCCCTTTTTTGTTTAGCTGCTGCGTCACAAAAGTCACGCAAGAACGGCGCAAAAGAGCCGCAAGGGGCTTAAATCTGCCCCTTCCTTTGTACCCCTGACAATAAGAAAAATAGTGGCGGTGGATTGATAGTTTGACTATTTCAATGACTGGTAATGTAGCAGGCAACTGTTAGTGTTGTCACTGATCTGACTGAAATCACAATGGAGTTTGTCTGTCACTTTGCGTCTTGCCTGCGGACTGCTGCCTGCCAGTCCTAGGTGAACGTTTCAGTACTTTGTTTAGTGAGTTACGTGACTTTCGAAGTCACAGGTCCGCAAATAAATGAAAACTAACCCTAATCAATATAATTTCGCGGAAATATTTTGTTATTGTTCTTTTGAAATGTTTGATTTGGTTGACATTGACAAGCAACAATCATCCATGTTTTCTGTTCTTTCTTTCATGTTGTACGTCAGCTCCCCCCAGGGGCGAGAGGAGGACACAGGAGCAGCAGGCGGCGGATGCTGTTCAACAGGGCCAGGATCGGGCAGGCGAGGGCTCCTCTGCTGGCCCCAGTAAGTTTTCATTTTAGACTAGTACCTATTTTTCCTAGCGTTCCTCATTTGACTTTTTTCAAAATTGTCTTTGCTCTTCTTGTAGACTGTATCTAAATTCTTATCCTGCCTCTACTATGACTCCCTGTGGTATTACTAGATTATTCTTATTAGTCTGTCTGTGTAGCTAACTAAGATTGCACGGTTGGCGAAACTCCCATGATTCTAGTCAGCAATAGCTCTATCAACTTAGTGCAGTCCTCTGGGATTGTCCATAATGTCTTTTGAAGTGTTCTATCTGGACTCATGCTTGCAAAAATTGCAAAACCTTTCGCTCAGTCACTCTAGTCTGGACCAAAATACACAGATTGTATTTAAGTTTAAAAGCTTTATTAAAAGTAAACACATTTATTAAAATGAAGTCATAATAAAACTAAACGTTTAACTGATAATGGAAAAGTGGTTAGTGCTGACGATTAATTGAAGACATTTCTTGTGGTCGAGCCGAGCTCTCACCTGGTTTCAACTTGATCTTGTTTTTAGAAGTCCATCTTCTGTCTGTGTGGAGAAAAATGGTGCGTGTTAAAAAAACAGCCTTCATCAGTTGTGCCAAAAAGTGCAGCAAGACAACCTTCCCTGGAAAAAGGGACATTTTTTTTAACTTTAACATAGACAGTCACAAATTACATTGTTTTCACATGTCTTCATTCCTAGACCAAAGACTAGTGAGTGCTTTATTCTAACATTCTTAAATGTACTTTGTAGGTGGAACATCTGGTGGCGGGGCCAGTGTGGAGGTGGTGGTGCTCGACACGGAGGCGGAGGGCGATTCTTCAGGGGAGGAGGCGGCGGCTGTGAGAGTTGAGACGGTGGTGGTGGCGGCCAGAGGTAAGCTCTTATATATTCCTTACTTATTGAGATTGAAGACTAGCTGGGAAGGCAAGAATATGAGATGCATGGCTGGGTGAATGATGAAGCAATGATGGGTGGAAGGACAACAGCCTGGGTGGGTGACACAGAAACTGTATGTGTCCATATACCTGGATCATGCTACTATCTGACTCTTAGATAGCATATGTGTATCTAGAGCAGGGGTACTCATAGTACGGCCCGCGGGCCGTTAGTGGCCCGGCAAGCCTTCCTTGGCGGTGCGCAGACCTTGCAGACAATCACTGCTCCCCCGGCCCCCACAGAGCAGAGTGGAGATGCAAGGCCACAAAGAGACGAAATAGAACAAAGCCTCTGTGGGGCCGGGCAAGCAGTGATTGTCAGGGTGGAGAAGCAGGGGCGCTACAACAAACAAAGCCTCAATAATATGTTAATGGTCTTTTAAAGACCTGTTAAGTACTTTGGTGTTGTTGTCTGTGTGTGCGCGTTGAGGAAGCGGTCTCAACCCGGGCTGAAGGCTGACACAGATAGACACACACACAGTGAGATGACAGAGGGGGAGGTAGAGGGAGGGCAGGAGGGAGAGAGAGATGGAGAGGGAGGGCAGGAGGGAGAGCAGGAGGGAGAGAGATGTATGTAAATGCTGGGTCTGGTGGCTCAGTGGGTGAGGGCATCTGCTGCAGGGACCTGTGTGCAACCTCATGGTCACAAGTTATCGTTTTGCTTTAGCCCCGCCCCCTCTGACTCCGCCCCCACCAGTGCGGCCCTCGGCCCCAAACTACACTGTAAATGTAGCCCCTGAGAGAAAGTTTGTGAGTACCCATGATCTAGAGAGAGTAGACGGTCAGTGGATGAACTAAGTGTAACTTTGAAGAGCATGTAACACTGCACCCGCACGTCCGTTCCAGTGTAGGAAAGGCAAGGAAAAGAACTTTAATTTTGTCCAAATACTACCATCAATAGTAGCAGTAGTTTGTATTGCAAGCACTGCATAGATCCGGTTATTACGGTGGCCACTCCCTACCTCTCTTAATAAGTTTAGTAGTACTCAGTCATTCATGTGTGGATGTATCACTGGTCACTCAATAAAAAGCAAAGCACCAAAAGTCATCCCATATATAAGCAAAAACATCCCATGTGAAGTGATAGATAATCAGATTATTTATCTTCTTCAATTTTCCATTTCTAGTACTCATTTCCACTGTAGGGTGAAAGTTAAATTAATTAAGGAGTAGCCCTTGAGTTGTAACAGAGTATTCTCAGTGCCACCCGTAATAGAAAAGTAAGAGCTTCACCACCTGCATGTACTGGACGGGTACAGTAACGCAACGCAAGTCTAGGTCACTCCTCATGGCGTGCGTCTCTTTTTCTCGGGTGCAAGTTTACTGCGCTGGCATTATGCCGGCTTGCAGAAGATAACGTACCAATTTTCCAAAACAAGAGACAAGAAGAAGAATAAGACTGGTGTACTTTCATAGTCGACTCTAATGGAAGTCCATAGTGCTCGTAGAATTTGTTCCTTAAACTCCCACTAATGTTAGAGCAAGGATGAAGAAGTGTGAGGTTAGATAGATACTGGCCTCAATAGTTATGTAATGCGTTTGCAAGTTGCTAGTTGTAGTGCAACACAAATTTCTGCTGAATGATTGAGTTAATCTTAAGGAGCATTGGTTACAGACTATGTCTTTCTTTCTTCATATAGGTTCTCCTTCCAAACGAACAAGGAGGAAGGAGCTGGCTAGAGCGGCCCGGCAACGGAGGATCGATGCCACTGTGGCCGAATATCGGCGGCTGGTGGCCCTGGAGGACGAAGAAAGTGTGCAGTCGACCACAACAACTACGTCGTCTGCATCGGCCTCCGTTCCCCCACGGGCTGCCAGTGCCACCCAGCACAGTGGTCCACCCAGACTGAGCCGGGCTGCCAAAGCCAAACGCCACCGCCGAGTAGCAAGGACAACAGCTACAGCTTCCTCTCACAGCCGTTGCACCTACAAGGCATTGAAGGCACGCCTGCGCCGCAGTACCCTGATGGTGTCCCGCCTCCAGCAGGAGCTCCACCACTTTTCCAACCAGTTGGAGGGGCTCCGCGTAGAGCACGCCTTGCTCCGCCAGGAGCATGATGCCCTGGCCCAAAAAGTTGACAGCATCCGCCCATAGTGTCCCTTGCCCCTTTTTTAGAGACTTTTGGGGGGTGGGAATTGGGAGTTGGGTTTTTGGGGACTTTTGAAGGACAATCGTTGGGGTTAGGGAGGGTCTTGCGGGAGATTATTTTGTTAGGGATATAAATATACTTTTTCAAACTTTATCTGAGCATACCCGTTTCTTACTGCTTGCCTGGTGGGTGGGGGTTTAACGTTGACTTTGTTTTCCTGAAAGTTTAGTTCCATTTTCTTCCTTTAAGTGTAAATGCCCAAATGTTTTCAACACTAAGTGCCTCTCACAGACGAAGTGAATCCAAGAGTCCTAGGAATTTAGTAGTACTACCTTCAGTCTCTCGTCTCTCGTACTAATACTCCATTATACCCCCAAACCACCAAACGCTTATCTTACCTGTAATTTGTGTTTTAAAGTAGGGCTAGACCCAGGGCTGGCTCCACGGGAGACAGCGAATATGGTTGGCAATCTTGGTCGGATAAAATTTCCTCATAGCGGTGGTACTAGTGGTGTGACACAGTGGCAGTTGCATGCCTATGAAAAAAAAGAAAATGAAATCTGGTTTGTCCTCCTGAGCAATTCAACGGTACAACTGAGAATATAGCAGGTGACAGAAGTACAGTAGAACAGTGCCACATTGTAGCCTAACAAATGGTAAAGTATAACTACTAATTCGGTTGAAGTTCTTTCACATTAGCAATGGTTCTTTGTCAAGCAGAGTAAGAATATATCCTCGGATTTCTTCACCAGCCTGATGCTATCACCTTATCCTCCCCAGCAAGTGTGTGGATTTATTGCTGTCATTTAGTCACACATCAATCAAAACCACACAGCCCGGGGGAAGAGGGTTAGGGTTTGAAAAATGGATGGGTACGGGGGTTTTTGGGAAAGGTTTTGGGAGACAAGAAAAAATAGCACAGCATAGACAAACAATTGTGAACATAAACAAATCTTTGGGTACAAACCTATCCATCAATCTTTGAAAGTGCATGCACTACTGCATACATGTCAGTGAAAAGTAAGTAGTACATTCGACAACTGTGGAAGAATAGAAAGAATGCGACAGTACAGGGCCTGTGTGGAATTATTGATAACGATATTCAACATAAGGTCTCTGTACTTAGCCAGATACCCGAGAGCCTTGCTGGTCACTATAAATCCATTCACAACAACACTCAGTGGGGTTGGTCTGGAAGGTATAGTAGATAGAAAAGGAGAAATTGCTTGTTTTGTAGGTGTCCCCTCACTCACCAGGGTTGCCCCTTGGTGACATGCTTCATCATTGGGGCCATCCCAGTCCTCTACGGCCTGGGGCGTGCTGCGACTTGCGAATTACGTAGGAGCACTTACAAATGACTATGTGTGGTGCAGATGTGATAGTGGAGTGGACTAAGTGATGTGTTAAGGGATCAATTTAGAAGCAGAGAGTGATCCAAGAAATGCAGTCACAGTCAGAGAAAAAGGCAAGGGATACTGTATCTATGTGGTTGTAGTGGTCCTGTTGGAAGTGGTAAGTAAGTTGCCTGCAGAAAAAAAATCCTCCTTTTAGCGGCACTCCTCCTTTGCAGCCGACGCTTCGTCCATCGATGTTGGTCACCAGAAGACACCCTGTAAAAAAAAGCACAGCATAGACAAACAATGGAACATAAACAATTCTTTGGGTACAAACCTATCCATCAATCTTTGAAAGTGCATGCACTACTGCATGCATGTCAGTGAAAAGTAAGTAGTACATTCGACAACTGTGGAAGAAAGAATGCGACAGTACAGGGCCTGTGTGGAATTATTGATAACGATATTCAACATAAGGTCTCTGTACTTAGCCAGATACCCGAGAGCCTTGCTGGTCACTATAAATCCATTCACAACAACACTCAGTGGGGTTGGTCTGGAAGGTATAGTAGATAGAAAAGGAGAAATTGCTTGTTTTCTAGGTGTCCCCTCACTCACCAGGGTTGCCCCTTGGTGACATGCTTCATCATTGGGGCCATCCCAGTCCTGTACGGCCTGGGGCGTGCTGCGACTTGCGAATTACGTAGGAGCACTTACAAATGACTATGTGTGGTGCAGATGTGATAGTGGAGTGGACTAAGTGATGTGTTAAGGGATCAATTTAGAAGCAGAGAGAGATCCAAGAAATGCAGTCACAGTCAGAGAAAAAGGCAAGGGATACTGTATCTATGTGGTTGTAGTGGTCCTGTTGGAAGTGGTAAGTAAGTTGCCTGCAGAAAAAAAATCCTCCTATTAGCGGCACTCCTCCATTGCAGCCGACGCTTCGTCCATCGATGTTGGTCACCAGAAGACACCCTGTCCACTGCCTGCCTGATGCTGAATTGTGGCTCGCTACTGTGAAGCCTGACTCCATCCTTTTTTCCCCATTGCAGAGACTGAAACCCGGCCTGTAGTTATTCAACGAAAAACAGGAAGTGATATAATATTACAACACCACTGATAAATAAATATAAGGTATGTAGGCTGTGGAGTGCAAAAAGTCACAATTTGATTTTCCTAGTAGACAGTACAATATTTTTGAAAGTGCGTACTCTGAGTCACCTTTTGAAGGATAAATAAGTATGGGCAAATTAATGTAGCGGATCTTGCCCCTCAAGCTAGGTGTACTGTAAACTGTGTTTTAGAACAAAATTAGATCTTCCTAGCAGTGCTCCCACCCAGACCCTTACTAAAGCCAGTCGCAAAAATGTAGAAGACCCCCAATCAAATCTCAAAAAACGAGGCCTAGCAGAAAACTGGTGACAAAACTTACTTTGAAAGTAAAAGTAGGCCGAAGTACCCCCTTCCTAATTACCCATTACCCACCGTGGATTGCATTCAAACCACTTGCAAGCAACCAAGCAAAAGTAGCCATAGCCAGCATCGCTCCAAGACTCGAAATCCCCCCCACTCAAACACATGCAATAGAAATACTGCTAACCCTAACGAACCCTAAGTTAAGAATAGTGGCAAAGGCTTTCTTTAACTATGCCAAATCCCCCCTTTCCCACCATGGATTTTCTTCAAATGACTTGCAACCAAAATTACACATTCTCACAAGTGCTCTAAGACCCCAGAACTCAGTTGGAAAAATCTAGAACACCCCGAAACACATGCAATCCTGCTGCTAGGGCTAACCCTAACGAACCCTAAGTTACAAAAAGTGCCAAAACTAAAGGCTTTTCCGCGAGGATTTTGTCCCAACCACTTCTACCCGGTATTAGACCTTCCCAGGAATGCCCCAAGACCCGGCAACCCACCCGCCAAGAAGCATAACACCCCCAAACAGGCCAAAAGCAAAATCTCATACTTGCAATATTTCTGGGCCTTCGGTCCAAACGCGCTGCGTAGCTAGGCCATAAGTCGGGGTTGGCACGACGGATTTCCTGAAAAGCAAATGCAATCAAGATTAGAGTGTCCCAGCAATGCTCCCAGACCACGAAACTCACCCACAAACAGACGGAACCCCCCCTAAGAGCACCTCAAAGGCAAGCAAGTCATCAAAAACACAAAAAATTTTCCGCCTGGGATTTGGTCCAAAACACTTTTATCCGGTATTAGAGCTTCCCAGCAATGGCCCCAGAGCCGTCAACCCAGGAGAAAATGAGTAGAAGACCCCCAAACAGCCAAAGAGCAAAAGTACAAAAATGGGGACTTAGTCAATTTTTCACAAATTTCCCAAATCACTCCGCGCGCACTCTGCAGCTAGGCCCTAACTCCCCTCTGCCACCATGGATTGGCTTCAAACCTCTTGCAAAGTAAAGTATATATAGGCAGCAGTGCTCCCAGACCACGAAACTCACCCACAAACACCAGGAAGCCCCCCAAACAGGCCCCCGAAAACGCTACATAGAGCAAAATGTCAGAAATAGCCAAAAAAAAAATCGGCCTGGATTTTGTCCCAACCACTTCTACCCGGTATTAGACCTTCCCAGGAATGCCCCAAGACCCGGCAACCCACCCGCCAAGAAGCATAACACCCCCAAACAGGCCAAAAGCAAAATCTCATACTTGCAATATTTCTGGGCCTTCGGTCCAAACGCGCTGCGTAGCTAGGCCATAAGTCGGGGTTGGCACGACGGATTTCCTGAAAAGCAAATGCAATTAAGATTAGAGTGTCCCAGCAATGCTCCCAGACCACGAAACTCACCCACAAACAGACGGAACCCCCCCTAAGAGCACCTCAAAGGCAAGCAAGTCATCAAAAACACAAAAAAATGTCCGCCTCGGATTTGGTCCAAACCACTTTTAGTGCTTCCCAGCAATGGCCCCAGACCCGTCAACTCACCTGCAGAGAGGTAGAACAACACCCCCACAAGTGCTGAGTCTTTCTTCATTGGGCGTAAACCAGCCCTCTGCTTTGATGGAAATAGGAGTCTGGAGGAGGAGGATAGAGGAGCATGTTCTTCTGAACTTGTGAACCTGAGGAATGCAGACTGCGGCACCTTCAAATCAATTAGCAAACAAGTGAAGACAGTTCTGCTGATGGGCTTGTTTTTGTGATTATCTGATTAAAGTTTGAATTATATTAACTGTGCACAACAAAGAAAGACAGACACACAGGAATAAAAGTGAATAAGGATGAAAAAGAAAGTTATTGATTCGTGGTCTCATTTTCAGGGCTCGGTATCACGGTCCAGGAATAAGAATAAGGCTTCGTCATCATACTCTGCGAATTCAGGCAGGGTGAGCTCAGTGTCACCTGACAGAGTAGAAATTCCCTCATCTATGTTGCTGGCCACCTCCTCTTCATCCGGCACGCTCTCTCGTACTCTGAAATCTGGTGGTATGAGGTGCTGATTCATCTTGATCATTGTTAACCTCTCCACATTTTTGGGCGAGAGGCGGCTCCGTTTGGGAGTTACAATCCCACCAGCCGCACTGAAAACCCGTTCAGAAGACACGCTTGCGAGTGGGCAAGACAAGTAGTTTAAAGCCAGGTTGGTGAGCTGTGGCCACAATTCTTTTTTCCCATGCCAATACGCCAATGGGTCAGAATTAACATAGACCTCTGTTGAGTCATTCAGATAGTCCTTCCCCATCGACTCAAGGTCCTCATCCAAGGTTCCTCCACTTTGCTTAGCTCTTGCTTTGCCTCTGACCTTTTGAGAACCAAACCCACGCAGAGCTAGCCAATCCTCTTCAGCCTCCAATGTTTCTGTTGTCTTTCGTGCAGATGATCCGGTTGCCGGTGTCTTTAACGGCTGAGAGGTCACTTGTGCCACAGCCACAGGTGCAGAAGTGGATTGTTTTGACTGGGGATGGCCTGCTGATGTACTGCCATTTCCTTTAATTTCCAGCCGTTCTGTTTCAAACTTCTTGGCTGACAAGGCTAGCCAGCGTTTGTACTTTGGAACATGTTCATCATCAAAAGGAAAGAATGCTTGGCCTGCCAGCGCCTTTTTGTAGCGTGGATCCAGAATAGTAGCACAAATGTAATGCTGTTCTGAGTGGATCTTTTTAAGACGTTCATCACCTTGTAGGAGCTCTAATAATTGCTCAGCCAGAAGCAAAGAGTCTTGGTTTTTGTCATCTTTTCCAAACACAGAACACACCTCCTTCAGTTGGTCCTCCAGCATGTACAACAATGGGATAGCTTTTCCCAAATTAGAGTCCTCCTTGCTGACTGCACGCGTGAAGAACTCAAAAGGACGAAGCATGCGTGTCAAGCTTTCAACTATGTTCCATTGCGGCCCACCCATCCTCAGCTCCTCTGTACCCTCTTTAAGGAAATATTGATCGAGTTCCGTATACTGCTCATACAGACGCTCAAGCATGTAGAAGGTTGAGTTCCAACGTGTTACCACCTCCTGGATGAGTGCTTTCACTGGCATTTGACGTTGATATAGCAGGCTCCTCAGCTGCTTCCGGGCCTTAAAAGAATGCCTGAAATGCTTGCACATTTTTCGGCAGGTCTCCAATACACTGTACGCTGCACTGCCTTTATTACCCAAGAATTTTTGGACAACCAGGTTTATACAGTGCGCCAAACACGGCACTCTGAAATAGTAACCGTCCCTCATGGCCTTAACTATATTGGCGCCATTGTCCGTGGAAACATAACCAACCTTGCGTTTTAGTGGGGACAGCCAGTTAAGGACCTTTGTGTTAAAGACATCCAAAATGTTTTCTGCTGTGTGACGTTTCTCCAAACCAAACATGGCTAGTGTTGCATGTTTCCGAGCACCTTTAAAAACAATGTTCGTGTCAACACCTGCGTTTAGCTTTGCTTTAGCCCCTGAAAAAGAGACCCAGTGTGCAGTGATGCACATGTAATCAGCGCCTGCGCCACTGGTCCACATGTCTGTTGTCAGATGTATAGTGTGAACAGCACTCTTCTGCAAAGCTGCCCCAATCACCTTCAGAACATCTTCATGTAGTGCTGGAACCGCAACTCGGGCAAAATAGAACCGGCTAGGAACCTTCCATTTAGGGCAGAGCGCTGTCACTAATTCTAGAAAACCAACCCCTTCTACAAAAGAAAAAGGGAGAAGGTCCAGAGCTAGCATTTTAGCCAGCTTAGTGTTATACAGACGGGTCATTGGGTGGTTGCGTTCATATTGCGCTTCTGTAAACAACATCTTTTTAATGTTGCCCTGGACCAAGGATTTACGGGATGATGATGATCTCTTCGACCCAGTTACGCTCGCTGATGAACTTTTCCGCATTGATGTCTCACTCTCTCCCACACTCTTAGTGTGGCTCCCATGGGGTGTGCTGCTGACAGGGGAACTGCGTGTAAGTGAAGTGTTTGAATCGTCTTCTACCTCCTCGTCATCATCAGATGAAAAATCAACGTTTTCATTACGTGCAATTCCGGCTTTCTTGACCGCCTCTAGGTGCGGAAACCATTGGACAGGGTGCGCTCTCTCAAGATGACCTCTCTGGCCTCCGGTACCATAGTTAGAACCAAGCTTACCACGACTAACTCGAAGCTTACAAAGGCTACAAATGGCTACGTTTTCCTTTTTTGGGCAAACACTAAAGAAGTCCCAAACTGGAGACTTGAAATGTCTTCGGGGGCCGGAGGAGGCGGGGATACTGGTGGTGGTGGTCCTGCTGCTAATGCCAGATGAAGTGGAGGATGTGGATTGCCGAACTTCAGTACGTTTTGCACTTTCACCACCACGAATTGAGGTCGAGGACGAGGTGGGTACCTTCTTGCGAGGAAGAAATATGGAAGCGGTAGGTTTTGGTGTACTACTTAACTCCAAATCTAATGATTCCATTTCCATTGCCTCCTCGCCGACATCATCATCACGCTCAGCAGCTTCTCGGGATAGGGTCAAAATGTCTCTTTGCTGCATGCCCGGTGGGGCTGCAGTGACCTTTGTGATGACTGGCTCGTCGTCATCGTGAGAGGCTTCATCACCAGCAGTATCTGTCACTTCTTGTTGAGCCTCATCACACTCCATAGGTTTGAGTTTTTGGACGACCTTCCTTTTACGCTTAGGTACCGGTGTCAGATCATGGTGTGCCTCACTGTCAGACCGCAGTTGTGGTTCCCAAGCTGGATCTGTATCATCAGAAGGAGGTGGGCTTGAAGAAGATGTAGACACCCCCCTTGATCTTTTCCTTGCTAGGGATGTGGAAGACAATGAATGATCATCAGGAGGAGTGGCTTCCAATGATACCTCCTCGGCTTCATTGTCGATTTCCTGGTGTGCCCCTACTTCGGGAGGAACAACTATTGTGGGCACTTGTGAACCTCCATGCACCTTTTCTTGCGCATCTCCTTTTGCTGCCTCTCCTTCCACATGTACTTGGGCGTGTACTTGCACATGGTGTTGTTGTTGCGGCTGTGGTTGTTCAACACTTGTCAGATGAGTTACAACAACCTGTGTTGATTCAGGGACATTGCTGTTACTTTCTTGCGATGAGCCAACATCACTGGTCGATGGTGATTGGAGAAGTACACTGACTGCCTCTGAAGCACTCAAGGGCTTTGACTTAAGTTGGCGGGGTGGTGGAGGCACTGAACCCAATGGAGCAGGGGTGCTGCTCCCAGCTTGGTCCCCAGCAGATCCTGCTGCTGCAGGCGTACTTTTTTTTTTGCTCCCAAAAAACGTGGCGGGTGGCACACCAGCCTCCTTGGTAACTTGCTTCTTCTGCTCCTTACTAGCAACTTTCTTGCTAGAGGAGCTACGGAGAAATTTCTTTGGGGCCATCTTCTTCAGAGCAGGTCAGACAGCAGGCCGCAGTTGCACGAATTGTAGAGTTGTCTGAGGCCAGACGTGACGTCGCGTGACGTTATGCTGCACACACACACCGCTGCAGGACTTCTTCCTGGCACTGGTGGTTCTCTTGAGTCTTGTGCACCTAAAAAAAATGGAAGACAGAGGAACATCAGTTCAGTTATAGAGCACAAAAAAATCGAAAAACACTGCAAAATCAGCACAATCCCAATCCATCCATGCCCTCCATAATGTTTAAATTCAAGACAACCCACAGAAAGACTAGGCCCATGCAAGACTCACTACCCCTGGGCATAAATAAAGGTTGAAAAGTAGGCAAAATGGTTGGAGGCCTAACAACAAAGCCTGCATTCAAAATGGCCACTTGCCTCCTAGCACATGGCCAGGGCCTGCCTGTACCAGCACTCAAAATGGCCCCCACCCACATGGCCTGTCCCCATGAACACCCCCAAAAATCGAAAAACACTGCAAAATCAGCACAATCCCATTCCATCCATGCCCTCCATGATATTTAAATTCAAGACACCCCACAGAAAGACTAGGCCCATGCACCACTCACTACCCCTGGTCAAGGCCCCAACAACAGGTCAAAAATCGAAAAACACAGAAAAATCAGCACAATCCCATTCCATCCATTCCCTCCATGATGTTTAAGTTCAAGACAGCCCACAGAAAGACTAGGCCCATGCTAGACTCAAATACCCCTGGTGAAAAGGCCACAAGTACAGGCCCAAAAAACGAAAATCACTGAAAAATCTGCACAATCCCATTCCATCCATGGCCTCCATGATGTTTAAATTCAAGACAACCCACAGAAAGACTAGGCCCATGCAAGACTCACTACCCCTGGGCATAAATAAAGGTTGAAAAGTAGGCAAAATGGTTGGAGGCCTAACAACAAAGCCTGCATTCAAAATGGCCACTTGCCTGCCAGCACATGGCCAGTGCCTGTAGCTGCACTCAAAATGGCCACCAGCCACATGGCATGTCCCTCCCCATGAACACCCCCAAAAATCGAAAAACACTGCAAAATCAGCACAATCCCATTCCATCCATGGCCTCCATGATGTTTAAATTCAAGACAACCCACAGAAAGACTAGGCCCATGCAAGACTCACTACCCCTGGGCATAAATAAAGGTTGAAAAGTAGGCAAAATGGTTGGAGGCCTAACAACAAAGCCTGCATTCAAAATGGCCACTTGCCTGCCAGCACATGGCCAGTGCCTGTAGCTGCACTCAAAATGGCCACCAGCCACATGGCATGTCCCTCCCCATGAACACCCCCAAAAATCGAAAAACACTGCAAAATCAGTACAATCCCATTCCATCCATGCCCTCCATGATGTTTAAATTCAAGACACCCCACAGAAAGACTACGCCCATGCACCACTCACTACCCCTGGTCAAGGCCCCAACAACAGGTCAAAAATCGAAAAACACAGAAAAATCAGCACAATCCCATTCCATCCATGCCCTCCATGATGTTTAAGTTCAAGACAGCCCACAGAAAGACTAGGCCCATGCTAGACTCAAATACCCCTGGTGAAAAGGCCACAAGTACAGGCCCAAAAAACGAAAATCACTGAAAAATATGCACAATCCCATTCCATCCATGGCCTCCATGATGTTTAAATTCAAGACAACCCACAGAAAGACTAGGCCCATGCAAGACTCACTACCCCTGGGCATAAATAAAGGTTGAAAAGTAGGCAAAATGGTTGGAGGCCTAACAACAAAGCCTGCATTCAAAATGGCCACTTGCCTGCCAGCACATGGCCAGTGCCTGTAGCTGCACTCAAAATGGCCACCAGCCACATGGCATGTCCCTCCCCATGAACACCCCCAAAAATCGAAAAACACTGCAAAATCAGCACAATCCCATTCCATCCATGGCCTCCATGATGTTTAAATTCAAGACAACCCACAGAAAGACTAGGCCCATGCAAGACTCACTACCCCTGGGCATAAATAAAGGTTGAAAAGTAGGCAAAATGGTTGGAGGCCTAACAACAAAGCCTGCATTCAAAATGGCCACTTGCCTGCCAGCACATGGCCAGTGCCTGTAGCTGCACTCAAAATGGCCACCAGCCACATGGCATGTCCCTCCCCATGAACACCCCCAAAAATCGAAAAACACTGCAAAATCAGCACAATCCCATTCCATCTATGGCCTCCATGATGTTTAAATTCAAGACAACCCACAGAAAGACTAGGCCCATGCAAGACTCACTACCCCTGGGCATAAATAAAGGTTGAAAAGTAGGCAAAATGGTTGGAGGCCTAACAACAAAGCCTGCATTCAAAATGGCCACTTGCCTCCTAGCACATGGCCAGGGCCTGCCTGTACCAGCACTCAAAATGGCCCCCACCCACATGGCCTGTCCCCATGAACACCCCCAAAAATCGAAAAACACTGCAAAATCAGCACCATCCCATTCCATCCATGCCCTCCATGATGTTTAAATTCAAGACACCCCACAGAAAGACTAGGCCCATGCACCACTCACTACCCCTGGTCAAGGCCCCAACAACAGGTCAAAAATCGAAAAACACAGAAAAATCAGCACAATCCCATTCCATCCATGCCCTCCACGATGTTTAAGTTCAAGACAGCCCACAGAAAGACTAGGCCCATGCTAGACTCAAATACCCCTGGTGAAAAGGCCACAAGTACAGGCCCAAAAAACGAAAATCACTGAAAAATCTGCACAATCCCATTCCATCCATGGCCTCCATGATGTTTAAATTCAAGACACCCCACAGAAAGACTAGGCCCATGCACCACTCACTACCCCTGGTCAAGGCCCCAACAACAGGTCAAAAATCGAAAAACACAGAAAAATCAGCACAATCCCATTCCATCCATGCCCTCCATGATGTTTAAGTTCAAGACAGCCCACAGAAAGACTAGGCCCATGCACCACTCACTACCCCTGGTCAAGGCCCCAACAACAGGTCAAAAATCGAAAAACACAGAAAAATCAGCACAGTCCCAATTCATCCATGGCCTCCATGATGTTTAAGTTCAAGACAACCCACAGAAAGACTCAGTCCACCCACCACTGAGTACCCCTGGGCAAAAGGCCCCAAAACAGCCCAAAAATCGAAAATTCCAAAATTTTAATTGCAGCAACTGTAATGCCCCAAACAAACTTACTTGTAAAATTTCTAATCCAACAGTGATCCAAAGAAAGTCAAAAAGGCCTCAAATCCAAATATCCAGCAGCATCCACAAAAAGTAATCCTTCCAGCTCCAGACCCAAATGAAAAGTGACCAGGAGATGGACAAAGCACTGGGAGGAGCCTGCTGAACAGGAACAGGAAGTTGAAGACTGTGGGGCACTTCCTTCCTCCCACCCCCCTGCCCCCCTCCCCAAAATGGACTCCTCGCTAAAAAAGTGCAGGCAAATGTCAAACTAAGGAGTTATTCAGATAAAAATCATCATTTCTAGAAGGTTTATGCTGCTTGCTGGTGGATTTCTTGTGCAGAATTGCAAATTTATATTTTCGCTCGCCGCATCTCAAATCTCGCAATTGCGAAGTACCGCGAGACGTGATCTCACGTACTCGCGTTGACAAACTATCGCTGGCAAGCCGCGATGACGTAATCGCGCTCGCCAATTCCCGCGGGATCACACAGCAAGATCCAAAATGGCGCAGCACTCGCAAACTATCGAAAAAAACAACTCGGCAAACGATGATAAACGCCGCGCGCCGCAAAAATTGTATCACCAACGCCGCGCGCCGCCAAAAAAATCCGCTGCGTGCGAATTTGCGGATTTTGCGGGAAATTCGCAAATCTCGCGGATTGCGAAATTCCCAAAAATCCGCAAAATCTGCGAGCGTAACGGATTTTCCGCCCATGCTTACTCTGGATGTAGAACTGGAAGAGGAAGGGGAACATAATTGCATCGATTTAACTGAGTTCAGTACAAAGCCCCGTCCGGACATTCGTGAAATAGCATTACTTGATGGGGATAAGACAATGTTCGTGGACGGCTCATGTTTGAGACATGAGAGTGGGGGTCTGTGTGCTGCCTATGCTGTGGTCACATTGACGGAAACCATAGAAGCATCTTACCTGAGCGAGGTGAAATCTGCACAAGTGGCAGAGCTCATCGCGTTAACCAGAGCCTGTAAGAGGGGTAAGAACAAGAGGATAACTGTTTACACCGACAGCCAGTACTGTTACGGGGTTGTTCATGACTTCGGCCAATTGTGGTTGCAAAGAGAATTCATGACTTCCTCAGGCACCCCTATCAGAAATGGAAAGGTGGTGCATAACTTACTGGAAGCTATCCAATTGCCCAAAGAATTGGCTGTGGTCAAGTGTGCGGCTCACCGATCAGGAAATGACGATGTGACAGCCGGTAATAGGTACGCTGACCAAATTGCCCAGTTTTGCGCCCGATACCAAATGTCCCTCCAAATTGCGTTGTGGGGTGGAACCAGCTGCCAACTTATGTTGTTTGAGAATGTGTCAACGTGGGAAGAATTAAAGGATTTGCAACAGGCAACAGACAGGCAAGAAAAAGGCAGGTGGGCCGCAGATGGATGCAAGTTGAGAGATGATGGTGTGGTGGTAAACTCGACTGGGGTGCCTGTACTGCCTGATAGCTTGATAGACCCCATGATCAGAATGACACATGAACCAACACATATGGGAAGGGACGCAATGTGTCGGGTGTTTGACAAGGTGTTCTGTAAGTCAAAATTCAGGAACCAGGTGGAGGGGCTTTGCCAGAGGTGCCTAGTGTGTCAGCAATTTAATGCAGGAAAGAGGACTGTAGTAGAACAGAGTACCATTGGAAAACCAGTAGGTCCCTTTGTCAGAATGCAGGCAGACTTTGTAACAATGCCTAGGTGCAAAGGGTATAGATACATCCTGGTCATAGTTTGCCTATTCTCCCGGTGGTGGAGGCCTATCCCGCAAAGAAAAATGATGCCCTAACTACTGCCAAATTGTTGCTCAGAGAGTTGATACCTAGGTACGGAATTCCCGAGACAATCGAAACGGACCAAGGTGGGCATTTTGCCAATGATGTCCTAGAAGAACTCTGTAAAGCATTCAAAATGAAGCAAAGACTGCACTGTGCCTACCGTCCAGAGGCTTCTGGGGTAGTGGAGCAAATAAATGGCACCCTGAAATCCAGATTGGCCAAAATGTGTGATTCCACAAAGATGAACTGGATAGAGGCTTTACCCCTTGTGCTGATGAGTTTGAGAAGTATCCCGAACAGAAAAACTGGCCTAAGTCCCCATGAAGTGTTGATGGGAAGAGTGATGCGACAGGCATGGGTACCCGGACACAAACTGCTAAGCATTTCTGATGATATGGTATTAGAATACTGCAAGCAGCTGGGTGACCAAGTGCGTTCTCTCTCTCAGCAGATTGGAGAGACAGAAGACGAGTGGCCAAAGACTCCAGCACATAAACTGCAACCAGGAGATTGGGTGGCGTTAAAGAAACACACCCGGAGCAGTTGCCTGAAACCAAGGTGGGGAAAGCCAAGACAAGTGATCCTCGTCACTACAACTGCTGTAAAGTGTGCTGGTGTACCGAAGTGGATCCACGCCAGCCACACGAAGCGGGTAACTGGAGAAAACGCGACTGGAGCTGAAGGCAGCGCAGCTGAAGAGGCTTCCGAGGAGGAGAGTCCGGAGCTAGCTGACATCGAACTGCCGAGCACAAGTCGAGACGTTGAATGGTTCCCCGCCGACGACCAGGTTCATGATCCAATACGAACCAGGAAGTATTCCTACTTAGACAGTGAGTGGGATAGTCCAGGTGAGCTAGAAATAGAAGAAGAAGGTCAGGTCAATGAGAATCACATCACACCTGATCAGGAAGTAGGCCAAGTAGGGTCAGATCAAGACATCGAGACTCCTCCTGAAACTCCGGAGTCTGGAGAGGGACAGATAGTAATTAGAGCTGACGTTCATGCAGAAGAAAACGAAGAGATCGAAGAGCATGAACAGGAACAGATAGAAATAGACCAACGTGTTCAGGCAACGGAAATAAGGTCAACCGGATATAAAAAGCAAGTACGATTTGAACCTGAACAGGATCAGATTAGGGACCAGGCAGAAGAAATAGATGAAAGACCTGGAACTAGTCAGACAGGTAGGGAAACAGAAGTGCCACAACGAAAAGAAGTAAAAAGAGTGCACGAGGAAGGCCAAGTTTCCTCAACTACTGGGAGGCACGGAGGCAGAAGTGCACCCCGATACGTCAAGAGACTGAGGCTCAGACTAAAAACAGTCGAAGAAAAACTGAAAGACCGAAAAAGGGCTGAAAGTGAAAGAAAGGCAGCCCAAGGCAAATCGCTAAGAAAGAGCGACAGAGTAAAGAAACAGAACCGACTGTATCGGAGCCCTGAATGGACCTACTTTGTGTTGGAGGAAATTGACGAGCCCCACCACAGTGGCAACAGTGACGAAGAGTCCATCGCTGATCGGAGTTCTGACGAAGACCCTCCCTGAGAGAGCCCCGAAGTGAGCCTCTGGTACAAAGAAACGAAGAGGGGTAGCAAAAGCCACCTGTAAACTGAAAATGTCTGATCCGAATGTCTCTGGAAGATCCAGATGTGGGTGTCTTAAAACTTGCTGTAAGATATGCTTGTGTAGTATAGCAATGCTAATAGTAATGTGGATAGGATTAACAGTTTTTCTACCTTTTATGATAAGTAAAAATCCTAACTTGTCCCCTACTGAACCAGAAGCAGTAGACGCAGGGGTTGTACAGACTGCAGAGACACCACGAAGCTTAGAAAGACGCGACAAACAAGTAAGACTGACACACACACGACCTAATTTAGAAGCATCAGATGAGGATGGACTACACTTTCACAAAATGAGAAACAGGACACATTTAAATGTTTTTGCTAACTTGTTAGTGCATTACGTAGAAGCTATGGAAATAGAGGACTGTTATGTCTGCATGAAGCTACCAACTTCAGTGGCTGAAGGCGTGACATATCACCATCTACCTTTAACCTATGGAATTTCCTGTAGTATATTAGCTAGCTTGTTTTATAGGAGCACTTTGCAGTACTATTATTCAAATGCTGACGTAGTATTTTCTGAGCTTCCTATTAGAGGACACCTGAACCTTGTACATATTAAAAGTGACGTGACCCGTTATATGGGAGAATATTTTCTGACTATAGGCAACATAGATTTAGACGAAGCAAGACAAGCTAATCTGACCTGTTCTCTGCAAGAGCAGGAAAAGATGTTCATAAAGATGGCAGACAGAAGGAGAGAAAAGTTTCAGAAAAAGGCAAATGACGAAAAAGATAGAGTCCCTAGGTGGGCTGAGCACATGGATAACACCTCGCAGGGCGAAGCTAATCCTGCCTTGTTGTTGGATTTTGAACGAAAGGGGAAACTTTGTATCCATAGGGAAAAGACAGAGTACTATAACAATGTATTCATCGGTTCCAGCGAGTGTGAACATAATTACAAGGTAATTGGAGGTTGGGGTTTCAAAAATGGGTCAGAACCTGTGTTTCCCGGAATATATTATATATGTGGGAACAAGGCTTATTTCAAACTGCCAGATCACTGGTATGGAAGCTGCTACTTTGGCATTGTTTTCCCGAAAATATACCATGTGAATAATGCAGCTGGAAGCGATGAAGAAACTAATGGCTTAGTGCGTAGTAAACGTGAGAGTGTAGGTGAAATTATAGGTGACATTTTTAGTGCACTGATACCTGGAATGGGGGTAGTTCTGAACACACATAGAATCTGCAAATTGTCTACAGTAGTGGACCGGCTATCAACGGACACTGCTGCTGGATTCCTGATGGTCAATACTGAAATGGTTGCGATCAGATCAATGGTTTTGCAAAACCGTCTTGCTCTTGACACCCTATTAGCAAAAGAGGGCGGAGTCTGTAGAATGCTGAAAGCGCAACATTGTTGCACTTACATTCCTGATAAAAGTATCGAATTAAAACAATATGTGAAGAACATAACTAATTTGGAAAAAGAACTCAAACCATTGGAGGTTGACAGTGCCTGGACGAGACTGACTGGAGGTCTCTCCTCTATAGGTAGTTGGTTTACTAACCTAGGTAGAAATCTTTTGTGGAAAATACTGATGCCAATAGTTGTAATAGGCGTAGTTGTATTGATCATTTTCATTTGCTGCAAATGCCAGAAATGCAAAAAGAAATATACAGTAAATAAGAGGGGGGTGAAGAGAAATATTGATGAACTAGAATTAGAAGAATTAAGGAATGAAGTCTACAAAAAGGTGAAAAATCACCACTCTCATAGAGAAGCTGAAAGAAAACTCAACAATAAGTTTGTTGAAATCCAAATGAGTGATGTGGATGAATGAAAAAGTTGGCATCTGTTTCCTTTATGTGGTGATGATAGTAAATATCATCAAAGAGGGGATTGTTGGAGCAAGGATTCGCATGTAAAGCGCCTTGCTCACATGCAAAAACCTTGCCTAAATGTATAATCATATTAATCCAGTTGTTCGTCATTTATTAAGCGTTTCTCCAAACACGCGGGTGTCCCCAGGATGCTTGCTTGTATGTCTTTCCCATACTAACGAAGCTTGCACTAAAGAACCGGCTGCTTCGCTGAAATTCAGTCTGCGCATGCGTCGGTCATACCCATGTGATGTGACGCACTCGCATTCTGGAGGGATTGTATTGCTCATGCGCACTGATGCAGAAATGGCCGCTTGTCTCTCACCACGCTCTCCGCTTGCTACCGCTGCTTCAGCCTATCTGTCTTTTCGCACTAAACAGTAATGCTATAGTTATTATAAAACAAGGGATGTTTAGAATTTCATCATGGTATACAGTGTGATCATTTTATATGTGATTTTAATTTGTTCTCGCTTACTTTTCATGTACCGCGTCTCTGGGGCTGGGAAAATCGGGAGCGGAGCCATACTTGAAGCTCTGCTGGGCACCATCATGTGACCAGGGAAAAACTCTACTGCGCAGAAGCTGAAACAAGCCAGCTGGCTCCTGAAGCACAATGCACCTGAGAACTTCTCTGGGAAGACAGAATCTCACCTTGGACGATGCAACTCTGTTGCTACCTATTGTGAACTTTACTATACTGCTGTATTCTATGCATGGGAACGTGAACCCAAGGGGCGGGTAGGAAAATTTTAATATTTGGGATGAGAAAGTGGAATTCTAGGAGGTGGTAATGACCGCACCACCTCTCCTGACCAATCATAATGTGGGAAACTGTCACTTGCAACATTAGTGGGTGGTCTGAGGGACCCCAAAACAGTATAATTGCCCTAGTTTATCTTAGGAAAATTGTCCGACTTGTCCGAGTAGCAGACCTGTCACTGACCCTACGAACTCAATAGGTGCTCAATCTGAAAGTGCTGCGGAGCACTCTGTCCATACTTTCCACAAACTCCTAAGGGGTGGAAATAATCCTAAGTGCTGGCGAAGCACTTTGCTGGGAAATTCGAAAAACCCAATCGGGGTTACTGGCGGATTACTTGCAGAGAGGGGTAACGCAGGCGTTGCTTCCGAAGCTGTGGGTGTTGGTCGTACCTTGGTGAGCCCAGTCCTGATCCCAAATCCTGAGGGGTATCCTGTCCTGACTGCCCGTGAGCTGTACCTGCTCGCACTTTGGCATTCCTTTTCTGAGGGTCCTTGTCCCCGTCCTTCCAACTGACCCGTGGCCAGGGTTGGTCTTCATTCTGAACTAGGTAATTATTAGTCTGTGGGTTTGCGTCTCTCTCTCTCTCTCTCTCTCCATTTTCTTAATAAAGCACTCTTGCCTGTGCTATTGCTCTATCACCTTGAAAAGCAAGTTATTTGCAATTGTTTATTAGAATTGTTCCACTTCTCTCCCCACCTTTAGAGAATTGCCAACTGTTATAATTCATTAGTATGTTCCAATTTTTCCCTTTCCTTTAGTATGATTGCGGTGAACTTAGCAAGAATAGTTTAAAGCACTTAGGTTAAGTACATGTTCTAGGTCCCATCCATGTCCTGTGTCCTAGTATAAAGTTGCAGTGACTAGCTCTGTTCTAAATTCCTACCCTTTAGTCTTCCCATATACTCAAATGGTCCTAGTTTTAATTCATAGTTACCTAGTGGTTTTGATTTTGATGTTTGACGTATTACTCTGCATATCACTTATCGCCTTGTCATACTCTCTTTGAACTTCTATATAAAGCTTTGAACATCATCAGGTGTCTGTGGTCATTTTACAGAAATTGTGGATAAGTATGTACTGATTTATAAAGAGTATTTTTCCTAGGCCCCTGTCTACTATTTCCCTGATAGCTCCAGATCTGTCATAAGAATTGTGCCTGTGGTAAGTCAGGTGCATGGTAAGCAGAGGTGTGAAACCAAACTTTAATTGCTCATAGAAGCGTGCAGGAGGAGAAAACCAAAGGTAATCATCACCCGGTTCACCCAAATGTCATTGTTGTATCTGAATTTGCACGCCAGGGCCCAGTGCGTGTAAGGAATTGGTAATCTCGGTGACCCGGGTGGACTGCGCGCTCTATCATGATGATGTCCCGAATTTCCCCCTAGTCACATTTAAGAAGGCAAGATCTACCCGTGACCAATTGGTACGTAGCCACCTAGAGAAAATACCCCCGAAAACGAATACCTTAAAAAGCATGAGAGGTTTTTTCCCGTGTCACAAGTGCAAAGCTTGCAGCAATAGCAAAAGAGCTCTCACATACACCATTCAAGACACCGGTATGGTGAAGAAAATCAGCAAGTTTATCACTTGCAGTACACCGTATGTTGTGTATTGTCTAGTGTGTCCGTGCGGGCTCCAGTACATCGGCAGCACGGTACATCCATTTAAAATCAGGATACTAGAACACATGAGAGCGATTGACAAGGTGGACCAAGCCTACCCTGTCGCAAGACACTTTGCAGAGAAACACCAGAGTGACCGTAATCAGTTACTGTGCTATGGGCTGGACTCAGTCCCCGATAACATCAGAGGGGGGGACAGACTTAAGAAACTGAGCAGATTGGAGTCGAGGTATATCATCGACCTCCACACAAAAACACCTTGGGGCATGAATAGTGGCGAAGATATGATGGTACACATTGGTACATGAATAAACCGTAATCTGAAATTGCAAGATGTGAAAAATAGGCCGTTACCTGTAGGTCTGTGCATAGGAGTGTATATATGTACATAGGAATTAGCAGGGGCGGAATTTTCTCAAATGAAATGTGCACTTTTGTATATATTTCTCACTTTTTGGACTGATGATTGATCCGTGACATGAGTGTAAATAAGAAATGAAGTCATGAGAAACCTTGGTGGTCCTCTGACCGCAAAATTAAGAAACATATGAATTCGATTTAAAGATCTATTGTAATGGTAATTATGAAATATTAGAGAAAAACAATGGATAAAATGTACAGTAATTATAAATAGCATATGGTTGATTTGTTTTGGTTTGGATAAACAGACTTGAATATAGGTAGGGAAGGATAATTGCCGATACACGGCTCAATTTTTTGTTATTTGCAAATCAAGTAATTCGATATTAAGTACAAAAAATGTACAGGTGATGTGGTTACAATTTATGTACAATCACTTTTCGATAATACTTGCACAAAGGGTGGTATTAACGCATGTTTAAAGTAGACAATGTGCATGCAAGTTGATTTCATCGTTGTAAATACTCACCACTCAAAGATGGCGCTGGTTATTGTCAGCTAGCCAGTAGTCCTTCCTTTACCACAAGGTGTGTTTAAAAACATGGCGATGTCTTTGGGTCATTGACATCGAGAAAGGCTGAATGCCGAAACGCGAGGGCGTCTGTCTTGTCTGAATAAATAAAGCAACCTTTTGAAAAGATACCCCGGGAGTGCGGAGAATTCTTTGTTCGAAAACGGGAGAATGTGAGCATTAATATATATATATATTAATATATATATATATATATATATATATATATATATATATATATATATATATATATATATATATATATATATATATATATATATATATACAAACGTTGTAACATCAGCAGCAATTACTGTGGACCAGGCAATATACAAATATTGATGATATACATCAACAGACCGACCTGTAGTATTAGGCATCAGATGTCTAGCCCTGACATTCCCTAACATACCCAAGAATAGCAGAGGAGCATTACAAGAGAAGAAGTGGATGAAAGGTTGTGTTGCCTGAGGATGCATGAGGAGGCATGGCTTGTAAGTGCCAAAGTAAGATCTGGTACCCCAGCAATACCACAGGTTACTATTTATGCTGGTGGCGCTGTTCTCACAAAAGTCAGGTAGTCCAAGGGTATGTTTCAGTTCCACTTCTGGAGAGGCTTAACACGTTCTCTGTATTAATAACAACAGATTCCAGTGTCTGCCACGGGCACTGCTCACTCAACCATGAACAGATCAGGAATACATTTCATTTCAAGTGGGTCTTGATGATTCCACCCGATGTGATTGAAGCCTTGTAATTAGCGTTTTACCGCTAGTAGTTGTATGTCGAATGCGTTAGTCCAGTTAGTCCGTCTCTCTCTCCCTCTCTTTCGCTCTCTCTCTCTCCCCCCTCTCTCTTTCTCCTCTCTCCCATCTCTCTCTCCCCCCCCCCCCCCCTCTCTCTCTCCTCTCTCCTCTCTCTCTCTCTCTCTCCTCTCTCCCCTCTCTCTCTCTCCTCTCTCCCCTCTCTCTTTCTCCTCTCTCCCATCTCTCTCTCTCTCTCTCTCTCTCTCTCTCCCCTCTCTGTCTCTTCTCTCTCTCTCTTTGATACCCAAAACCCTCCCTCTATTGGTTCTGTTAACCTAAGTCATTTTAAAAGGCTGGCGGCTGAATTATACTGAGTCAAAGGTGCGTAATTGCTTCTAAATCCATATCTCTCAATGTATCGCCACCTAGCGGCCGTTTTGCAGTCCAACGCCCTCCACTGTGCCACAAAGTTTCCGTGTAACCCTTCAACAAACATCTGCCTCCGTCGTTTCCTTCAGCCCAACAGTTTTGAAAAGGGAATTAACTGATTTTGAATTTTTAAACGCGCATATTTTTATATGCAACGATTCTACTTTTAATGTAATTGTTTGCAAATAATTTCTATTGCCCCAAAGGGCTGTTTGCAACATTTTATTCAAGCCAGAAACCTCCATTTCTATGCTAAGCTTTCTCTAGGATCGAACAGATCAAAGGACTGAATATAGTTGTTCTGAGTAGGCAGGACTTTTTATATCCTAATCCTAACACAGCGAGTAATCTTTTTGAAACAGGCAGATCAGTACCACAGAAAACTGTTGGGTTAAATCATGAAAAAGTTTCTTTCTTTACCGTCGCCTGTCTCTTCCTTTTGGATTTTCTGTGCAACTTTCTGCTCTATTTCTGCCTTTTGTACCCCCCTTTCCTCACTTTGGACCTTTGTTGCTCCATTTTCTGCTCTCCTAGTTCTTTTCTTCTTCTCTACTCTCGCCCTCTATTTACTTGAAGCTTCTGCTTCTCACGGACCCCTCCCTTGCCATGCCCCTGTTTCGGAAACGGGCACCGTTTCCTGCCTTGAGTGAGCTTTCCATGCACGCATCTATTTAGTATGAGTGCAAGTGAGGGGGGATACTCTTATTACTTTAAGTTGCAACAACAGTGCCACGGGTACCTGCCAGGCAAGTTTACAGGTCCTGGAAGTTTAAACTCATACATGGGGGTGCAGCAGAGGTTCACCAACCTCAGAGAAGGGCCAGGGCTCGAGTGGGGTACCACGTGGGTGGACGGCGTCCCCCCACTTATTTTCCCGGGAGCTGAATAACCGTAAACTGCAACGGAGTGCAAGCCACCTTTGGTGACGTCACTTCCTGTTGTGATGTCAGCGTCCCCCCACTTCTTGCCCTGGAGAAGCCAACATGCATCTAGGAGGAGCAGTTGTCCAAGAGCACACAGTGCACAGAGTGGGCCTCAAAGATCGCTGATTGGCAAGCAGCATAGCCAACTGGGTGTTGGATCTCCACACAAGGCCGGTTGGGGAGCAGAATGAATAAATGGACAAAATAATAAAAGATGGTGCACAGAGGTGAGCCTTCCAGGCTGACCTGCCACCATCTCAGCTACACTTGCTGAGTCAACCTCGTAGGCAGTCCAGCCTTGTCTCTGGTGCAGGTTTGGCATTCCCACTGCGGTCACTGTTAAAAAGGCACCACAATTGGAACGCCAAAGCCCGTTCCTGCACGGAATGGACTTTAAAGTCAATTCTGGAAAGAGGGTGACTGCATGCACATGTTCTGGCACACTAGTGCCCTGTGGCAACAGGAGGCCCTGCCCCGTGGTTTCCTCACCACCAGTTTTCATGGTGGTGAGGCTACTCCTATTATGGTCCCTGGTGCGGCAGTGGCACCACCGACATATTAGAGCCTCTCACCCCTGCGCCACCACCGCAGGATCCATGATCCCGTTGGTTGCTGTGGTCCCACTGCCATTTTCGTAATATGAGGGGTGGACGGCTTCTCTGGCAGTACAGGGACTACCACCACAGGTTCAGCAGCCCAATGGACCACTGAACTCATAATCAGGCCCATAGTATCCACAGGGGTCTCCAAACCGGTCCTGGAGGGCTGGATCCATGCCAGATTTTTGGGATATCCACATTGAGATACATGTAGTTATTTTAAAAATCTGGCATGGATCCATCCCTCCAGGACCGGTTTGGAGACCCTTGCACTAGGTAAAATCTTTGCCTTGTTGGAAACTCTTTTCTGCAGAACCAAAAAAACGTGTGTGGAACATACTGGACACAACTCACACAAGTCGTCAACTGTCATCTGCCCACAGAGTTACTCCTCAATGCAAAGATTTATAACATGTTCAGTTACCTCTACACACCTATGATGTGAGTGTTTTGTAAACACCCATTAGCTGTGTAAAGGCTGTGCAAAATTAGGTTGAGAAGTACTGTGGTAGTTACACACCACTATGCACACTATAAAACAAACTAACACGCTCAGTGGATGATGCCATCATGATGGATCTGACGCCATACCTGTTTATAGAGCAACGTGTGCAAAAGAAGTTTGGATGATGGCATCAGTGATGCTATTTGAGATTTCATCAGTGCTACAATAAATAATGTCAAAGAACATGTCATGAGGGATATAATATGGGAGGTCATAGGCAATGCTTGGCAGGGCGCAAGTTTAATTATGTCGGCTAACTATAAATGGTGAATTTCAGTGGTATATTTTTGGGTGAAAAGGTTAACGTTATTACCAACATATTCAGTCATATAAAGTTACTTTGATCTTTGTTTTTTTCTCTTTTTTCTTCAATATGTATATGTATGTATGTATGCATGTGTATTACCTACCGGCGGTCGCCAGTAGGTAGATATTGTTAGGACCTATTTTCCATAGGAAATCCGCAACATTCTATTTGGAATAACTTTGGCGCCGATTGATGAATCTTCGCGAAATTTTCAAAACTTGCGGTCAGCTCTGGTCCGCTCCTATCCTGAAAGTTACAAGTGATTTGTCAAGCGGGGGTGGAGAAAAAGGGGAGGTCTCAAAACGCGTTTTCCCCATGCAATTTCCCGTAGTACATTTAGCCACAGCTACAGCCCGAACTGTTGAATGGAATTATACCAAATTTGGCAAAGAGATAGTCCTTAGTTCAGACTCGTGCCTTTTGTTTAAATGGTGTAAATCCATTAAGTAGTTCCTGAGACAATGACATTTAAAAGTACATATATATCTATGGCCTCGGAGGGCCGCATACCCTAAGCGCAGCCTAAGCACACCCTGACGTGCACGATCTGAATACTAATTGGCTGTCAACACTCCAAATCAGGAAGTGTTGGCAGCCGAGGTAAAACCGAGGCACAAGAAACTCCCCCAAACAACTCACAAAACGGGAAAAGGGGGCAGGGTAGAAACACCCTGACCCCCTAGGCGTGCTCAGGGGGTCCCACAAGGACCCCCAAGGCCCAAAAAATGTTTTTAAAAAAATCAAACAGGAGGATGCGCGCAGGATGCTGATAAAAAAAAAGTAAGCACAACCTCCTGCGCTTAATTGGTATTTAGCCCCTAGGGGGTGCCAAATTCCGGGGGCAATGGATTATATGTAAAGGGGGGACTGCCACCCCAGGCTTTATTAAATTATGTATGGGGGGCTCTCAGGCCCCCACTGCCCCGGGAACCACCACCCCTGGGGCTTATTAAAATTGAGTGGGGGGGCTCTCAGGCCCTTCCAGCCCTGGGGACTGCCACCCCAGGGTCTTCTACCATATGTGGGAGGGGGGCCACGCGGCCCCCCCTCCTGGAACCTTGTACAGACCCTGGGTACCACCACACCCCAGGGCCGGCTCCTACAGTGTCCCGGGGGGCCCACCCTCGGGACACTACTGTTTGAAATGGCAGGACGGGAGACTCGCGGCTCCCACCCTGCCATTGCAAACTGCTTTGCTTCATTGAAGCGAGAGCAGGGAAACCTGCTCTCGCTTCAATGAAGCAAAGCAGATTGCTTTTCCATATGGGGAGCAGCATGTTAGCTGCTCCCCATGTGGAAAAGCAATGCCGGCTCCCGCAGAAGGCGAAGAGCCGGCTGGGACCATGGGGGGATTGGGAACCCCCCTACGGTCCCCAACGAGAGGCCAGGCACCGGGGGATGTGGTCCCCGGGGCCATAAGTATCCCGGGAAGGGGGCCAAGCAGCCCCACTCCCCATTAAGAAAAAAAAATAAATTAAAATAATAAATCAATGGCTGGCCCCAGGGACCACCACTCCCCAGGGCCGGCTCTTGCAGTGTCCTGGGGTGCCCACCATCGGGACACTGCTGTTTGCAATGGCAGGACGGGAGCCTTGCGGCTCCCACCCTGTCATTGCAAACTGCTTTGCTTCATTGAAGCGAGAGCAAGGAAACCTGCTCTCGCTTCAATGAAGCAAAGCAGATTGCTTTTCCATATGGGGAGCAGCATGTTAGCTGCTCCCCATGTGGAAAAGCAATGCCGGCTCCCGCAGGAGACGAGGAGCCGGCTGGGACCGTGGAGGGATTGGGGACCCCCCACGGTCCCCAACGAGAGGCCAGGCCCCGTGGGATGGGGTCCCCAGGGCCTTAAGTGGCCTGAGGAGGGGGGCTACGCAGCCCCTCTCCATAATTTTTTTTTAAATGTGGCCATGCCCTGGGGGATGGGGTCCCAGGGGCACGGAATTGGCCAGGGGAGGGGGGCCAATGTTTTTCCCAGGGCCCCAAAAAAGTAAAAGGAAGGGGGGCCACACAACCCCCCTTTCAAAAAAAAAAAAAAGACGCGATCATGCCTAGGCCCCGCCCCCTCAAAAACACACTCTGCAAACGCGCCCTGTGGCGCGTTTTAAATTGGGGAATTAATTCCCCTTCAATACTGGGGGTCCCTGGGGGCCAACGAGCTGACCAGGAACCTCCAGTAAGCGCCACAGGGCTGCGTTGCAGAGAGGTGCTACAGGCCAAGCCCCTTTTTACACCTCTCTGCAACACAGCCTTGTGGCTCTTACTGGAGGTACCTGGTGGGCTAGTTGGACCCCAGGGACCCTCAGGATTAAAGGGACTTAATCCCCCACCGTAAAATGCACCACTGGGTGCATTTGCACAGTGGTGAAGGTAGGGGGCGGGACCTGAGGTGATATGTGTGCAAACACGCCCTGTGGTGTGTTTTAAGTTGGGGAATTAATTCCTCTTCAAACCTGAGATCCCCTTGGGACCAACTTGCTCACCAGGTACCTCCAGTAAGCGCCACGGAGCTGCGTTGCAGAGGGTTGTAAAAAGGGGCGTGGCCTCTGAACACCTCTCTGCACGCAGGTCCCTGGCGCATACTGGAGGTACCTGGAGGACTAGTTGGTCCCCAAGGGACCTCAGGATTGAAGAGGAATTAATTCCCCAACTTAAAACGCGCCACATGGCGTGTTTGCACACGTCACCTCAGGCCCGCCCCCTTCCTTCACCATTGTGCATATATTCCTTTAAAATCAGCCAAACTACGAATTCCGATTTACTCACCTCTTGTCACGAGAGACCTCAGTGCTGCATCTTTGAGCCCAGTACTGATCCTGAAAAGTAACTCTAACCGTACTTGCCAGTAATTGAATTTCCTTCCAAAGGCTAACATTGACTGCTTTCACTTGGAAATTCTTCTAAGTGTGGAGTTTTGGAACTTTAAAATATTCCTCTAAAATCAGCCGAACTACTAATTCTGATTTACTCACCTGTTATCAGGAGAGACCTTAGTGCTGCTTCTTTGAGCCCAGTACTGTTCCTGAAAAGTAATTTTAACCGTACTTACCAGTTACTTGAATTTCCTTCCATAGGCTAACCTGAACTGCTTTCACTTGGAAATTCTTCTAAGTGTGGAGTTTTGGAACTTTAAAATATTCACCCAAAATCATCCTAACAACGAATTCCGATTTACTCACCTGTTATCAGGA
The DNA here is from genome assembly GCF_964263255.1 of Lissotriton vulgaris. Lineage (NCBI taxonomy): Eukaryota > Metazoa > Chordata > Amphibia > Caudata > Salamandridae > Lissotriton > Lissotriton vulgaris. Next base: position 197,031,378 of record NC_141696.1, read on the forward strand.
GAGTACTCAGTGCTGCATCTTTTAGACCAGCACTGAACCTGAAAAGTAATTCTAACCTACTTACCAGTAACTTGTATTTCCTTCCCTAGGAATCCATTGTCTGGTTTTCACCAGAAAAGTTTCAAAGTGTCTAATTTCACAAACTAAAAATATTCCTAAAAAATCGTCGGTATGACTTAAACGCATTCTTTCAACTGTATTCAGGAGATGCACCAGTCCTGGATCCAGGATCCACCACTGAGTAGGAAAAACAAACAATAACACTACTTACCTGCTAAGTGAATTTTCTGCCATAGGATAACATTGGTGATTCTACTTTTAAAATACAATAATATTCCTTAAAAATCACTACTGTAATCAAAACGCTTTTACTCAACTGTTTACAGGAGATGTCCAAGGACTGATTCTAAGATCCAGTGCTGTGGTTAGAAAAGTAATCCATAAAGTAACTAATTGCATTTGACTAGAAATTCACATTGAGCTCAATGTTGCATTGAGTTTGAAATTGTGTTGCCCATTGCAACAACTGTAACTACTGTACTTAAAAGTCTATTGCCTATTTGCAAAGTATTTAAACTAAAGTAATTCATTCTGAGAAAGTATATTTTGTATTGTAGTGTATAATGTAATTGGAATGTAATTAAAAAAATAAAATATCTAAAAATAAATAGTTTAAAAAATGTAGTAAATCAGTATAAAAAAAACAGTATAACAATTAATACATTAAAACTTGTCATTTACAAAACCTTTGAAATTCACTGAATAAAACATAGGTTTGAGACATGTTATAGTTAGTAATTAGCATTTAAAAAAACCTTTAAAATTCACTTAAAAAATCAAATCATAGGTTTCAGGCCTGATGTAGTTAGAAATTAGCATTTAAAAAACCTTTGAAATTCCCTGAAAAAACGAAAGGTTTCAGGCCTGATGTAGTTAGGAATGAGCATTTAAAAAACCTCTGAAATTCACTTAAAAATCCATAGGTTTCAGGCCTACTTTAGTTAGGAATTAGCATTTAAAAAACCTTAGAAATTCACAGAAAAACCATAGGTTGTAGGGGTGTTATAGTTAGCTGGACATTTCACTCATACAAAACCATTGACATTTCTCCAATATGAATGTCTGACATAATATCGACAGACAGATTATCGACATGCAAAAATATCGGAGCAAAAATATCGACAGCAAAAATATCGGAATCCTATCTTCATTAAGGTAAGTACAAAAATATCGAAAAAATAATATCGAAGTACAAAAATATCGGAATCAAAAATATCGTTTTTTAAATGTATTAATAATAATGTAAAAATAATATTTAAATACATATAATTTTACAAGTATTAAATAAAAATATTAAAACAAAATTAAAACTAATACATATACATTTAAAATAAATAAAACACTTAAAAATGTAAAGTAATTTTAATTTTTTTCATCTAATTTATTTGATGTAATGTAATATTTTTTTGTTTTTACCCTGTAGGCCTGTACCCCAAAAACCCAAAACTGACCCTGAACCCTAAAAATATCCCTGTACCCCAAAAACCCAAAACTGACCCTAAACCCTAAAAATACCCCTTTACCCAAAAACTGAAAACTGACCCTGAACCCTAAAAATACCCCTTTACCCAAAAACTGAAAACTGACCCTAAACCCTAAAAATACCCCTTTACCCAAAAACTGAAAACTGACCCTGAACCCTAAAAATACCCCTTTACCCATGAACTGAAAACTGACCCAGAACCCTAAAAATACCCCTTTACCCAAAAACTGAAAACTGACCCTGAACCCTAAAAATACCCCTTTACCCAAAAACTTAAAACTGACCCTGAACCCTAAAAATACCCCTTTACCCAAAAACTTAAAACTGGCCCTGAACCCTAAAAATACCCCTTTACCCATGAACTGAAAACTGACCCTGAACCCTAAAAATACCCCTGTACCCATGAACTGAAAACTGACCCTGAACCCTAAAAAACCCCCTGTACCCAAAATTAATTAATATTATTTAATTACCAATTAATTATTAATTAACAATAACAATAAAGTAAATATATTAGCACATTTGCTGTAATTAATTTAATTTAATAATTAATATTATTTTGCTCAATTAATAATTAAGAATAACAATAAATTATAGATAAAAAATTACTATAATTAATGTAATAAAATAATTAATAATAATTAATTACCAACTAATTAATAATTATAAATATGTAAACAATTATAATAATTAATTAACTAATTAATAGAAATTAATTACCAATTAATTATTAATTAAAATATGTACAAACATATATCAATTAATTAATTATTATTAAATTACTTCCCACCCTATTCCCCTATAAACCCATAACCCGCTACAGAACATATTTATCAATTAATCAATTAATTAAAAATAATTAAAAAATAATTCTCAATTAATTAATTAATAATTCCTACTAATTAATAATTAATTTAACATAATTAAATTACTTCCCACCCTATTCCCCTATAAACCCACAACCCGCTACAGTAGTAAAAGACAATATTTAATTAAATTACATTAAAAAATAAATAATAAAACATAATAAATACAATATAATATACACTAAATTTATTTAAAAATTGATATTAGTAACATCAAAGTTATTAATTTCGATATTGTTAACATCGATATTTACAACTTCGATATTACTGATATCATACCAATATCGATATTTAGACTGTCGATATTACTTACCTTCGATATTTTTGTATATCGATATTTAAACTTCGATATTTTGGTATATCGATATTTAAAACTCGATATTTTGTCTGTGTACCCTCCAATATAGTTAGTTGTACTATCTACATCTCGCGCGCCCGCAATCCACTGCTGATGTCACATATTACACCATTCATGACATGGTCAGTGACATCACTGATGACATCTCAAAGGTGGGAGGAGGTGTAACCTGGGTAATCAAGCGGCATCTGAGGAAGGCGACAAGCCGAAATGCATAATGCCCAGTTGTTACCTGTGAATAAAGGCTTCCTGACAAGTACTCCACTGTGTCCTTGGATTGCTTGAAAGAGGTGATCGTTTTGTGGATATTTACGCGCCTGCCAGGAGCATATTACAATGACCCGCCTTGCAAGTTGTCCTGGGAGTTTGCTGGCAAAGGAACTGTCGTATTCAAGGTATTGAATTCTCCCGAGACCGCCTCGTGAACGAGCCCGGCAAGTGGCTGCTGTTAACGACAGGCCGTGACTGCATGGGGAAGAGGGATGATTACACTCTCTTCACGGCCCGGCTTGATTCCTGTATTAAGTCTGAGGCGTTGGGGGCCCGAGGGATGCCATAGCACTGTATTAAAGGGGACACCGGCTGCTACACAGCCCCATCTTTTGAGAGGCAATTTTCAGCATCCAAACAGACTTACAGAGATCCTGCAGCGGTACTTACCATCGAGGTGCATTTTGGGAACTGTAGTTGTACCATGGACAGCAGTTGCCTTCAACAGTAGGGTCAGCTGATCTCCCTCCAATGTGAGTGCCACAACTAGTTCAAAGGTGGGCGGAGGTGTAACCTTGGTAATCAAGCGGCATCTGAGGAAGGCGACAAGCCAAAATACATAATGCCCAGCTGTTACCTGTGAATAAAGGCTTCCTGACAAGTACCCCGCTGTGTCCTTGGATTGCTTCAAAGAGGTGATCGATTTGTGGATATTTACGCGCCTGCCAGGAGCGCAGTACATGGACCCGCCTTACAAGTTGTCCCGGGAGTTTGCTGGTAAAAGACTTGTATCATTCAAGGTATTGCATTCTCCCGAGACCGCCTCATGAACGAGCCCGGCAAGTGGCTGCTGTCAACGACAGGCCGTGACTGCACGGGGAAGGGGGATGATTGCACTCTCTTCACGGCCAAGCTTGATTCGTGCATTGAGGCTGAGGCGTTGGGGGCCCGAGGGATGCCTTAGCACTGTATTAAAGGGGACACCGGCTGCTACTCAGCTCCACCTTTTGAGAGGCAATTTTCAGCATCCAAACAGACTTAGAGAGATCCTGCTGCGGCACTTACCATCGAGGTGCATTTTGGGAACTGTAGTTGTACCATGGACAGCAGTTGCCTTCAGCAGTGGGGTCAGCTGATCTCCCTCCAGTGGGAGTGCCACAACTAGTTCAAAGGGGGGAGGAGGTGTGTAGTAAATTACTTCTCTACTGTTCTCCTCTTAATAGAATGTACCATGACATCATATAATGCCTGGGTGTCTCTCTGGCTCACAGTGTCAGTTGGTCAACTCAGGCTGAGCTGCTTGGAGCTTGCTCCTGGTGGGGCTACATCTGTACTTCCTATCTTCTCCTACTCATCTATCCTAGAAGAGAGCTACAATAAAGGATTATCTAACTATACAGCTGGACTGTGAATCTTCCTTTACAACAACTTGGCGACGATTTTGAACCTATGCGTGGAGCAAGGAGTAAAGACAACTAAGGAACCAAGGAATTAAAGGACAAGGAACTAAAGACATTAAGGACTTTCAAAACGTCATTTGAAAGTCAAAGGTAACGCCCCAGCTAGCCCCACCAGTGTCCTGTACCATCTGGACAGCTTGCAGCCTGGGTGTTTGCCTTCCATTACTAAGGAGTCTGCGGCCAACTGGAAGACGTCAATAGTAAACAATCTTTCAAGCTACAAGCCTCTCATAGGCGCAACAGGTGTGTACACTTTGTGGTGTTCTCCTGCTTAATTTAAGCCCCCATCTGCTTGGAAGTGTGGTGGCCTTACTGCAGGCTTTGCCTGCATCCTCAGTAAATTGCCGATCTGCCTGGTGGTGGAATTTGTTTCTGGCAGTGTATTTGATCAGCGTCTTTATCAAGGTCTGATTGTGCACTTCAACAGCGGAGAGTGACAGTGTATTTTAGGGAAAAGAAGGACTTAGTATGACTTTCTTCACAACCAACACCTTTTATATGTGTATTTGGTGTGGTGCAGAGTCAGTGACCGCGTTAAACGGCTTGAGGAACTTTGCCATACTTCCCGAGTGATTTGTGGCATGAGGAGCACCTTTTTGAGCGAGTGGGTGCGCTTTATTTTTTTATTTGGCAATTTATCTCCTAAAGTGGACATTTCACCCTGGTAAACAGCAGCGCATCATTTGAATTCAAAGCCCATGCACATGCATCTCACCGTTCTTCAGCGCGCAAGAAGGGTGAATTCTTGGTGACGTCTCTTCGTTTCTGGATGACGTTTTTTTCCCTTCAAGCTTCTCAGCTGTCCAGTGGCGCCTTCATGCAGCAGCGTGCCGTGAGCCACCCGGCGCGGCGCCTGGAAGCTTGCCACCATATTGTGTTTGGCCCTGGTTCACGCTATTTCTTGAACAACGCATCAGATTGCCAGCCATGTTCGTTGTACTTCTTTCACCCTGGCGATCACGGCAACAAAGTTTCGGCTAAGGTGGTACTGTCTACCTTCCGGCCAGCACGAGTTTGGCCTGCATGGTCAGTGCCACACAAAATATATCGGTTGAAGAAGGAACGGAGCACCAGAACTTTTGATTCTCCTTCAGATGCTGCATCCCATAGACTGCCTGACACTTCACTTTTATAGCGAAATTCAGCGGCTGCACACTGCAAGTATTCAGGCCTTATCAAGTCATTATTATACCGCATTCAATGCTGGCGACTGCGAGGAACTGTGTGCAGAGACCCCGGGTGAGAGACCGCTCACCTGAGCTCAAGTCATTTATTTATTTATTTATTTATTTATTTTTTAGGTGCTTAGCATCTCAGTGCATGTTTTGGGTGCGCGCCTGTTTGGGCATTGTCTCTTGTTCTGGTTGCACTATTTTTGGGGAGGTTTCTGGAGTGTTCTCCCTATTGTGTGTTTTTGCGGGGAGGTTGCGTTTCAATTCAGTTTTGAATGAGTTGTGTGTTTTTCCTTTGGGAAATTTGTGGTGCCCTTATGGAAAGTGTCTTTTTCTGAGCTGTGGTGGCTGCATGGACCTACAGCTAAAGTTACATGAACTCTCTCTAGGGTGACTAGTACTCTGTGTTGTACCCTACTTTGGGGAGGTTGTACCCTATCATGGGGAGTTTGGTTTCCTAGGGTGACATCTTTTAACCCTACGGTGTACCCTTCTTTGGGGAGGTTGTGGGACTAGTCAATACCCATTCTGTTTCCTAGGGTGATGTTGTACCTTACAGTGTACCCTATGTAGGGGACGTTGTAGATTTTGTTTTCCAGGGTGAGTACCCTGTGGTATACCTTACTTTATGGAGGTTGTGCTGTTTGTGGCTAGTCAATGTCCTATATCAGTTCCCAGGGTGAGTACCCTGTGGTGTACCCTACTTCGTGGAGGTTGTGTTGTTTGTGGGTAGTCAATGCCCCATACCAGTTCCCAGGGTGAGTACCCAGTGGTGTACCCTACTAAGCGGAGGGTCAGTAGTTTTCCATGGTGAGTATCCCGTGGTGTACCCTACTTAGGGGAGGTGGTGTAATTTTCCAGGGTGAACACCCTGTGTTGTTCTCTTGTTTGGAGGAAGGTGATTTGTCAGTTCTGAGGGTTACTTCCTATAGTGTATCCTTTCATCTTGACACTATGCTCCGGTCGAAGTGTACCTGCATGGAACTCGTGGCCAAGGGTTTAATGTTGGTAGGACTTTGAGTGAGAAGCTTTATCCTAGTTTCCAGTGTCAGCCTGCCTTCTATCCTGAGCTGGGGAACCTTCGGTTTCTTTCCAGAGCGTTTTTCCCTGGTGTATTTTTGTTGTGGGCGGTATACTCTTCCAGTTATCTAGAGTGAATCTTACCCCTGTTGTATTTTTCATTGGGGATGTTTTATTTCTCCCAAGGGTATGTGTCTACACCCACTTTGTTTACCAGGGTGCATACCCTGTGGTGTACCCATGTATGGGGAGGTTGTGGGGGTGCCCTCCCTTCTTAGTTGCATTGGTTGTTAATAATCTAAGCCATGCTTTGTTTCCCTAAAGGAGGGGGGTGGGGCGTAGTAATGTTAGCATCTTATTTTATTTCTGCTCATGCTAATAGTATTTATTTTATTTCTGCTCATGCTAATAGTATTTCTGATACCTCATGTAGTACGTTTTTAGATTTTTGTATCTCATTATTGTACTTTCATGTAAATGTTATATTTGAGGGTTCCTACTTATCTTTCTCTCTATTGCTGCTGTCATTCCCTAAGGAAGGAGGATGTGTAGTAAATTACTTCTCTACTGTTCTCCACTGAATAGAATGTACCATGACATCATGGAATGCCTGGGTGTCTCTCTGTGCTCACAGTGTCAGTTGGTCAACTCAGGCTGAGCTGTTTGGAGCCTGCTCCTGGTGGGGTTTTATCTATACTTCCTATCTCCTCCTACTTACCTATCCTACAAGCAAACTACAATAAAGGATTATCTACTTACACAGTTGGACTGTGAATCTTCCTTTACTACAAGGTGTAACCTGGGTAATCAAGCGTCACCTGAGGAAGGAGAGAGAAGGCACAGGCTCCCAGTCTTTCTGGGAGCACATATCGTCAGCACTCAGGCCAATCCTGAAGCTGCTCACAAACATGAGGGCAGCTTCAAGATTGGCCATAGGGCAGTCTGGAAGCCTGTGCCTGCCTGCAGTGGAGAGAAACAGAGAAGCGTGGTCCTGGAGGGTGGCAGGTAAGTTCCGTTTTTTATTTGTCTCCCTCCCGCTCCTATATAAATAATTATTTAAGAAGAATGTCTTTACACTCAGACAGACAGTGATATCTTAATAAGCATAGGGGAGAGCAGCAATTTTAAAGTTTAGACTAACAATGTTATATTTCTGATTCCTGATATGGGATTTGAAAATGGGTGCACTCCTGCAAACAAACAGCAATGTAAGCAATTTAAACTTTGGCCCCAGGGAGGTGGTGGCCCCTGAGGCTGCAGGGGTCTATGCAGCCCATGCATAAATTTACAATCAAGCCTTGCTCATTCTCACTTCCCTCCAAGATATCGCCAGGATACTCCTCGCGGAGTGACAGTTGCGCTCTACAAGTACCAAATTAAAATTACAATTATAAAAGCCCTGAGTGCTCCGTTCTCTTCACCTGAGGCATTAGGACCATGAGGCTAATTGGACAGTTTGAGCTTCAGTCATTCCTTAACCACTTCGATGCTGATGACGAGCTCAGGTCGTCCTCAGGCTTACCTGCCGTGTGCGGATGACGAGCTGAGCTCGTCACGTAACGCGGTAATTTAAAAAATGCCGCACACAGCGGGAAAAGCCGCCGCAGCGAAGCAGTTAAGGCCAGGCTGGTTAGCTTCATCGGATTGAAAAAAAGTTCAGATTGCTCATGCCTAAACTTGGACATGCCTTCTGATTGTGTGAGGAACAATAGGTGCTCCTATGTCAGAGGTGGGCGGGCTGGTAGTGATCTGCAGGCCAGGTTCTGGTGTCCAAGTGGGCTTGAGGCACAACCTGTTGCACTTGGCTCGGCTTGGATTTAATGCTGCGGGGTCTGGAAGGGCTTGTGCGAAGCAAGCTGGGAAGGTTAGACTGTCCCATCACTGGACACTGCACTGGGATTCCAAGCACTGACTCCCTAGAAAGCTCTCAAAGTAATATATGGAGAAATGTGTTGCAGTGTCTGAGGGGGCAATAGGGTACCGCAGACCTTCTTGTGTTCTTTGTGTCCGTGACAGGTTTCCTGCTTTTTCGGTCGGGTGTGACAGCGAATAGTAAGCAAATCCTATGGTTACTAGCTCTTTAAAACATACAGGGTGGGCTCTGGCTCCACCCACAGGAGTGTTCCTCTCCTGCCTCATGCTATTGGCTGTTTAGCCTGTCGTTCAGGGCTCTCTGGAATGCTTGCATTTACAAGGAACTTACACCCAGATTCATGAAGAACACATTTTGCGGTTCCTTAATAGCGAAATTTACCGATTCGCTATTAAGGAATAGCAAAATGCCATTCATCAAGAAATAACTCAACAAATAGCGATTTGTAATTATTCCTTAATTGTGACTCGCAAATTGCGAGCCGCAATTAAGGAATATCTCCCCATTCATTCCTATGGGCCTAAAGGCCCATAGGATTGAATGGGAAGACACTCGCAATTTTCTAATCGCAAATAGCGATTCGCAAAATGAAATCGCGATTTCAAGGGTGCAGGGGTGTCCAAAGGACAACCTGTAGCACCCCTGAAATGTGAATTTACACTGATGCTGTGCACACACATGTCCAAAGGACATGTGTGTGTGTAACATGCAACTTAGAAAAATGCATTTAAATGCATTTTTCTAAGTTTTCGTTATTTACCACGAGGTTTGACTTTGTGGTAAATAGCGGTCCTAAATTGCGAATTCTCAAGTTTTAAATGTTTCATGAATAGCATTTAAGGAATCTCTAATAGAGATTCCTTAAATGCTAATCCTCGCAAACTTGCGAATTCTTTATTAGCGATTTTTGCATTTGGGATGATGAATCCCAAATGCAAAAATTGCACTCGCAAAGGGCCAGATTCTCAGAATCTGGCCCTTTTGCGAGCGCATTTCGCTTGATGAATCTAGCTGTATTTTACATCTCAAAAGTACACTGAATCATCATCATGCATTAACTAAAGCACATCATTGTGCATTGTGTGAAGAAAGCCATTCGTTCTTGTTTTGCTTCTTTTTCTGCTAAAATGCATTTCAGACCTTCTGCCTTTTCTAATGCTTGTTTAAATTTCCTTGTGGTTGTACCCAAATCTCTTTCTGAGGGAAAACTAGTCGGCCTGTTGTAAGATGAAATAAAGTCAACAGACCCATTCAGTTCAGTTCAGTTCATAAACTTTATTCGGGTAGCTTGGTACCCATAAAAGCACAGCATCATAACAAGTTAAATGACAAGCGGAGAGTAGGAATACGTGTTGATAAAAATGATTACAATGATATAACCATAACATATTAGCAAGTTGAACAGCAAGTAAAAAAGAACTTCATTGGTAAATAAGTTACTATTATAAAAAATATCAATTCATTCAGCAGTTATACAAAAATATTCAAACATGATAAAATCTCAAGGGTCTTGCGTGGTCTTGTGTGGTCTTGCGTGGTCTTGCGTGCTCATCTCAAAAATTTACTTATGCGAAAAATCAACTCTTCATCAACCACAGAGAGTATGCACGAGTAGGCATTATCCAGACTAATGGGCTTCTTATTTTTTTAAAAGGGATATAAAAGCCACTTTATATAATTCATATAGTATTTACAAAAGAATAAAAAATGCTGTACCCAAACCTCTTTCTGAGGGAAAACGAGTCTTCCTGTTGTAAGATGAAATAAAGTCAACAGACCCTTTCGCTTTCTGTGCCTAGAGTTCTTTTCTCCGTGTGTACTGTTGCTGTTGTGGTTTACTACACCTCCTATTACACACACACACTCCAATGTAAGTGCTGATGGTGTTTGACTACAGTGCTACCCTGGTACACTTCCAGCGCACCCATTAGCGCCGTTTGGCCTGGGGCTACCAATTACAGTCTGCACCTCAGCATTACACACAGGTAGTAAGAGTCCTTAAAATAGGAACCCCGTGCCAACAGACAGTACTTTACCTGTTACAGTTATTTCTAATGCAAATAAATTGTCTACTTAATTGCAACCCCTGTAATGCATCACAATAGGCATTTCAACATGTTCCAAGAAAGGAAGTCGCGGAGGCAAACACAGTGCCAGAAAAGCCTTCAAACGAAGAATCCTTGAAACACCAAAAGAAGCACAGTGGAGAAGTCATTTACGTCACTGATCAAATGATCTTTGTCCCTCTTCCTGGCCATTTTATACATCACTCATACTTTAGATATTCGTTAATTGCATGTTTTTCCGCTCAGAAATCTGAGGCACCTTATACTTATTATCCTGGACTATAGGAAGTAAAGAAAGAGTTTTTTTCTAGGGGCGTGCAAAATCTGCTTAATCATATTTTTTGTTAGGTACGGTTACACAAAATTCCAAAAACATTCGGTGAAATTACTTAAAACGACATTTTGTTCAATATTGTGAAATGCATCCTTGTATCTATTTTTTTTTTATGTTCGTGTTTTATAGAGCGCGAACTTGACCCGTGAGGGTATCAGAGCGCTTTACATGGTATACAAGGTCTACAAACCAACATAAATTGCAGAGAAATACTAACACATTTTACCCTTACTCCTACAAGTAAATGATTACAATCATAGGTAGAAACAGTAAAAACTGCGGACCTCATATTCTTTGCGGGATAATTAGTGATATGGGGAGGAGGCAATAGTCTTGGCTTCTTGCGGGAGTGATAGGCCTAGATTAGTCAGGCAAAATGTGGTCAGTGAGGGCAGGGCTTAGACGAGGAAATAATACAAGTGCAGCGAACAAGTGCCGCTGACGTTCTGTTCTACTTTCTGTTCCACTTTGTTCCAGTGCTCCAGAGGATTTTTACCCAAGTACCCATCAGTTACGCAAAGAGGCATAATTGCAACATTTTGCAGAATTTTACGTTAAAAGCATAATGCAAAATGCTGGAAATTACACGAAAATTATGCTAGCTTAATTGAAACGTCATTTTCGCCTTCCTTTTTCTAGACCTCTTAATCATTTAATGCAATGCTACAATAGTAGTTTGCAATAATGTAAAAGTGTATTAATAAACAAACGCTCTAGCCATATAGTAAACCACAGCGTCTCGCCTGCCAGTCATTATGCACAGACACAGATCTGTTTGGAGTGGAAGGTCTTGGTAGACAAAGGGAAATTAAAGGCGTTCCTAGCTGTGGTCGCGGTCTAGACTAGCCCCAAAATAATGTCATGATCTCTGCAATGCTAAGGTGGGGCCAGACAGGAAACTGGCGTGTGAAGACATCGCTGGGAGTTGGCCGTACTCAGGTATGCACTGTTGGTTTACAGCTGGCACAGGCACGCTGTCAATTTTATGGACGAATTTCATCTGGTAACAGACAAGCTGGCATCAAAGAATCACATGAAAGAATAATATTTGTGCAGTATATACCAAGGAACAAAAAGCATGTGATATTTACACCATATCCCCAACTATGATGATTTGTGGTAATGCTTGAGAAGTTTTGCAGGGGAAGGACAGTGTTCCATAATATTGCATCTAATTTTTTTAGAATAATTTGTATTGTACTAAACTATTATGTCCTAAAAAATGTATGCATGATTTATCACGATTCCACAGGCGTTACTGCTTTGTGTGAACATTTCACTGTACCTTTTTGATATGCAATATTTTTTTTAACTTGAAATGGTCCTCTATACATTTTTGGACGGCGGCATCTGTAGGCTTGCCAAGTGACAAGTGAAGTCTTCTTACAAGGAATTGTCTCCTCTGCTTAATTTCCATTCTATTGGAACTAGAGGACAACGTTACAATCTTCATTAGAACATTGGACCTCAGGGAGCTCCATTGAAGACAATGGAGTAGCTGGTCCTTGTAATGGCTGGTGTAAGCCCGGAGCTCCAACATTCCAAATTTGTCTTTCTATTTTTCCCTTTTTAATTGAGAACATTCTACCCTCAGTGGGTGGAATGTTCTAGTAGCCTTAACCCCTTAAGTGCTGCTGACGGCCAATGGTCGTCAGCAGCGCTACCTCCCCAGTGCTGCGCACGACCATTGAACGTCCATTCAGCACTAGTTCTAATGGACAGCGCAGCACTGGGGAGAAATGTTTACAAGCAGCTAAGGTGTTATAGACCTTATGCCTCAGAATATACCAGTTGTTAAAGGCCCTCATACTCGTTATAGGGCCTCGCCTGCGGCTTGGGCCTATGACTCGGGTTCAGGGCCTTTAATAACAGTTGTAGCTCTTGTCAGTGCACTATAAAGCTATATTCTAGTGCCTGAGTAGGAAAGTGGTATATTGGGAATTAGAACTTTGGAATGTTGAGAGCTCAATTTAAGACAATGGAGTAGCTCTGGGCTTATAATGGCCCGTAAAGCCCGAACTCTAACATTCCAATGTTTGTCTTCATGTTTCTCCCTTTTAATTTATCTCTTCTGCCTTGGGCTATACCGCTTGATAAAGACCCTCTCCATCATTATAGGCCCGAGCCACCCTTGGGTTTAGGACCTTTAACAATGGCTATAATGAGGACAAGGTCAGTGTACTGTACGAACATAAGGAGATGATGGGCAGAGCGCTAAAACTTTTCAGACTGGTTTGCTTATAGCTTTGTCTGAACTGGGGTGGCGAAGTGAGCTAAAGAACGATGAAGGGTTCAACCCAGAATGTGACTAGGGGTGAGTGTTTGAAAAGTTTCAGCGCTCCGTCCATCATCTCCTCGTGTTTATTAAGTGTACTGTATCACATCTTAACATAGTGTGTCTATGAGGGGTTATGCGTACAATGTTTGCGTACACTTTTATACATTGTGGCAGATCAGATTATGATAGATTCATGATAATATTGAACATATACATTTGAAATAGTTGTCAAGGAAATGGAAATGCTGACACTATTTCAGAACCTAACCCCCTTCATTTGAAGGCATTAAAACATTGGCTATATTCTACAGAGGTTGAGAGAATCATCATGATCTGAGTATCAACATTATGCATAAAACTGATTAATTTACAATGATGAATTCTACATTAACCCAGTGTAGACTCACACTCTTTAACTGAATTCCCATATTACCTTGTGTTTGAATATTATTTGTACAAAAAAGTTCAAGGATAAGTGAAAAGTTTGTAAGAATATACCACGGTGTGTAGTACATTCACAGAAACACCACTAAGATCTGTGCCGTTCCACTCCACAATGTTAAAAGCATAAATTTGCCATAGTATACAGGAAAAGAGAAATTAGAATAAATAATAAGAGAATAAAAATCCCTACAATCCCTATAAAGGCCAAACTCCTTCCTGTTTTTATCAACATGGAAGAAAGTCTGTAAAATAGCCAGTGGATTATTACATTCTTCTGTGAAGATGTAAATAAATTGAAAATGTCCAGTATGTGTCTATGTAGGGTTTTTAAGGAAGGTGACCCATACGTTTCCGGATGACACCTGCCCCGAGCGTCCGAGCGAGTACGATGGGCCTTAAGCATACGGACTCGATTCGCTTTAATTTCCATTGAAGTCTATGGGAGCCTGCGTACAGACGCGTACATAGGCTCCCATTGCAGAAAATGGGTGGGTGGGGAATAGCATACACCCAGTGGTGAGCACCCCATGGTTCCCACCACACTGTGCATGCTTGGATTGAGTGGACTGATTCAGAGGGCTCGGGTGAAGGAGGACCTGCTACGGCTCCCCAAAGTATGCTTACCATAGCTTTTTTGAGTCGGAGGCTCCGACTCGATCAGGCTGCTTGACACGTGCATCGTACTTGGTTGCTTGGAAATCGGACCAATTTCGCAGCATGAGTCGGCCATGTTGTAGTCGTCTGGAGGGCTTCGCTGATGGGTACGAGCCACTCGAAGCGCAAGGCGATATTCACATTTTACTTGCTCACACATACAGCGGTAAGAGTCGTTTGGAAACCGGGGCTACGAATCGGACTCGCTCTCTACGAATCTAGTTCAGAGCCCTACCAAGGGAGATCGGAATCGGGCCTTAAGACATTACATCTTGTTAAGGTGTCACACTTTGGTGGGTCATGGCAGACTATTTTTTACAGTGGGCCTTTCTGTTTGTATCAGCCTAACAGAGATGATGGGTTGTCCTGTACTAGGGTGATAGTGAAAGCGGTATAATCACTCTCCAGTCCTTTCTTTCTTGTCTTCACCTCCTGTCATATACGTAGTGACAAGTTGCAAACCTGGGCAAGGACTTCCCACGTAGGTTAATGTCTGCTGTAGTAATAACTTCAACTTTTTCCCTCATGAGCATGGAAGGAATGACTCCTTCCAATTCAGTCATGTCATTGTTCATCTGTGGCACAACTCGAGTGACTGTCATGTCAGCCGATCTCTGTATAAAGCTCCTGTTGAGTGAAAGTCTCACTAAACAGGTTTTGATCTTGTTCTGTGCCACTGTGGTGCTGTGCTTGGCACTGTTTAGCTGGTAGATCATTAGCTGTGCTGTTTTTTGGAAGGCTCTCCACTTTTAAACTGAATAGCAGAGCAGCTTCATATCTGGATCTACATTCTATGATGAGCATTTTGATGTGATAGAGTCAGTATTATCTTCAAATGTTTCCAGATACTTTAACTTTCACACAAAATGCTGAAAGTCTTTCCTAGGACCCCAACATTCCTAAATAAATGACACTTGGTAGTGAAAGTTAGAAGTACAGATAGGCAGAGAGAGGTTCTGATGGACAGAGTGAGTGGGAGAAAGATCACTTTACCAGGGCGGCCCCGGGCAATTACCCACTTTGGCCATGCATTAAAACGTCTCTGGGTAAAGTTGACAATCTTACCAATTGTCACTTGTTTAATTTTATGGTCTTTGTAATTGCAACCAGCTGATGAGCACAGTTGTTAGAGTTACTGTCACCGGTGGAGTCCCCTGTGGCGGTTTTAGTGACATGTTGCAATCCTGTGTGGCTTCTGCTATGTGAAGAGGTGCAAGGAAAAACATAGAGGGAGCAGGGTTGTGAGATATCTGTAGCTGGAGTTTACTGTCAGAGTTTAAGTTCTGGAGCTTCTGTTCATGTTTCCATTACTTGTGGCGCTTTGATGGCACTAGCACATTTTGATGCAGTAGCATCTTGGATTTCGGGCGTGCTGTTATGGTATTACTAAAACTGAAACTGCCTTTGTCTTCCGATAGTGGATGTATCTGGGTGCAGATGTAAGGACTGTACTACGGAATATTGAAGACAGAATATCAAAGAGACAGAATATCGTTACAAGAATTTTGAGGTCCAAAATATCGAAAAGCTAAGTGCACTAGGGACCAGATGTACAAAGCTTTTTTGAACTGCCCAATTCATAGAATCGGACTGCTTGCGACCGCAAAAAAGTATTTTTTAATGTACAAAGCCCTATTTGCGATTCGGTAACCTATTCCAAATTGGGTTTGTAATTCGGTATTAGGAAGGGGCATGTTTAGGGTTTCCCTTTCTAATACCGAATTGCAGTGGTATGTGTGAATGTTTTGCGACCAAAATGCATTGGCAAAAAATTCACATTTTACCATCTACTTCAGGTAGGTGGTAACCCATCGGCAAATCCCACCCTATTCCATCCCCCCAAAGGGACTCCTTTCCCTTTGTGATTGTTTGTAGAAACATTTTTTCAGAGTAGGCAGTGGTGTTGAAGACCACTGCCTGCCCTTAAAAACATTAAAAGAAAGCTTTTCATTTTCTTTTTGAAACACATCCCGTTTTCCTTTAAGGAAAAAAGCTGCATAAAAAAAAGATTGCTTCATTTAAAAGCAATCACAGACATGGTGGTCTGCTGACCCCAGCCGGCCACCAACCATGTGAGTTTTGCGATTCCCAATGGGTCGCAAACCAAGACCTAACTCATTAATATTCATGAGGTAGGTCTATTTGCGACCCACTGGGAATCGCAGAAAGGGTAAAGGACACTTTCGTACATAGGTGTTTGCGATTACCAAATACAGAATCACAAACATTCACTATTTAGTAATCGCAAACACTCACCTATATACATCTGGCTCAGTGTGAGATTAGAAATTGCTATTCTTAACTTTATATCTACGTACCTTGAGCAAGGTGTTTGTATTTATTTTTGCTACATGTTACACCACCCTGATGTGAGTCACATTGGTGAAAGCAAGGTGGTGCTGTAGTTTGGGATACATTGTCATGTGGTGGATGTTGGTGTAGTTCCTATTTGTGCAACATGCTCTTTTTCTTAGTTTATGATGAGCTATGTTTTCATTTGTGTACTGGACCAATATATGGAGAAGCTGATGGTAACATTGGGGCTGTATACAGATTTGCAGTCCTATGTGGATCCTTTAAGCCCTATGCTTGGACGCCTCAGGGCAGCTACCCGCGCTTTAGAAATCCGAATTCATTCATTCATTCATTATGTGTGTCAAATGGGTTTTGGTCTGTGAACATATTGTGTTGTATTGGCCTACTGCACAGAGATGGACATGTAGTTATTGTTGACTCACTGGTTTTTGACTTGTAGCAGCTACTCATGGCGTAACATTTTACCAGCCCTTGATAGTGGCATATTCACTGATTGAGGTCTAGGGTTCGAGTTGTTAGCCGGCGGTAGCCCAGTGACCAGTAAATAATGTTTGGCAAGTATGTAATAGTGGATTTGTATGTGTATGGGTTTTGTTATGATGTCAGATTTCTCCCCCAACTCCATGTCGCCTACAAATTGTGTATGCATGAAACGCATGGTAATAACTCTACCTCCTGTCCATGTGCCTTTCTGTGCCATGCATGGGGCTGATGTGCTTGCTAATAGGATGTTTTAAATGTTTTTGCTCTTTTAAGCTACTTTTTTATAGTGATGTGTTTATCTGAGCCTGCATTGTTTTTCTTTTCTTTTTGTTCATTAATGGGGATAGTTCCATTCTGGCCAGGCTGGTGCAAACATTCCCATATTGTATCGATAGGTGTGCTGTTCGGTTGTAATGTCTAAGGATTGTGTTTGCGGGTGCGTCATAATTGTTGGGATTCTATGCTGTTCTTGGGATGTTTACATGTACTTGTCCCAGGCTTTGTGATTGCTCAATTTAGCCACACAAGCTTTTAGACTGGGGTCAGTTTGATGGAGATCAAAAGATTTTTGAGGTTGCCAACTTGCCTACCATGCATTTTTATCTTCCTCAATCAGCTGCTAAGAATCTGATGTGTGTGATAACATAATTTATTTCACTCTTATGTGGCTAAATATGTGCCAAGGAAACCTCCGTCCTCCTTAGTACCCAAATCCTATTATGCAGTGAAAAATAGGTCCAAGTTCACATCTCCTCTACAACCATAATATATAGACCTCCATGCAAAACAACTAAAGAGATCAGCAACTCCTGAAAGGACTCCATTTGAGATATATTTGTACCAGGATATACTTGGAATCATAATCTCCTCGCTTGCTGGCATTCAAGCAAAGCAAAGCTCGACAAGTCACTACATCTGCCTGATGTTAATGCTGACTGAGTAATGTCTGCTTCTTGGCAGACTATCTAAGACCCAATCAAGTACCAGCCGCTGGAAAACAAATGTCTTTTTGAGGTCAGCACAGTATGTGTCACTCAGGGTGTAGGCAAAATGTGTTTGGCAGAACTGAACACACACTTACCTGTGGGATCATGGGAGCTCACAATGAACTTCACTGAAATTAGGAGCTGAGTTCTCTTCATGGTCAGTGAAAAGACATTGCTGAATAATATTATAGTCAACATAAGTTCAGTTTCTTGTACGATGCACAAACTGGGGACTTAGCTGCTCCGAGCCTCACTGTAAAATTATTACAGGTAGACTTAGTTGACCGTGTGACTTCGCGTCATGGGATACCTCGGATCTAGTCTGGGGCTTCAAAAATCTATCTAATCTGGAGGTGTTGTTTTGATTCCTTTCTGTTGAACCAATTGGACTACCAGACCTGACAATAATGATGTGCAAAAGGAAATCCTGAGACTAGAAAGTTGGGTCTTGGGTACATGAATTTATCTAGTATTGCTAAGTGGATTTGAAATCAAGCAAATGTTATTACTGGGAATAATGGTAGGCCCTGATCTGCCCTCTTAATGGAATAGAAAGCTTGTTGCAAGTGTACCCCTGAGATGTTGCAGGGGGTAATATTTGACTGGTAGGAGGCAGTGGCCATTGGAGCTTCAAGAGATATTCCCAAACTATTCCTAACACGATTTGTTGGCCCTGTTGGTGAAGGGAGCTGGATGCAAAAATGGGCACACAACTGTTTTTGTTCACAGCTTTCTTTTGACTTTACACTAAACGCTTTCTGGTCATGCATTCATGAATCAGGCGATGCTTCCAGGCTATATGCTAGGAAATTTGGTTCTAGTAGAATTATTGTGTCACCATCAGATATTGACCCAGAGCACGAGACAGAAAGACAGAAAAAAGGAGAAGGTGGAGTAATAGGACAGTAGAGCCAATGGAAGAACCCGCAGGAGAGAGACAAGGAGACATGAAGTGTAGAGTGGAGGAAGAAAGAGACATGAAGTGGAGTAGGACCAGGCACCCTGCTCGCTTTGGTATTACCGACAGTCGGCTGCTATGAAAAACAGAATTTATTCTCAGTATTCTTCTGGGGCTCTGAGAAGGAGATCAGTGGATGCACTACTGGCAAGAAGAGGCAGACTTACCTTCATAGTTTGTTGGAACTATGGACAATTGGTCAAAGCTGACTGAGATGGTTTGGCATCATTAGGCTGTATTTTTCAAATACACTTTAATTGTAGGAGAGATCTGTGGCATTAAATACTATAGACCAGGGTGAGTGTTCTAAACACAAATGCCTAAAGATCTGCTGCTGTGTTTTAGTGTCCAACTGGTGGATCACTAAGATCCCTTGTGCCCTATTCTGCACCCTTTGTTGTTTGCACGCGGACATTTACATAGTGGTTGTATGCGATGCTGTGGTAAAACCTACATGGGGAAATTAGTTCTAGACTAGTTCTAGACAGTTTGTTCCATGAACCTGTTTTCTGGTCTTTTCCCAAGTGAATGGCATTACTAAGATG
The DNA here is from genome assembly GCF_964263255.1 of Lissotriton vulgaris. NCBI lineage: Eukaryota > Metazoa > Chordata > Amphibia > Caudata > Salamandridae > Lissotriton > Lissotriton vulgaris. The sequence goes on from NC_141696.1 coordinate 197,050,944, forward strand.
CCAATGCGTCTGATGAATGCCTTTCATGCAGTCCTTCTTACGCCTAAGTGGTTCCTCCTCATATTTCCTCAACTTTTTTTTAAGCATATTTTTGTACTGTGATAAACACCCTAGGACTGCTACCTCAACCTATATTCTGGTACATATACTCCTATCTATAGCCTTCGGCACTACCTTTGACCGGGTATCTCTACTCCTGTCTCCACCCTAGTACCTTTGCTCCTGCATTTACCATATTACTTCTTCCCTTGACTGCCAACATCTTAATACCTCTAGCCCTCCCTTTGTCCTAGTACCTCTACTGCTGTCTATACCCTAGTATCTCTGCTCTTAAATTTAGCCTGTATCCTAGTACATCTACCACTGCCTATATCTTAGTATCTCTTCCCTTGCCTATACCTCATATTTATATATTTAATATTTCTACCCTGCCTATACTCTAGTTTCGCTACCATTGACTATGCACTAGTACATCTACCTGAAGCTGTACACTGGTACCACAAATTATACTCTAGTGCCTCTACTATACCCCACAGAAACAATGCTGTACATGCCATGAAGGCTCAGATACAGATTACAAAGTCAGAAATCATTTAAAAAGACCTCTGAATGTCAGACCCATAAGGAACACCAACAGCATTTCTAATAGAGAAAGAACATCTCTCAATAATCGGGCAGAGTTGTGAAAGGTGAAATTAAATTCTTCACCCAAATGGACAAAATTCCATGAGGAAATAAAAAGTATTGTTTTCATGAAATAAAACCAGGGTTTTTTATATCCATTTTATGCAACAATTACCAAAACTGCAGATTCAGCATAGCATTAATAGCATAGAACATATTGAACAAATCAGAAACAGGATTGTCATGATAAGGTTTATAGCATTAGCCCATTTCTAAGAATAAAAAAAAAATCCATTACTTTCCACAGCAACAGCAAACTGGAGATGCAAAACACAGTATGAAACATTCTCAAAGATTAATGCATAGCAAGCCTGCATCTGAACTTCCAGCGGAAGTGTCCTTCAAAAAGTTACATCTGGAACACAATAGAAAGTTTCATTCACAATACATACTCTGTGAAGGGATATCGGTTATGTTACATTGTACTAGGCACATACCCAAAATTGCACATATGAAAAAACCTCAACAGCGTTAGCACCAAAATACGTTTTCAAACAGAAATAAGATGCCCATTGGTGATATTGATAAGGAGACCTTAGTGAGGAGAATCTTAGTTCCTCAGCATAACAGGGGTGGAGGTTAATGTCCTATAGTGATGCTGCCAGGAGAGGCGCACTCTGTACCGAGTTGGTTTAGGACTATCACAGGGCAACCTCTTGTTTGCAGGATTCGTCATTTCATTGGTGGTGCTTTGCGGGGTGGACAGGGGTGATAGCAGGAGTGGGTTGGCTCTTAGGGACTATATTGAAGGGAGTGCTTTGTCTGCTAACCCTTCTAGCGAGGGGATCACCCTTGGATTGACACGTGCTTGAAGAGTGACCAAGCCTGCTGCGTCCTCACCGCTGGATGAACGTGGGTCAGCATTAGCAGTAATGGGAAAGTTGCTTTTGGAAGGGGACCCACGACTGTTTTGGCCTCTCAGCAATCTCCCTATTGGAATCGGATGGGGGGGGGGGGTCGATTTCTTTGTTTGGGTTACTTTTCTCAAACTGTGTCACCCAATGTTTTAAGCAGCTGCTCGACGCCTTTCCGTAGGTGACATAACAGTGGATTCTTCACAGGGACATTATGCACCCTCCGTGTTGTGCTGGCAGTGTGGGGATTTTCAGGCAAAGGCACTAAAATGCATCAGTGGTAATTGATAAACCCAAGGACACAATATGGAAATATAGACACCTTTGCTGCCACTGGATGCTCAGCTAGTTAAACACCGCTGGCTAGCTCAGGATGGCAATGACACTTAGGATTTTCTTGGTTTGTTACAAGGAAATACAAATGTTATTAAATTCAAGGAGGGGGGGAATTATAGGTCCTCCCTCCTTTTTTTTTTGGGCTCTTTTCCAGTAGGTGGTATTGTACTTTACCTTTTGTGATACATTTTTTATATTTGGTTGTATTTCCATATGTGCAATGTTCGCGATTTCCAGTGTATGCCTCCCACTACCGCAATGTTTCTTTGCCTTTTCTCATGAAATAGGGCTTCCATGCCACCCTTTTAATTCAGTTTTTTCTTTTTTTCATTTCCAGTCTAATGACTTAGCCTCAACTGGTTGCACTCTGAAACCCTGGACAGTCTGTAGAAGTTCCATAATAATTCTCCATTCGGGGAGGAAGAAAGATATGTAATTTCTCACGACCACTGGAGGAAGAAGAGGTAGAGGGATAGACAAGCATTTGCAAAGCCATCAGGTCTTGTCTTTGTGACCAATTTATTTGGCAATGGATGATACTTCAGGAGTTAGTTATGAATGCACTACAGTAGTCACAAGAGCCAGTGGGTACAGGCCGGTATTGGTTTTACACATCCTGGGCTTTTTTCTCAGTTTAAGAGTCCTAAAGTTAAGAGTCCTAACTTTACTACTCCTAAACTGAGAAAAATCCTAACTTTTAGACTTTCGGTATTCACAGAAGGCATTTAGGAGTCCTAAAGTTAGGAGTCCTAACTTTACTACTCCTAAACGGAATAAAATCCTAACTTTAAGACTTACGGTATTACCGGAAGACATTTAGGAGTCCTAAATTTAGGACTCCTAACTTCGGTGAATACCGAAATGAATAAGTGCCTTCTGTGAATACCAAAATGGTAGTAAGTTTAGGATTTTGTCTTAAATTAGTTCTGTTAATCGGGCCCAAAGATTTTTTAGGACAATGGAGAATGTTGTTTTCTAAACAACAGCCATTCAACACTACACACTCTTATTAGCATTGCAAGGCCAGCCCACCTCACAAGATAATTGCATACATGAATCGCTGCTGCCCAGAGATGCAATTGTAACCGCTTAATCTGGGAACCCATAAATTAGGGGTCAAGGTGAGCAACAAAAGGAGGCGGATTCACAAGAGGCAGAGTCTTTGAATAGTCAACTTTTACATTTTTTTTTAAACAGTCACATCAAAATTGGCATTAAGGAGAAGCATGCCAGTCAATCTGTTCTGGCTTAATAGGTTGCAAAGGCTGCATTTTAAAATATCTTATGGGGTTAAAGCACCTGCTGCAGAGATCTTTGTGTGCTCAGTAAATCTCATGGACTAACAACAGTGGTAATTTAACTCTGGTGGGTTATACACTTTCTGGAGAGATTGGTGTTTTGTTTAGTCACATTTTCGACTCATAAAGTAGCAGAGAGCAGGGCCAGATGGGCCGTAGCGGGCACCGGGTGTTTTCCCGGTGGGCTGAGAGGGTGGGGGCCGGGTTTGGTGCAGTGGGGTCCCTTTTGTTACAGGGTGCCGGTTTTGAGGCAGTGCTTCAAAACCGGCTCCCTTTAACAAATGCAGCAGCAGTGCAGCACACTAGCACTCCCCACCCGCTGGTCCCCCAGGGGCCGGTCCAGCTGAATTGCCAGGGCTGGTTTGTGCTCCCAGTCCGGCCCTAGCAGAGAGGGTTAATGAGTCTCCTGCAAAGCCCAGGAGTAACATGCAGATGACAGATTATTATTTTATATAGATAGTTATGTGGCTCACTGCCGTTGACACAGAGATCCTTTTATTCCATGCAGTTCATAAGCTGCAATATAGCACAGTGAGCTATGAACTGGCATGAATGATCTGAGGGCAAGAGCTGGGTTAAAAACTGTATTGATTTTTTTGCAATCAGTAATTATGATCCTACTAAAAAGGGTTTCTTATGGTGGTAATAAAAGACAACACCAAGCACTGCCTTACGTTTTAAATTCTGACTTTGTGTTTCAATCTTAGTATCAAATTCCTAAAAGTAAAGACAAAGTGCGACCACTACATCGTGAAGCATTCTTTGTCTTACGTAACATCCTATACAGTCATTTAGACTGCACAGTTGTATGTCTTATTGTCAATGTATAATGTATGCGTGCGATGTAAAGCGCTCTGACACCCTGCAGTGGGATAAGAAGTGCCATAAAAGTATTGAATGAAAAAATTACCTAGTGCTATTTAAATAAATTGAAAAAGTCATGTAAATACCCATACATGCTGATAAATTGACTTTCTTACCGGAGGATGTTTAATAATAATTAAATCAAACCAGATGTGATGACGATAAAGGAGGTTTACTAGATGTCTGGTGTGCTTTATAGTAATAATGCCAATCGATCACCTTTGCAACCTACAACACTAACTGTAAGGAGGATGATATTTTTAAGCATAAAAAGTAAATAGAATAAACATTTGCTCGTGGAATGTTGTGGGATAGCAAGCTTTGCAGAGGGCCACTGAAGACTTATCATTTGTGTATAGTTTTGATAGTATATGTGTTGAAGCCTGGGTGAATTTGGACAGGGTATGAAAGCTTTTCTTTTCCGCAGTCAAAACATCGCCTAAGAGAAGCCTGATGGGTGGTATGGGTGTCTGTAGTATGGCCGTTAGGTTCATTGTCGATATTGCTTATGCTGATTGCTTATTGATTGCATGATCTCTGCTGCCATGATGTTGCTTTTGCATACGTTACTACATGAATTTATTTTGCAAGACTCTGTTTCTGCTTTTCACTTGAGAACTGTCTTCTTTCTGCGTTCTCTGCCTGTTCATGGAGTTTAGTCTGAACACACTGTACAAGGTTGATCAACAATGCCCCTTATTATTCTGTTCTGTTCAGTCCCTAGAGGGAAACAACCTTTACAACGCAGTCATTACATCGCACTACCTTTACAATGCAGTCATTACATCGCAACATCCTTTACGTTGCATGCCATTACAACGCAGCCATTACATCGCATGTCACTACAACGCATGTCATTACAACGCATGTCACTACAACGCATGCCATTACAACGCAATATAAGGTAAGTAATGAGTAATAGTAATTTTTACCCCTACACTATCCAACACTTACCTTACTGTTGCCCTAAAAGTAATATTCATTGTAATGGTATGTGTTGTAAATGTAGTTTCTAAAAATGCGTTGTGAAGGCATGCAATGTAAAATCATGCATTGTGATGGATGCAGTGATGTAAAAACTGCTTTGTAAAGGCATGTGTTGTAAATGTTTACATTGTAACATCATACATTCGCCCCTAACACTTAGACAAAACATGCTATACAGCTGCAGATGCTGGAAACCCGCTTTGATATTATCGGATGGCATGTTGGTTTAACACACACTTGGAGAGGTACCTTTCCAGAGAAGAGCTCTGCAGTTCCTATGATGTAAAACCTACAATCTAGGCACTAAGGTATGGGGTCTGCTGACAAAGTCCAGAGATCTTACTTTACATAATAAAACTTCTTCTAGCCACCAAGGGGAGGGTGGTTAGGCCTTACAGTCCTTTAATCCTCTGTCTGAATATGATGATTTCCCCTTTCATAGTCTATGGACTTGCTACAATGCTAACTGTTTTAGGTTTTTGCGTTTTACTGCTGGTAGTGGCTCGCATACTGCATTATAGAGCACAACAGTTAAAATAAACATTTTGAACTATAACTGTGACTGTCTATTCTTATTGTGGACAAGTACGAGTGAGTGAGCAAAATGGTTCGTCTTGCTACTGCGAATCCTGAGAGAGTCAGGATTGTTGTGTTCTGGGTTGTTACCGCTAGTGTGTGGTGCGGGGCTTCTATGCATGTCAACATGCCTCTTGTGTATAAAGGGTCAGAGAGTGAGCAGGGCAGCAGGTGAGGAGAAAGCAGCCTCCTGGTCACAGGAACTACACGGGGATTGCGCTCAAGAAACTCCTGGATTCAAAGACCTCCCTCGAGTATTACAGCTAATGTTCGACGGCAGATATGGGATTAAAGCACACTTGCCCAGCCTCGACTGTGCTCACTAATGTTTTGGGCTGATTAAAACATTACTGAATTTGAGCTTCAACTCGGGCACCTGCTTTATTTATATCTGTAAGTGCTTCCTGTTGAGGTTTAATTTTTGGCCCACAGGAAGCACTTACAGAGTTAAGGCAGGTGCCTGAGTTGAAGCTAACTTTGTAACCGTTTTAAAATGGCGCCAGCAAGCACTCTGGCAGCTTGCCGGCGCCATTCTAAAATGGTTACAAAGTTAGCTTCAACTCGAGCACCTGCCTTAACTGTGCTTCCTGTAGGCCAAAAAAAATCCGCCCGCTCGTGAATTCGCAAATTTTTTGGCAATTTCGCGAGATTCGCGGATAGCGAAATTGCCAAAAATACGCAAATTTCGCGAGCGGAGCGGATTTTGTGCCCATACTTAGTTGTTATTCTACTGTTGATTATGGCAGTTGTCATAGCACCACCTAACCGCGCACCGCTCCCAGCGTATTTGACTCAATCTGGTGTCCCTGATGCAGGTGTTGCACTTATTTTTGTTGTTGAAGCATATGTGGCGCAGGGTATTTTATACTTGGGTCACCTTTCCGGCATTGAATGGAACAGATAAATTGTTTCTGGAGTATACTGCCACTGCCCTTCCGTAGAATTTTCAAACTTATATATCTCTTGAAGTTCCACTGACGGCTTGGCAACGCACTATATGGTTTAATGGTACCCTTCCTCACATTGTGACTGCGGTCCGTTTAGGCTCCTTGTCAATTGATGGGGACACATGGCCCATTTTGGCTGGGTATACCCCACATCCACTGTTCCAGTAGTAGAGCTATACGTATTACACACTTCGTTGATACATATACATACAGCTGTTATTCAGTTTGTGTTTGTGCAACTTCCAGGTCGGACCACCTGGAAGTTGCTGCACTACCTCCGGGACCTGGTGACGTAATCATCAGTCCCGTAATGATTAATTAGGTAATGGGCAAACAACCGCAAAATAAGTACAAACTCCTTATTGCCTTGCTGAAAAATTTGGCCAACTCGAAGATGTTTTTCCAAATACCACAGCTATGGAGAAGCAAAGAATTCTGACAATGAGTTTACCTAAAGGCCTGGTTCCCAAGTTAGCTGATTGTAACACTTGGGGTAAAGTGTTTGCGGCAGTGCTTCCGCACCCCCTCAATGACTGTTCTCCCTTCCGTGATTAAACATGTTCAGGATGAAGATGGGGCAGAGGCGGCCCTAGTGTTGGGAATGAGACAGGTGGAAGTGTTCGATATTGTTTGAGGTATGATCCTTGCTAATGGTAAGGGTGACGCATTAAGCTTGCAGGTGGCACAACGCTCGGAGGCTGTTGCAGACGGAGACAAACAGCGCAAATTGCCAAAAATGTTCGCTAAAGCTTATAAAACCTTAGGGCACATAATTCTGGGAATTAAGCCTTTTATTCAACCTCAAACTCAACAGAAAGCCCAACCTGATAAGGAAGGGCGCCCGTTCTTTCCTAAAAAGAACTGGAAAAACAAGAAAGTTGCAGCTTTAACAGCAAAATATGCCTCAGGTGGTGAGGACGCAGCTCCAAGACTGGCGATGGGCAGTGACTCTGCTTGACAGCGCAGCAGAGGCGAGATCAACTGATACATTCATTACAGTAGAAAAAGCAGATGCTCGAATTGCTCCCCCGGATAGACTCTATGAAAGAGTCCTTCAAATTGAGGGTGGTATACAGTGTACAATTACAGCGTTGTTTTGGGAAAATCTCACTTCTTCTTATAACATTTTGTTGGTGGAGGTGGATTGGCCTCCACTATTTGTTTTAGCCGCTTCTAGAGGGGTGTAGTGAAAGAGCAGCTCTTGTGGTTGAGCATCCTATGATGACCGTCGACTACCACCCTCTTAAACTGACTTTAGTGTGTTTTCTTACCATAGCCTCGATGTAGGACGGCCCTGTATATGCTTGCTCAGTGGGAGCCGTCACAGAGTAGAACAGTACATTTATATTATGAGTTCTTACTATTGGCTTTGACGTGGCCTCATGTCATCTTGCTCTCTGACTTTACCTTGCTTCACGGCAGTGCTTACTATTGGCTTTGACATAGCCTCATATCATCTTTCTGTCTAACTCTACCTTGCTTTAAGCTTGCTTGCTGTGTGCATGGCAGTGCTTGCATAACTGACTCCATTTTCATAACTGATGCCATGTTCTGTGCTCGCATGTAGCTGCAAAGTGGGGAGGGCATATTTTTTGGCTCCTCACTTGTTTTTCACTCTTCACTTGTTTTTCGCTCCTCACCGACCAGTGAGAGAACTGGATATTATCTGTGGAATGTACAACTCTGTCTCGGAGTCAAAATACAGGGGCTTGGCCAGCCACTATCTTGGCCTTGATGCAGACTGGTACCAGCCAGCTCGTTTTTTTTCCATTGAGAAAGGGGCAGGGTTTTCTAGATGTTTCGTCCCGCGTTGAATAATGGTATTAAAGCTGGGAGCTTTCATGGGCCAGGTGGAAGTTCACCACAGAATAGACATATTACTCTGGAAAGATGACAGAACTTGGGTCCTGACTGAACTTCCTGGGCTGTTGAAAAGGACTTCCCCCAGCTAGAGTTGGCAAGGATGTTGCAAAATCAGTCGGTGAGATGTTCCTAACCAATTCTATTCTATTCAATTCTATTCTTTGCTATTTGTACATCTTTTTTTGACCGTTTATTTGAATTTATGATTTGATATATGGGAGTCTGCCATGACTGATATATTTGGCCTGCCTTTCTAAAAAGGCTGCATTAATAAATGTATATGTGTTATATTCTATACATTGGATTTGTTTTCTTAACTCACCTTAAGGGAGTGTTGGGTCTTACCTCGTCTTAAGGGAGTGTTGGGGTTAGGGTGTATCCTGTTTGCGGACAGCACATTCATTACAAGGGGAGGACGTGATACTTCTGAGTTTTTCACCAAACGTCCCTGTGGAGCATGCAAAGGCTTTTGCAGCAGAGTGGCCTTTGGCCATGGCCCTGGCAGTGTACCGTAATCAAGTGGGCTGGGTTAAAAATTCACCGGCACACGAGATTCCATTACGGTCTATGCCACAACCTCAATATCCAATCAGATGGGAAGCTAAGGCTCCTGTTTGTGACATTCTGACTCAATTGGAACATCAAGGGGTAATTGAATCCTGTATATCACCGATGAATAATCCTATTTTTTCGGTATCATAACTGGATGGTTCATATCGCATTGTATTAGATTGTCGAAATTTGATTAGGCATTGTCATACATTTGCAGTGCAGAACACCCACAGCTCTGTGCTAGTGAACAGTGTAGTTCGTAAAAAATATAAGACAACACTGGATATATCCAATGGATTCTATAGCCACAACTTGGCTCCTGAGAGCCGTGACTTGACAGCATTTACTGCCGTCGGAAATCAGAAAAAATGTACACGCTTGCCTATGGAGTATAAGTACAGCCCTGGGCTTTTGCTGCACGTTTTGTCTCTTTATTGCACTGCATAGACCCTGATGGGTTCTCGTATGTTCATGATATTTATCTGACAGACGACGAGCTGTTGCCGCATCTGGTGAGTCGACAGAATTATATTATCTTTTGCCTACTATGGATAAAATGTAATTTGGCAAAATCGCAAATCGCTTGCATGGCTATGCTCTTTTTGGGCTACGAGCTCAACAATGAAGGTAGGGAAATGTGCACAGCTGCAATCTCCTTCTACACTGAAAAACCTTTAGGCTTTGCTGGGATTTTTAAATTTCAGGAGGACATACATTCCCGATTACGCCCAGAGTATCAAATCGTTTTATGCGCTGATATGACCTACATTTACTTATGCCTGCTGGTTATCGGAACATACCTGTATTATACAATCTTTGCAGTCTGATCTGCTAGAGACTAACGTCTTGTTGACACGTGACAATTCTATGAACCTGGTTATACGTAGTATGTCAGGGACGGTGGGTTTCACGTACCTAACGTTCAACGAAGGGGACACAGTACCTATTGCATACAAATCACATCTATACAAAACAGCAGAAATGCGCTTTTCGAAAGTTGAAAAGATTTTGACTGCTGTTCAAATGGGGATTTTGAAAGACCGCTTGCTGGCACAGGGAAAACGCATTCTGATGGTTTTGCCTCTCCCTGCTTTAGAAGCAGTGAGTAAAGCAAGTGTACCACACTCTAAAGCAACTTAAAAAAATTAGCAAGGCCTTCTGTATCAGACGCATTAAATATTCTATGTATCAGTTCTCCAAAATGTAATGGGAGATTCGTGTTCAGCAGTGACTGAATCTCACTAGATGTTCTAGCCACTTGCAATTCGAAGTTCTCGAGCCAAAGTGAGAGCACTTCTTGTTAAAACAGTATCCCTTTTAGCCTGCTTAAATTATTGAAATCTGTTTTCAAAGTTGGAATGCAAGGGCAAAGGGAACTATCTACAGCCTCATGTGGGGGTAGAAAAAGCACATTGCTACAATAAGTAACACAGTGGGAAACCAATACTTTATACAGGATGCTTGCCCGCAAGCCACAGCAGTCGTTGTTGTTCAAAATAAGATAACTGCCGTTAGAAAGCAAAGTGAGAGTGGGAATTATTGTCGGAATTGGCGTTCCTTTAAAAAAACAAGCCTGATTAGGTGTGGACACATTACAAGTGCTGTGCAATTTAACTTGTTTGCAAACTAGGGATTGTCCTACAGTGGAATCACAGTTCTCCCCTGTTAGGAAAATGTCTGTATCCTACCTTTGACATCTGTAAGTAAATGGAAGGGACCGGAATTTGTGTAGGAAGGCACTACCCAAGGGTTCAAAGAAAGCAACTGTGAGTGGCAAAGCAAAACGGCAATGGGGACACAAACGGCAGAATTCATTCCTAAGTCACCTTTCAGCATGTCCCCAATGGCTTTACAACCAGACAGCTGTGCTGCCTAGTAGGCTTCAACCTAAAAAGGGAATGCTTTGCAGAGATAGCATTGGGATGGGCTTGAGATGACTGAGAAAGCCCTCTTCTGAGGTTTCTGCTGTGCAATCCTCTTCTTGTGCCCAAAAATCTCCCTCCATAGAATTGGGGACGTTAATCTGCAGACCTTTAACACCTTGGCTGCTATGGCTTTTCCCCTCCGGTGCTGAGCTTTTATGAATATCCTTGTTTCATGACGAGCTCAGCTCGTCATAAGCACACGACCAGTGTGCTGCATGCGTCATGAGCAGCGAAGGGGTTAAGGAAAGAAGTGGTGGAAGGACCAGTCTTGAAGGTTACTTGGACATCCTCACTTGTAAGTGGCAAATCCCCCAAAAAAACAAGTACCTCGAAGAAATCTCTCTTTATGGTAGACTGGCTGTAGGCTTTGTGGTCGTATAAAGACTCGTCCCAGTCTTTATTTTTTTAATATAGTCATATAATGACACCGCCTTGTCCCTGACATAAAATTAAAGTGTGGCAAATTGTCACAACTAAACCTAGACCTGTTTCACAGGGGCGGCTCCTCCGCTAAGGTGGAGGAGCGTCTCCCTCCTGCTTTTTAGCACTGCAAAAAAAGAAAAAGAAAATGACAATAACACGATGTTATCATCATTTTATTTTTCCGTGCTGATGCAGTTTTGCCAGGTGAGGCTGGGCTGCTCACAGAGCAGGGGGAGGAGTGGTTGAGGCATTTTCTAAGGTCGCATGATGGTTTAGTCGGCTGTCTTGGGCGGGCTAAACAGTCATGTTCACTTAGCATGTTCTCCACCGGGCTCTAATGCACAGGCTGGGTGCAGAACAAGCCCATGCTCCTAGTCCCTGTCTGAGTGCTGAATAACAGCATTCAGACCAATCATAACACTATTGTCATGATGACTGCAGCATTGTGATTGACTTAGGGGAGCCTGGATGCTTCCTGCTTCCAGTTTACACAGAAGGAAAAGACACAGAGGAAGGAGGAGATGCAGTGGCCGGCCAGCTGACTGTCTGGCAGGTTAGTGATATTTACTTGTTTTTTGTATTTAACCCCCCACCCCACTACGACTGCCCGGGAGCAGCTGCCACTGCTGTTAAATGAGAGAATGTGAGTATGTGAAGGAAAATGGTTGAAAATGCAAAGTAGGCAGAGTCACTTATAATAGCTAAACGCATGTCCAAAAATACATACCTTTACCCTCTTCCCTCCCTCGTGCAGTTTGCAAACCTCCCTCCATGTGTTTCTAACCACGTACCTCACATGGGACTCAGTAATGATCAGGGATAGACTGGGAAACTAAAAGAAGACGTGGCCAAAATGCTTAACAGACCTGGACCCTGGCGTCAGTAAACCTACTGCACTTACAAAAGCTGCACCCTGCATATGGGTCTCTAAGTTCACCTGCCTTCCTTCTCTCTTTTCTATTTCATCCCTCTTTCATTTCCTCCCACCATTCATTCACCCCCACCCTGTCTTTTACCGTCTTCTCTCACTCATCTTCTGCCTCACTTCTCTCCCAGTCATTTATAATTCTGTCACCTTTCTCTTCCTCTTCCCTAGCCAATTTTGCTAGTCTTCATTGCTCTTCTCTTTCACTCTCTCATCATTTCCTTCTCCCAGTCTACCAAAAGGTACTCGTCTCCTCTCTATCTTTCACCTCTTTTTCTTTAATCCCTTTCATCTTGCTTCTCCATTTTGCCATTTTTCTCTATGACTCTATGCCCCACCTACCCTCCCTAAAGAGTATATGCAGAGCCAGACCCCAGGCAGGCTCTGTGTTTAAAAACATGTTTAGCAGGTAACTACAGTCAGTGTATGGCACCTCTGGGGCCAATCCACCAGCTGCCCCTTGAAAGAGACCACTGGCAGGGTCCAGGTTCAGTTGGTACTGATCAGGTAGGAGTTGCAGGAAAAGGCATTTTGTAGCTTTTTGTAGTCTTGTAGACAAAAGAGGTGCCCAGCCAAAAGACCTTTGGAGTGCCATTCTTTGTCCTGGGTACAATAGGGAGCCAGCACTGTCCTTCTGTGCTCCTCGCAGGCCTCAAACAGCAGGGCAAGTCCTCTTCTGTTCTTCCTCATGTTCAGCAGTGTTCTGATGAGGTTACCAGGAAATACCACATTTATGCCTTGCTTGAGGGTGCGGTTGAATCCCCGCATCTCCCTCACAAGTGGAGTAAATGTTCCCAGTGATATAACCCAACCCACTTTTGAAGCGGTTCCCTTCTACCCTACTGCAAGCAATCCCACAGTGCCCCTCACTTCATAATGGTGAAACGATTCTCCCCTTGTGCAGAACATGTGTGGCCCCAAGATGAGGGGTCAGGGTAATGAGCAGCCCCTCCTCTGTGGTCACTCCAAACCAGTTTTAGGGTCAAATTCCCCACTGGGTTTAGTGCCTGTCTGGATGGAAAGACAAATGAAGGGGCCTGTCTCGGTGCCATCTGACATCTGCTTGTGGCAGGGGAGACCCCTTTTAAATAAATTAAGTTCCTGGGCAAAGCCCAACTGGTCATCCTGCCACAGGAAAATAAAACACCTTCCCATACCAGACCTTTCTCTCTGCTCTGATAGCAGTTTTCACACCTCATTCACGACCATTCAGCAGCTGGGTGACAGCTGGAAGGCTTGTGCCAATTAGCTGGCAGGGAAAAGGCAACTTTCTACAAGTTGCTTTTACTTAATGGATATTAAATAATTGACTTCACCATTGAGTTTGTTTTTTTACTAAATACCAAAAAGATAATCATTTTTGTAGCTGGTCCCTGACCGGAGATAGCAGAATTACTATTTAATATTGCTTGTCAGTGTTTTTCTATGAGCAAGACAGTCTTCCTACAGAGAAAGTAGCTGTTGGGTGCCTGTCATTGTAATGGACAGGTAAACTTTGCATTTTTACATGTCCTACTTTTATATATTCTGCCTTGTGGGCTACCTGGCCTAAATAGGAGTGACATTCATATTAATAGGAACGTTTTAACCGGTTAGAAGGGTCTATTTTGAGAGTTAGAGTGCATCCATTGCAATATTACAGTCAGGTTACAATGGTAGGTCGCAGCCATTTTTTCCCTGCCCCGATAGTAGATGGCACTCTAGGTGCGGCAGTTCACTAGTAGCATTTAATTTCAAGGCCTTGATTAAATTTTGTACCATATCCTAGTGACATTATAGGCAAGTTAAACATACCAATTAGTAGTATACCAGGTCGACCTGGTTTAAAGGGGGAGCACAGTCTGTTTACTACTGGGTTAGCGAGGGTAAAGTGCACAGAGTTCTAAACTCTAAAACTATAGGATCCAACGGAAGGCGAACAATCTGGGGTGACTACGGAGAAAGATAGTTCTCCCGCTGTAACTGATGTCAGGGATGCAATCCCTGTTTATTTTCCTACATATTTTACTGTGCTATATAAGCTCAAATACATTTACATTTACATATATATATTTTACTTCATCTTGCTTTCCTAAAGAGCATTTGCTTTTTTCAAGATGCTGTGTTTTCATGCAAAATATAACACTTTAATAGTGCAGATTTTGAACGGAGTCGTCTACAGGTGTCTGAGTTCAGGCTGCATGTAGGTGTCTATGAAGTTGCATGACTGAGAGCTCTGAAGTTGAGACTGAAGGTGGTGTGAGTTTCTCACAGTGCCAGTCAGTGGGCCATAAAGGTGCACAGACTACATGCACATTCATTCTTTGTCCTCTCTGCGGAGCTTGCAGGGGAAATGTTGCATCTCTGCCATTTGTCTTTTTTGGAAATTCTGAGATAGGCAGATGGAGCATTTCAGCAAAATGTGGGGAGAAAAAGGGCATAACTGTCTAACAGAGTGAGAGACTGAAGAAGGAAGTAGTGTAAAATGGTGAATGCGAGGGTTTAAGGCCACTACTCCTTCCACAGACCTTCGTCATGTTTAACCCCTGCACTGCAGCGGCTATTACGCCGCAGTGCTAAGGGGGTGGGGGGGGGCGCGCGGCGCGCCCATGCTGGTGACGGAACCGCTCCGTCACCAGCCGCAGTTGCGCTGTGCTCATGACGGAGCGGTTCCGTCACGGCCCCGCCCGCTCAATAGAACGCTCAGCGCAGGCGCGGAATCCGGAATCCGCGCCGCGCAGGTGTGCCGCGCTGGACGTGACGGAACCGCTCCGTCATCAGCACAGCGCGACCGCGGCTGATGACGGAGTGGTTCCGTCACCAGCAGTGAAGGACTGGGCTATTTTAAGGCCCAGCGGTGCCAGGGGACAACACCTGAAACCTTCGTGGGTTACCTGTTCTGGCGTACAAATCACAGAGACACGGGACACTTCCTTCGGCGTCAAAGATCAGCGTTTATTTACTGCAGGGATACAGAAATCGCTAGAAGTACAACAGAGTGTAGGTTCTGAGAGTCTGCTTCGAATTGCAAAAGTGGATCGCTCCTTTTATACACATTTTCGTCATTACACAACATAACGAACAAAAGGTTACAACTCAGTTCCCACAGTAAACTTCAAAAGGATTGCATTCATGTTTTCAGAAGCCCGGAACATAATTACAGTAACATTGCCGGTTCCCAACTGTAAAAGTACGCTATCCCACCATTAGGCACATTCCATTCCAGTCGTAAACGAGCTAAGAGAAGGAACAGGAACAGGTCCAAGGAAGACAAAAACAGACAACAGATTGAAAAGAGTGTGGGAGCAATATCGGAAGCGTGATCACAGGATCAAAGAATTCGAGCCTAACGCATGCAAAGCTGAAACAATAGACCAGCACGGCAAGATGAGCCCCGAGTGAAGCCATCTGCTTCTGTCGTGTCATTCCCCTAGTCATAAAGGCACACTCAAAGGAATATGCATCTTCCGCAAGAGCTTGGGAATCCCAGGGTCACGAAGCGGACATTGTCCGTTCGCCGGCTACGTGAGGGCAAGAAACAAAATGGATGCCGTATCTAAAATGGAATCCGAGGGTTCAGATGGAGAAACCTGTAAATAAGACGAACCCTTCCAAGTAGTGCAGTGAAAACGCGTACACCTACTAAACTCGTCATTGCGGTTCATAGATACCAAACTCGTCCATATCCGAACAAGCCCAAAACGTCGTTACGATTCTCACGGAACCTCAGACGCTCCTTTTGCCCTCATGTAGGCAAGCACTAGTCGATATCAGAATCAATATCGATATTCATCAGATCGTTTAGATGTTGCTGGAACATTATTCTATCCATCAATGTCTCTTTGGTAACAGATGGCCTTCTTATACACGTTGTAGCACAAAGGCCACATTAGGCAGGACCACACTGCACGCAAAGACAACATGTGAACAGAAACGTCACAACAACCCCTACAATCATCAGAATCTTCCAACCCCAAGTCGACATCAGACCCCAAAACCATCCTAGAAGCGTCCAATCACCTTTGTCCACGTGTATGGACTCGGAGATTTTATGCAACTTCGAGATGACTTGATAAACAGTTGGAGCATTATCAGGTATGAAAATACAGCAGCTCAAATGGATCACCTTGCACACACCACCTCTATCTGCGAGTACAACGTCTAGAACCATACGGTTCTGTAACGTCATAAGTCTATCCGCTTGAAGCTCTGCTGTCAGGTTACCAAGGGCACTTGCAGTTATGTTAGCGGTCGATTCTACCACACGAGTCAACTGTCTCAGGTTCCTACTATTAACCATAGGTCCCCAAAACGGTAGGAAACCCTTAAAGAAGTCTCCTGCTTCTTGACCGGCAGTGTCCTCTTTGCTAATAACGCCTCTTACAACTCTGGTCTTGTGATAGTCTGAGGCAACTGTGAAAGTCGGTGGTAAAAGATTCGCGATATAACAGGTGCCCGAGAAGTCACGGGGCAACCAGGTATAAGCGCGATCATAACACACAAAATAGGTACCCTTGGCAGTCAGAAATACAGGGGAAGAGAGCATCGGTAAAACGTACGTCTCAGTACAAGCACTCTTCCCAAGCTGAGCTCTCGGATTTCGACCAAGACCTTGCAGGCAGAAATGACCAAGGTGGGGTACGATCCAGATCGGAGACGAGCTCTTAAGCTGTCTATCACCCACTGACATACTATACTCAGCCTCACTCAGATCCTTGTAAGCTCGCACCTCTTCCTCTGGAATAAGCGATGCATCAAAAATATCTCTATCCAAATCAGCAATCGCTATCGCCAAAGACTTGTGGTATGGGCCAGAACCAAGGTCTGTGGAGCGTGGCTCTCGACGGGGGTAGGAATCTAGTGCACTACGGAACATGGTTTGGAATGCTCGAGCTGATCCCTGGGAGCTGTAGGGAAGAACCAAATACGGAATACCCTTATCCATGGTATGTGGCATTAACCCACACACCCAACAGTTGGTAGTATTCATCACCGACTGATGTTGATGCAAAAGTTGGACAAAGGAGTTGTTCATAAATTCCGCACGTCTAACCTGTTCATGTTGGGGCAGAAGATGAAAGGAATGTGGAGAAATAGTGGGAACAGAATTCAGATCATGAGAAGGAGGAGTATGTGAAGTGGAAGGCAATAGCGACTGAATCCCAAAATACACTCCACCCACTAGTAGCATAGAAACAGTTAGGAACAACAAGAAAACCTGAAACAAAAAACATTTTGTTCGCAAAATTTTATGCAATTTGGATCTTTGCGCCGACATCCTCTCTATTTCCGCCAGCTTAGAGAACTCCATCCTCTAAAGACCGTCCGTAACGTTCTTGACGTACCTCGTTCTGAGTAGCGATTATCAATTCCCAGGAGTTCCCAGAAACCGACAAAAGTAACCGACCTAGTGTCAGAAACCTGCTAAACAGAAGTAGGTACCCGCACGGCCCTACGGCCAACCCAGATGGTAGGTTTTAATCAATTAAGCATTCGATTTAATATAAGTCTCCTAGCTGCACAGAAGAGGAACACACGTGATTTATAAAAAGAACTCAAAATCAGGAAAAAATGCAAATGTCCACAATGTTCATAGCAACAGTAAGGGGGTAATGTGAATTCAAAAACAAAAGGGAATTTTTTATTAGTCCTTAATCACGCGATCGAAGAAAATATCGACATTTTCCAGGTCGAGTTTGCTCTTCAAACAACGGTTCAGATGGCAAAACAGTGTTCGATTGTTCAGGTGACAGTTCAGAACTTGAATTCTCCAATGCTAAAGACGAAGGTACAGTTCCAGATGATTCAACAGGTGTATCTGACTGAACTGAATCGTTATCTACGAGTTGAGCATCACTAAATGGCACATAGTGTGGAATGGCATCGGTCTCAGTCGGGGCAAATCCTTTCTTTATCCAATTATCTGCTGGCAATGGAAGCGGGACTTTCTTCGTATGGGTGGCATGCACCCAGTGCTTCCTGCCGTCCAGCCGAACTGCAGTCCTCGTTGCCAGCAAGACTTGGTAGGGTCCCACGAACCTTGGCTCAAGATTACGTTTTCTCCCAAAATTGCGGGTTACCACCCAGTCACCAGGTTGGAGCCGATGACCAGGACCCTCTGTTTGTGCCGGTAGAGCTTCAAAAACCTGTTGATGAATCAAACTCAATTTAGCAGTCAGATCGTAAAGATAGTCAATCAACATTGGATATTCAATTCTATCAAACTCCTTAGGCCTCGGAACTGCCCAAACGTTCGCAGGACGGCCGAACACAATCTCATATGGGCTAAGCCCTACTCGAGAGTGCACAGTCGCCCTGGTTGACAAGAGAGCTAAAGGCAATGCATCAGGCCATGATAAACCAGTCGTTGCTTGAATTTTGGCAAGTTTCAGTTTCAGAGTACCATTGTACCCTTCCACCAAACCCGCCGACTGAGGATGGTTAGCACTATGAAATTTTTGGCGAATACCCAGACCCTTACACACACTCTTCATCACACTTCCCACAAACTCACTTCCATTATCCGACCATACGATCCGAGGCATGCTGTACCTGGGGAAATATTCCTTGAGTAGAACTTTTGCTGTGGACAGGGCAGTATTATCCTTAAGAGGGTAGGCCTCAATCCATCTGGAGAACGCACAAACCACAACCAAGACATATTTCAGGTTATTGCATCTCTCCATATGGATGAAGTCCAACTGGATAACTTCAAAGGGACATGTAGGAGGAGCAAAATGACCAGGTGGAGTGGGGGTGCCCTTGCCAGGATTATGCATCAAACATACCATACAGGTCTTGACCACTCTCTCAGCACACTTAGCAATCCCATCATTCTTCCATACAGGAGACAACAACTTACATATACCTTTCGCACTAATATGTGACATGCCGTGGGCCATAGTAACAATGGCAAGCACATATGCATCCGGTAACATCCATCTCTGATATTCTGACAAGTCAACCCAACATCCATTCGTGTCTAACTTCCCCGTGCTTTTTTTCCACTTAGTCTTTTCAGTTTCGGTAGCCTCATTCTGAATCGTTTTCACACTCTCAACTGTGTCCTCACACATACCAGTCTCCGCCGGCCATCTCACTGAACTCGTAACATACATTCGACTCATCAGATTCTTGGCCGTTTCCTTAGCAATCTCGTCTGCAAACGCATTACCACGTCCAACATCATCTGTAATCTTTTGATGCGTGCTGCATTTAATGATTGCCACTTGCTTAGGCAATGTCAGTGCATCTAAAAGATCGTTCACGAGCTGTCCGTGTTGGATCTTCGTGCCATGCGACGTCATGAATCCTCTTTCTCTCCACAATCAACCAAAGCTATGCGCTACGCCAAATGCATACTGACTGTCGGTAAACACATTCACCTGCTTTCCTTTAGACAAAACACACGCTCTCGTTAACGCAATCAACTCTGCCGCTTGCGCTGAATTCTGACTCAATCTCGCAGTTTCCACAACCGTACTCAACGTCACTACAGCATACGCAGTCGTCACATCACCATTCGGCAACTTGAAGCATGAACCATCAACATACAGAGTACCATCGGGATCTACGAATGGAGTGTTTTTCATGTCAATGCGACCCTTCGTTTCTTCTTCTGTTCTTAAGTAACAGTCATGTGGTGCTACATTACCTGATTCCATATTAATCGGCAACAATGTCGCTGGATTCAACACATTACAACGTTTTATCTGTATATGACTTGCCAAAAGTGTCAACTCATAACCGGACAACCTTGCGCTCGTCAAGTGTTGAGTCTTTGTTCGATTCAAGAGAGTGTCAACTGCATGCGGAACCATCACTGTAAGCATATTATCCATGACCAGACCTGCGGACTGTCGAATGGACACCGCAGCTGCCGCTGTCGCCCTTAGACAACTCGGCAACGCTCTAGCTACTGGGTCTAAAGTCGAGGAAAAATATGCACACGGACGCTGTTTGCCGCCAAATTGTTGCGTCAAAACACTCAACGCGCAACCTTCTCTCTCGTGAACGTATAGTGTAAACGGCTTACTGTAATCAGGAGTACCTAACACAGGAGCCGAACACAACGCATCACGCAATTCAGAAAAACTTTTCTGACACTCTTCAGTCCATGGCAAAGGAGTCGGAACATCCTTGCACGTGAGAGCTAACAATGGTTTCGCTAACAATGAAAAGTTTGGAATCCATTGTCTGCAGTATGACGTGATACCTAGAAAGGCACGTACATCTCTCTGAGTTGTTGGCACAGTCATTCGAGCAATTGCTGCAATTCTTTCTGGGGTCAACCGTCTTCCCTCCTTTGACAATAAGTGACCTAAATAGGTTACTTCTTGACAACAATACTGTAGCTTAGAAGGTGACACCTTGTGATGTAAGTCACATAAATGCTTTAACAACGATACTGTAGCAGTTTTGCAAATTTGCTCAGTGTCGGCAGCCACTAACAAATCATCAACGTATTGAATCAAGGCCGCACCAGCAGGTAACACAAATGCATCTAGTTGACTCTTAAGGGCTTGACTGTAGATCGATGGACTCTCACAGTAGCCCCGTGGTGCGCGTTTAAACCTAAAACTGCGACCACCTAATGAGAAGCCGAATAAATCTCTGCTTTCCTCAGCAATTGGAATACTAAAGAAAGCATTCTTTAGGTCGATCACCGAAAACCAGGAGGCAGAGGCTGGAATTAGGGTCAGCAAAGCCGTAATGTCAGGCACCACTGGAAACTGTGGAATCACGATTTTATTCACTTCCCTCAAATCAATTACAAAACGGTACACAGGAGGCTTGGATGGGTCAGTTCGTTTCAGAATAGGTAACACCGGACTATTACACACATTTCCCCGAGTTTCTTCAATGACATCCTTCTCGATCAAGTCATAAATGATCGCTAATAGCGCTCGCTCGCCATCAAGAGAGATACGATATTGGGGGATACGTGGTAATCTCACATTTTATTTCAATTGGACTACATAAGGTGGTATGTCCAGCAGGCCCACATCATTGGGACCTGTTGCCCATAAAGACTCAGGAAGGGAACTCAATTCCGGCGGGAGCTTATCAGTTGACAAGTACATAGGAGAGATCACTCTCTGACCTAATGTAAGCTCCACTCCCGTAGGAGAGCAGTACAGAGTCGCATATAACCGCTTCAACAAATCCAGACACAAGAGATTCTCACCACAACCAGTAGTTAAAATCAAAGGAGCCTCTAGATCACGGGGCCCGATCGTAAGGGACAAAGGGCTAGAAACTGGATTGCTAACCGGGGCGCCAGAGAATCCAACGGAAACATTCGTTAAGCCAGACAAAGGTGCGCCAGGGAGTTTCGAATGCATGATGGAACTTTTTGCTGCACCAGTGTCCAACAGAAAAGGCTCAACTACGCCCGATGTGGCAACTGCGACCTAAGGCCCTCTCTGATCAACCGGAACTGATACTACTCCCTCTCTTTGTCTACAGCTGTCCTAGTAATTGTCGTCTGCACCAATCTCATGCTCAACATAATAGTCATCCACATGATACTGTGCAGATCTACCAGACGATTGATTTAGTTGATCAAAACAATTGTTTGCGTCCAATGAAGGAGCAGAACACTCATTTTGATTTTGAGAGGTACCACGACCTCTACCTCGAGATGCTTGCTGATGACCACCACGTCCTCCTCGAACCGAAACACCATTCGTTCGGTCACGTAAAACAGGGCAATTAAACTTTAAATGGCCCTCACCCCTACAATATGCACACTGATTATACCCAAGCATAGATCTGGATGCAGAGGAGTCAGAACGTGACTGCATCCTACAAGACTGCGCCTGTGGTCGATACTGCTGTTGCGAGTCATTCTGATTCGAGTGCAGAGGATACGCTTGCTGCAACAAGACCTTAGTTTTTAGCTCCTTCGTTTTCTTGTCTGCACGATCATTCTCTTCTTTTTCCCTATTCTCATAATATTGAGCCATTGCTAATATTTGAGCCGTGGTTGAAACAGCCCATGCACTTTCAGAATTTTTCAATTTATTGCATAACTCAGGTAACAGATTTAACACAAACTTATCGACGAACAATCGCTGACCTCCCTCAGTGCTCATGTCCTGACCACTATGATCGATAAATGCCTCCTCAAACCTAGTAAAGAAATCAGAGACACTCTCGTCTTTCTTTTGTTTGCAAGCAGACAATTTATCCCAGTTCACCCTCATCGCTGGCATGAGTGTTTTCATGAGCGTAATGATTCTTTGGGGCAGATCCGTAATTAGCTGTTCAGGCTTAGCCCCACCAACTTGCCGTCCGTCTGCCGCTACAAGAGCAGCCCAATCACCACCTAACTCAGCTGCATGATTCTCTTGACGAATCTTCGCCCAGATCGGTTGCGGTACTACGTTACCAAACAACATGTCGATATCAGCAAGGTTCATAATAGAAGCATCCACTAATTGGGATAACTCCTTATAATAACCTGCCAGATTCTTCCGCGGGTCAGGCAAGGATTGTTTCACCTGCAAAACTTCTGATCGCTTCCATGGGAGATGTATCCAAACTCTCTGGAAGTGTGGCGGAATTGCAGGATTGGCATTAGCATCACCTGGCATCAACACTGGGGGAACTTCTCTCATAGGATACTGACCAGATTTCGCTTTCGGATCATCGGAGTCGTCGTCAAACGACACCCGTGAAGGCACTGTAGACCTAAAAGCTAACAAACGCTCTAATGCGCGCCGTACATCACCACCGACAATCATACCATTCGAAAACTGATTCTGAAGTTCAGTCATATCGGCCGGTACGTTATCTAGTTCATCATTATCCCACTCTTCTCTCAACGATTTGCACATCTCTTCGAACATGAAGCTCTGCGTGGGCTCATTAAACTGAGAGAACGTATCGAAAACTATGCGCGAAGTGTACTTAGCAGGATGTCTAATCCACCTGCGCGCCATAGTTACTAGCATCGCACTCTCCCGTCCACCTGGAATTTGACTCCGTCTCTGAGAGACGTCAGAGGCATCGGATTCAAACAACGATCCGAAAAGTGGAGAATAGAGATTAGCAACAGCATTAGGTATACGGTTACGAACAGAAGGAGAAGAGGAGAGAAGTACAGGAGCAACAATATGAGAACTGAACGTAGGAGCAGTAGGAGTAGCCAAGACAACAGGAGTAGTAGTAACAATAGGCTGAGAAGGTACAGGCAAAGGAGCAGTAGGAAGAAGAGGAGGTAAAGGAGCAGGGCCCACTTGTGTAACAAGGGGATTCGGAGGAACAGGACCAACTACAGGCTGACCAGCAGCCGCTGGAACAACAGGCGGAAGAACAGGGGGAACTACAGGAGCTATAGTACCCTGTACATAAGGAGGTGGTGACTTTAATAAATAAGATAACAAAGGATCCTCTTTCGATTCGTCTCCCTTCTTTTCAGAACTTGACGGTAAAGCCGGATAACATTTATCCACCGCCATGTGATGAAGTCTGGTAGAAACTTCCTTTTCCTTCTCTGCTTTATCTCGCTGATACTGGTTTGCACCTTGCATCATCGTAATGATACCCTCTCTCTTATTTTTCTTAGTCTGCTTGATTTCTTTCTGTCTGGCCTCTTTGCGCCATAACCGAAAGGAATCAAACATTGCTGGCCTAGCTTTCTTTTTAAACAATTTTGCTTCGAGATTATCTAAAATCTCAGTTTCAAAACTACCATGAGGTGGCCAACTAAGGACACCATCGTTTCTCGTATAACGGATCCAACATTCATTATATACAATGGGGCCCACTCCATGTCGACTATAGAGCTCATAAATCGGAGTTCCAACTGGAGGTATCGGACACGAGCCCTCCAACCGGGAATCCGTGCTGCAACATTTAAGGAAACCAAACAAAATACTACGGCCAGGCATCGTGCACACTAACCGAGTTTCAAACTTCAAGGGTTATCGAATTACGATATCCTCGCAAAAATACGAGACCCTCGGTTTTTGGCAATTGCAATTGTCAAACAAAAACCCAAAAGAGAGAACCAACAACTAAGGACCACAAATGCAATGGAACCATGCAAACAACCAAGTTTCGACAACAACAACCAAGTTTCAAAGTACAAAGAAACAAATGTCCCAAAGAGGAACCAAAGAATTAACCTACGGACTGGGAGCGACCCACAAATACTTAACTGAAAGAACAATGGCGTCACCAGGAAGGCCAGTCTATCATCTCACCGTACAAAGGACTACGCCAGGCGCCAAAACAGGTCGACAGTCAGGGCATCAGTCCGTCGCAGCCGTCTGGAGGCGGGAATCTTCGCGGGAAAAATCTTTGGACCACTTATTTCGACAACAGGATCGATGAAGCGGGGTGCACCTTCCCTCGGAGATTTCACACGAAGTTCCTCACGATCGTCAGGCTTTGGACCGGTACCGCTGATGTCGCCCCACGTTGGGCGCCAACTGAAGGACTGGGCTATTTTAAGGCCCAGCGGTGCCAGGGGACAACACCTGAAACCTTCGTGGGTTACCTGTTCCGGCGTACAAATCACAGAGACACGGGACACTTCCTTCGGCGCCAAAGATCAGCGTTTATTTACTGCAGGGATACAGAAATCGCTAGAAGTACAACAGAGTGTAGGCTCTGAGAGTCTGCTTCGAATTGCAAAAGTGGATCGCTCCTTTTATACACATTTTCGTCATTACACAACATAACGAACAAAAGGTTACAACTCAGTTCCCACAGTAAACTTCAAAAGGATTGCATTCATGTTTTCAGAAGCCTGGAACATAATTACAGTAACAATGCAGGTTCCCAACTGTAAAAGTACGCTATCCCACCATTAGGCACATTCCATTCCAGTTGTAAACGAGCTAAGAGAAGGAACAGGAACAGGTGCAAGGAAGACAAAAACAGACAACAGACTGAAAAGAGTGTGGGGGCAATATCGGAAGCGTGATCACAGGATCAAAGGATTCGAGCCTAACGCATGCAAGGCTGAAACAATAGACCGGCACGGCAAGATGAGCCCCTAGCGGAGCCATCTGCTTCTGCCGTGTCATTCCCCTAGTCATAAAGGCACACTCAAAGGAATATGCATCTTCCGCAAGAGCTTGGGAATCCCAGGGTCACGAAGCGGACATTGTCCGTTCGCCGGCTACGTGAGGGCAAGAAACAAAATGGATGCCGTATCTAAAATGGAACCCGAGGGTTCAGATGGAGAAACCCGTAAATAAGACGAACCCTTCCAAGTAGTGCAGCGAAAACGCGTACACCTACTAAACTCGTCATTTGCGGTTCATAGATACCAAACATCCGAACAAGCCCAAAACGTCGTTATGATTCTCACGGAACCTCAGCAGGGGAGGAGTTAATTAACGGTCTCATATCTTCAGAATAGAAACGTTTTCAACTCTAATTATTCACAGCAGAATCACTGTTGCTATTGATTTATGTGATACAGCTAACAAGCTTTTACAAAGCCAATAGGTTTGGGTTGTTTCTGGTATATGCATAAGTCACTGTGTGACAAGTCTGTATGCAGTAACAGAAAACTCATAGTGAGGCACCCAAATACTGGTTTGGTGGCTCCAGACAGGAAGTACAGGATTTTAGCTTACATGTATTAGCCACATCCTAATTTACATAGCCCATGTCTCTTGTCTATGATTCCTAGTTATGCTTCTTTCGCCACAGCTCTTTTAGAGCACCCCCCCATACACACACCAATTTCTTCCCACTTAAAATACAGGTTCTCCATTGGTGTACAAACTGTCTATCACACTTCAGACCAAGGGGCAGATTTTCAAAGTCACGCAACGCATCGCAGCAGCCAAAAATGTTGAGCTGCGTTTTGTGACAGGGAGGGAGCAGGAGAGCGCCATATCTACAGAAAAATGTCTCTCTCCTCCCATCTCCCTAGTGCTAGCGCTGATTTCAGCTGCCGTGCCCCAGGCACACACAGCGCTAAAGTGCGTGCCTGAGTCTAGGATAGGTTTTGTACAGGAAGGGTACCCTTACTGTTCAAAATACTATGCCTAGACGAGTTCAAACACTTTTCACACTTTGTATGATTGCTGTACAGTGCAGCATGCAAGATAAATAGGAACATAAAGAAAAAACTTAAAACATTTCTCCTCTTAAAGCCTCCTTTTAGATGGTATTAACTTTTGGTGCTAACCCCTGTCTACAATCAGGGCCGGACTGGCCGTAGCGGGCACCGGGCAATCCCCCGGTGTGCCGCACGAGTTGGGGCCGGTTTTGAGTCCCTGGGGGCCGTTTTTGTTACAGGGCCGTTAGCTGCAAAATCGCCCCTGTAACAAAATCGGCCGAAAACCGGCCCTGACAAATAGCTCGGCCGCACCCCCAACCCCCGAGAGGGTGGAGGGGGGGGCCGGCCGAGCACTTTGTCAGGGCCGGTTTTGGTTCCCAGTCCGGCCCTGTCTACAATTGTTTGTAGATAGAGTTTTGCGTCAAAAGGAATGGGTGGTTGCATGAGAAGGCCCATCTACCACCCCCATGTAACGCCCCCCGGTGGCTAAGTAATGCAAAGTAATGCTTTGCGCTACTTGTAGGGTAGGTTGTAGGGTACTTTCCAACGCAAAACAAGTTTTGCACAGGAAGATAAATTGGGGGAAAAAAATTGTTACGACCCAGTGTAAAATGTTTGAAAATCTACCCTCAGCTTTTTTTGCAGGAGTTCTATTGTGGAAACTTAGAAACATCAGGTTTCATCTTCGCCCAAACAGTAAATGAAAGGTCCAGCCCACACTGCGGAAACAGTAGGAATAAATAAACTCGCAAGGATCCCAGAGGGGGCAATGGTGAGCTTGGGAGACTCCAAGTTCATTTCCTCTGAATGTTCTGCCTTTCCACTCAAAAAAATGAAATGTTAATGATTAGCCCAGCTGACAACAATCCGAAAGAGGCTTTTTCACCAATTGCTCACCCGGTCATCACCTGGACATGAACTTCGATAGCAGGAGAGGTTTGGAGTGTTGTTAAATATTTGCTCGTCTTTTTGCTCGATGGATTTAGCTCTTGGGCACTGATTAGGAGCAATCATTCACACCTGCCAGGAAACACGAGCTGCCCTCGGGGAGTGTGTCCCCACAGAAGGAACACTTTCCCGCTGCTGAAGACGTCACTGTGATGGAGGGCAGAACTTGTGTATTCTTGGACACGGTTTGGGCTGGAAGGAATGCGGGCCTTGGGTTTCAGCTGCACAAAAAAAGTCAAAAATGTAAAACATTAATTTTTGGCCGACAAGGATGACCAAGTTTTGTGTTTGTCGGGTCTCCTTTTCAGTGCCTTTTTTTTTAACCCCTGGCAGTGTTCGGGAACCGCCTGAATGTTGTCTCATTCATTACCTTTGTGCCAATGTTGCGACAGTTTTTTGTAAGAATTGAAGTTCTTTGGGCTTGTCATTATTTGCATGTGACTGAGACTGGAACTTGTCATTGGCTATTGGAAACTTTGCAGACTTTCCACTTAAATAACACTAATGCTTGGAATAATGTGCTGTATCGAACAGTGGCGGCTGGCATGGTTCAAGGGCGGCGAAGCGGTTGGGCCGCACGAGGGGTCCCGTGGGGGGGGGGGGTCACGCATATTTAAAAAATAATAATAATCTCACCTTTGCGCCGGGTTCAGCGCCTCTTCTCCTGTCAGGGCCGGGTCCAGGATTTGCGAGGCCCTGGGCTAAAAGGGAATGTGCGAGGCCCCTCTAATGTAGATAAGTGGCCCCTTGCAAGGAGACCATTCACAGACACTGTGGGAGGCCTATTGTCCAGCATTTTGTCGCCCCCCCACAGTTTTAACTTTGAGCCCACAAGCATTTCTCACACCTTCAGTCGGATAGGTGTGAGAATTGCTTGTGGGCTAAAAGTTAATGCTATGAGGGTGCCAAAATGATGGACAATGGGCCTCCCACAGTGTCTGTGAATGGGTCTCCTTTCAATTGAAGGGAGCGTCTCCCTCCCTTATGTATCCAGATACCATCCCTGAGAGGCCAAGGGAGGGGGGCCCCTCCATTTCAAAGAAAGGTAACACCTTTCTTTGAAATGGATCGCCAGGGAACCAACAGGACACATCAACAGAGCGTGGCCCCAGGCTGGTGCGAGGCCCTAGGCAGCTGCCCATGCCAAGCGCCGGCCCTGTCTCCTGCTATTCTCCGTCTCGGACGGAAGCACAGCCAGACCCCACTGTTGTGATTGGTTTAGAGTATCCTGGTTCAACGCACAACCAGGGAATAGGAGCCTGGACATGGTCTCCACACAAGCTGTGCTGCAGCCTGCATGGAGAATGTGTAAAGTGCGCATAACTGGTTTAGGCAGCCGAGAGGGCGACCAAACAGTCAGTGGGCACTTTGGAGTGGTCAAACCACTCCTCCCCTGCCCTTCTCCAAGAGCAGAGCAGCACCACCCACCTGCCCGCCCACAAAGCAGCACGAAGCATAAAATAATAATAAATTAAAGTTATTAAATTTTTATGCTTTTTCCTCTCACTGCTTAAAAGCAGTGGGGCGACGCTCCTCTGCCATAGTGTAGGAGCCGCCACTGGTATTGAAGCAAGACAATTCAATGGTCGAAATACAGTACCCTAACCAGGTGGCATTCATAGCGTGTAGCATAGTTAAGGCCAAAAACTGTGATAAATTTTCACGATTCTAGTGAAAATAGTAACAGCAGTAATACCATGCCTAAAAAGCACAATGCAACCAGAAGTGCCAGTAATGATGGTATTACAGCCTAACACCGTAGCATTATTTTTATCGCATGTGTGGCATAATAGCCCATATTTATAAGCCCCTTGCGCCACTGTAGCGTCACTTTTTCTAACGCTTCGGTGGCCATGCCCCCTTCCCCATATTTACAAGGTGGTGTTTAGCCACTTGACGTGGCTTAACGCGACTTTGCAAATATGCCCCGTTTTTCAGCAGTGCGCTGCCGCAAACGTGCGGGCAATGGGTGTTGCTGTGGGCGGTCCACTGCAACTCCCATTGTTATTTGATGCCGCCCTATATTTTTACAAGGATGGGGCAGCATCAGGTAAAACTGGTCTTAGAATGGTGATACGAGGAGAAATTATTTATTTCTCCTCATGTCTTGCTCTTCTATGTGTGGTGCGTTCTGAGGCACACATAGAAACAGCAAATCGCCTTTAAAGATTGTTTACATGCAGGGAAGTGTTCCTTCCTGCACATAAACTATCGCCTCTGCAGCGCAGGCACCCTTGCAGTATGGCGAAAGACTGCCTGCGCTAACGCTTGGCAACTTTTTTCGCGCCAGTTCTAGGAGAAATGTAGGGGTGCGCCATATTTTTGTACATACGGAACATCCTTGTGATTGAAATATGTTGGTGCTCAGCATTACCAATTTTGGAGTAACACCATGCTCGGACATTGAATTGTAAATATCTCCCTAAGTGTCCCGCGTTTCCATGCCTCCCAGCCTCCATTCCAGAAAGTGTCGCATTTGCATGTCACTCTTGTTAAGTCTGCAAATCTGCATAGCGCACATGGGAAGCTTATGTCTTTATCATATCTTGAAAGAAAGTTCAGGTAAGAATGCTGATAGTGTCATTCATAAAGCCATTCTAAACAAGCATTGACAAACCCAGTAGGTCTGGCATTGGCAGCCTACTGCAATTGTTAAATAAAACAAGCATTTGCAATGCAATGGTCTCGGCATCATTAAAGGTAGAGCTATTGGCATTGCTCATGACATTTCTTTTTTTTTCTTTAAATCAAAAATAAATGGCCATTGTCATTAACATTGCCAATACACAGCACTCTGCACTCAACAGCACACAATGCTCTGCACACTTGCTCTGCACTCACTGCTCTGCACACTCACTCTGCACACTCACCGCTCTGCACTCACTGCTATGCACACTCACTCTGCACACTCACCACTCTGCACACTCGCCACTCTGCACACTTGCCACTCTGCACACTCGCCACTCTGCACACTCGCCATTCTGCACACTCGCCACTCTGCACACTTGCCACTCTGCACTCGCCACTCTGCACTCGCCACTCTGCACTCGCCACTCTGCACTCGCCACTCTGCACTCGCCACTCTGCACTCGCCACTCTGCACTCACCACTCTGCACTCACCACTCTGCACTCACCACTCTGCACTCACTACTCTGCACTCACCACTCTGCACTCACCACTCTGCACTCTGCACTCACCACTCACCACTCTGCACTCACCACTCTGCACTCACCACTCACCACTCTGCACTCACCACTCTGCACTCACCACTCTGCACTCACCACTCTGCACTCACCACTCTGCACTCACCACTCTGCACTCACCACTCTGCACTCTGCACTCACCACTCACCACTCTGCACTCACCACTCTGCACTCTGCACTCTACACTCACCACTCTGCACTCTGCACTCACCACTCTGCACTCACCACTCACCACTCTGCACTCACCACTCTGCACTCACCACTCTGCACTCACCACTCTGCACTCACCACTCTGCACTCACCACTCTGCACTCACCACTCTGCACTCTGCACTCACCACTCACCACTCTGCACTCACCACTCTGCACTCACCACTCTGCACTCACCACTCTGCACTCACCACTCTGCACTCGCCACTCTGCACTCACCACTCTGCACTCACCACTCTGCACTCTGCACTCACCACTCACCACTCTGCACTCACCACTCTGCACTCTGCACTCACCACTCACCACTCTGCACTCACCACTCTGCACTCACCACTCTGCACTCACCACTCTGCACTCACCACTCTGCACTCACCACTCTGCACTCTGCACTCACCACTCACCACTCTGCACTCACCACTCTGCACTCACCACTCACCACTCACCACTCTGCACTCACCACTCACCACTCTGCACTCACCACTCTGCACTCACCACTCTGCACTCACCACTCTGCACTCACCACTCTGCACTCTGCACTCACCACTCACCACTCTGCACTCACCACTCTGCACTCTGCACTCACCACTCTGCACTCTGCACTCACCACTCTGCACTCTGCACTCACCACTCACCACTCTGCACTCACCACTCTGCACTCACCACTCTGCACTCACCACTCTGCACTCACCACTCTGCACTCTGCACTCACCACTCACCACTCTGCACTCACCACTCTGCACTCTGCACTCACCACTCACCACTCTGCACTCACCACTCTGCACTCACCACTCTGCACTCACCACTCTGCACTCACCACTCACCACTCTGCACTCTGCACTCACCACTCTGCACTCACCACTCTGCACTCTGCACTCACCACTCTGCACTCACCACTCACCACTCTGCACTCACCACTCGCCACTCTGCACTCGCCACTCGCCACTCGCCACTCGCCACTCTGCACTCGCCACTCTGCACTCGCCACTCTGCACTCACCACTCTGCACTCACCACTCACCACTCTGCACTCACCACTCTGCACTCACCACTCTGCACTCACCACTCTGCACCACTCTGCACTCTGCACTCACCACTCTGCCCTCACCACTCTGCCCTCACCACTCTGCCCTCACCACTCTGCACTCACCACTCTGCACTCACCACTCACCACCACCAAGCATTGACAAACCCAATACCTTATGTAGACGAGACCTATTGGCTTTTCCAATGCTTGTTTTTAACTCTGTGGTCGCGTCCTTCTGAATATGTTAAAATATAAACGTTCACATTCTATCGCACGTTGGCTTGAGGGCTGTTGGAATTCACTGTATGCTTTAATCCAAAATGTTGATGCGGGTTCAACGAGAGAGAGACAGAATTTGGCAGTACGGCAAGCGATTAATATAAACGTTCACATTCTATCGCACGTTGGCTTGAGGGCTGTTGGAATTCACTGTATGCTTTAATCCAAAATGTTGATGCGGGTTCAACGAGAGAGAGACAGAATTTGGCAGTACGGCAAGCGATTTTCTTGCATGAGTTCAATCAATGGGTGATGTAAACAAAGCGTCTTTCATCATTGAACTCGCGGCCGCCCCGGAAGTCAGGCACGGTCGCCTGTGACGGGGGCGGGGCCACGTTCACACCGGAAGAGGAGGCAGGCGGAGTCGTAGCGTCTCGCGGCCCGGGGCTCCTGTGAGCGGTGTAGAGCCCCGGGGCCGCGCCAGCAGGAGGTTGGGCGCCGCGTGCTGAGGTAAGGTAAGTTCTGGAGCGCGATTGGTGCACTTGTGTGTGTGTATGCTCGTGTGTGTGTGTGTGTATGTATGTGCGCGACGGTGACGGCGGGGGAGGGGGAGGGGGGTCTGGAGCGCGATTGGTGCACTTGTGTGTGTGTATGGTCGTGTGTGTGTGTATGTATTTGCGTGACGGCGGGGGAGGGGGAGGGGGGGCCTCGGTGCACTTGTGTGTGTGCGCGCGCGTGTGTATGAGTCAGGGGTGGTGTCTCTGTATGTATGTATGTGCATGCGTGCATGGGCGCGTGTGTGTGTGTATGCGCATGCGTGTGTGGTGCTTGCGCTTCCCAGGAGACAGCGCCTGGCCACAGCGCGCGTTCCAGTTACAAATCGCCTGGAAGGATGCGCGTGGCCAGGACTGTCTCCTGGGACTGCTACTCGCTGACATAAGATCTCGGCGGAGACGCGCTTACGCGCGTCTTTTAGCCGAGACCTAAAAAAAAAGTATTACAAGCAGCACATGCCAGGAAAGTAAAAAAGTAAACATGCCACCGTCTAAACGTTGCAGCTACATGCTTGTTACAAGAATTTAAAATAAAACTAGCCATCTCATATAGATTGAATAGGTGCTATAAACATGACAGGCATAGTTAGAAGATGTATAAACATGTTTTTATCTTAATGCTCATCATAGGAAAATATTCTTATTGACACAATAAAAAAAATACGATTAGCTTTCATTGCAGTAAACTGAAGTGTTAGTTGAAATACTCAAAGATTAATTAAAAAATAAAATAGGATTAAAAGTTGAATGTTGGCCGCAGAGGGCAGTTTCCCGCTGCAGAAGACGGCAGAGTGATGGACGGAGGCACTTGTTTACTCTTGGGCACAGTTAGGTCTGGAAGGAAGGCAATCCTTGGGTTTCAGTTGCACAGCAAAAATACATTTCCGAAAGACGCCAAAGGGACAGGAATGCCGATCTAGAGAATTAGGGCGGTTTATATCAACTGCCTCTATGTTTGTTTTTCTACCTTCACGTTAGGCGAAATCCTCGCTGAAAGTTATTGGGTGGGAGAGAAACTTTTAGATGTTGCCAGAAGCCCGTCTCTCAAAGGACAACCCAAATTAGAAATCCCATAAACATCCCGGGCGTGGGGAAATAAAGGGGCAAATAGGAATAGCAGTATAATTTCTTTTCATCGTACTTCACAAAGAGAGCACTAGTGCAACCCCAAGCTCCCCATCCAATGAGTAAAATGACAGGTGCTATTCTTTATAGTACGGAAGTTTGTATTCTTACTTACCGCCACCTATTTTTTATTTTTTTGTTGAGACTCCTTATGACACCCTCCTTTACGAAGTTGAGGTCTTGTAGGAGAAACCGAAAAAAGAAGTCAACAAGGACCAACCACGCAGGTTTAATTTAAAGAATGAAGCATAGTGTCCTCACTTTTTGCCAAAAAGATAATAATTCAATTTAAAGAAGTGCATTCAGTCTCCTCGCTTCTTTTTCCGCCTAACCCTCTCAGACTCCACCATCATGGCTATCAGCAATTGAAACATAATGTATGCGAGCCACTTACCCAGTTTCAATGTCCAGAATTTAGAAAGAAATCCTTTGGCTAATCCCACATATCAGAAGATGCGTCCCATTCACTGATGCGGCTTCTTGACTGGGACGCCCACTCTTTCCAGCAATCTCTTTGCTGTCATCTCTTCTGTCCCCTCCAGCAGAGCTCTCTTCCTGATCAAGACATCTGGGTTCAGGTGGAGACACAGTGGGAGTGGACTACCATGCAACTTTATAGACACCCTCCTTGTTGCTGCCTGTAGAGTTTGTTCCTTCTAATCTGTTGATTTCAGGGCGATCATCATAGCGCTGCATACAACTGCATTATTCTGCTGGTTCTTTAGGAAGAGTCTAAATGCATTTTTAACCAGTAATCGCTTGGCCTCAATCAGTGATCTTATCAGATGACCCAGCACTTATTTCATTTATTAATGCGCAACTCTGCATGGATGTGCCATAGAATGGCAGATGGACTCTCTTCTGGGGCTAGCAAGATGCACAACTTTAGCATTTCAATGCCACAAGATTTGAAGGCAAACTTTTATTGCATGATGGTACCTTCCTCACTCATTCGATTTTTTAGAACCTGAACTCTGCGTGGCATTTTCTCATGTTCCTGCTCCACATCTCGCACTCTGCCACATGAGCTCTCCAATTCACTTCTACAGGTATCACAGCTGTCTCAGTACTTTTCGTGAGGACCGTCGCATGGCCTGCAGAGTTTTTCCTTATGCTCCTTTCTCTCTATCACGGTGGCTCGTTGTAAGTGGATAGCCTGAAACTGTGTCAGGCAAGTTTAAGAGGGACCTCGGGGTCCAATATATGAAGCTGGTGCAGTTAGTTACTGCAACATGCACTCAGGGTGTGGTCCATCCAAATTGCCTCGAGCAGGCTCATGGCCTGACCTTGATTCAGATCAACAGGTCATGGCCTGTCATTGGTTCAGATCAACAGGTCATGGCCTGTCATTGGTTCAGATCAACAGGTCATGGCCTGCCATTGGTTCAGATCAACAGGCCATGGCCTGTCATTGGTTCAGATCAACAGGGTCATGGCCTGTCATTGGTTCAGATCAACAGGTCATGCATGGCCTGTCATTGGTTCAGATCAACAGGGTCATGGCCTGTCATTGGTTCCGATCCGTACAGTATCCAATGAGTCTTGATGGTCATCGCATGTCAGCTACAGTCCCTTTTAAGTCTCGACACTCTGGCCATGAAATACTTTCTTTTTGACCCCAAAATTGTTGTATGTCAGAATAAGGTATACAAATGTAATGTCTGGTATAAATATATATTTCATTTATATTCATTTCATTATTGCGCAATAATAATGCCCATTGGATGGAACCTGAGTACCAAAAATACATTGATCAAATATGTTGACTTCGTGAAGCTATCAAAAATAGTTTTAACATTAACCACATCATGCTTAATTCTGTCTAGAGCTACCCGTTTCATTTCGTCTAAAAATGACTCCCTTTGCTATTACTTGTAGGCTTATAGCTTAGAACAGCTCAGTATTTAAATAGAAGGCAGTGAATACCCTACATCTCTGCATGTTGAAATCTTTTTTTGAATTTCCAACACAGCGGAAGCGAAGGGCGAGCGAATGCATCTGAAACTATTTAGCAATTCTGAGCTAGACATACAATATCGAAAGTTTAACAAATGCCAAAATGAACTCTTTTAACTCGCTGTTGTTACATTTTGATTAAAATGACGAGGAAGTCACGAGTAATGATGATATTTACAAAAACAAAATATAATGTTTATGAGGAAGGAAGAGTGAGTTGAAAAGTGTGAAATAAATAAGCACCGAGGAAATTGCCTCTGATTTTCGACTGTCGAAATGCAATGGAGTCTCATTATCACAAATTCGTCTGCAGTTCTGCATCTCTGTTGTCAATCAATCAATCTATCAATCAGGAGGACGTGGACTCAGGCACCACCCATATGTAACAAGCAACTAGATCTCGACTTATTGACCTATTGGCTTTGCCAAGGATTTTTTGCCGATACAGTTTACCGGCAGAAAGAAAGGACAAAAAAAGGCACACTGACTCGGCTGCTGCAAGCAACTGTTTATTTCCCTAGGAATGCACATGCGTGATGATGTATGCACACTCATGCGGGCACCTTGGAAAAGACGGGTGGCATTTTTTTATTTACCTATCCAATGGTAGATGCCACTTGGACCTGTAAAAAAATAAAATAAAATAAAAAGTGGTGCAAAAGTACTTTTAGCATGTGCACCATTAGAGGGGAGGTTACTACAGGATGAACTTACCGAAAAAAGCGTTTTCCCTTACCTATAAACAATATCATACCGGATAACTTTGGGAGAATGTACAAGAGATGGGAGAGGGACCTAGGAGCCTTGGAGGATGTTGACTGGGAGGTGGTCCTGATGCACCCTAGAGAAGAAGCCATTACGGCTAGATTGTGTCTCGTCCAATACAAAACCCTACACAGAATATACTACGATAGAGAAAAACTGCACAAGATGGACAGGATAGAGACACTATAATGTCTTACATGTAGGGACGTTAAAGGTGACTTCTTTCACATGATATGGACCTGCCCCACTATACAGGTCTATTGGAGTGCAATCATTGGGGAGCTAGGTGTGATTATGGAGGTACCATTGCTGGCTGACCCTGGGTTTATCCTCCTGGGAATCCCGAATTATGTCGGCGTCAACAGGGCTCAGCTGCTCTCTGGCTCCTTAGGTCTGGCGGTGGCTAAACGAGATGTGGCTAGATGGTGGGGTGCAGAAGAGGTCGCCATGGTACAGGAGTGGAGGAGGGGGTTGGATCTCTATATTACCGCTGAACGTACCACATATAATAGCAGGAGATGCCCCCGAAAGTTGAGTAAAATATGGGGTCCCTGGAGGCGCAACTATGGGCTAGTCCTGTTGGATAATGCACACAAACCTATGTAATCAACAACTGTATACCACCTCATACTGAAGTAATCACTAGCTTAGAACCCATTATGTTGTCACTGCTTTTATGTCAGGATATGGAACTGGGACACAACAAATTTATACAATATTTACTGTTTCTAAATGGACACATTTGCCTCGATGGTACGCTGTCCTTGATGATTGTACTTTACACAACAGAAGGTATTGTTATGAAGACTGTATGTTACCTAAAACATAAAAATAAAATAAAAAAAAGATTTATTAAAAAAAGTACTTTTAGCACTGCAAAGCGACCTGGCAGCAAATGGCAGCTATTGGGCCATCCAAAAAGAAAATATATATATGGTAAATATGGAGAGCGAAGGGTTAGTAGAACAACAAAGGAGCAGCTGGGGGAACGGGTGAGGATGAATCAACAGGCAGTGTTTAGGAGGCAATGGAGCAAAGGTGGAACTTGAGGTTGGGCATGAGAAGAGAAATATATATAAAAACTAATGTGGGGTACGGAAACAACGGATGAGCAAGGGAAGAGGGTTGAGGGAACAACATGGAGAAATGGTGGGGGGACAATGTGAAGGACCGGGTTTTAGAACCCAGTGGCGTCAGGGAGAACGCCTGATACCTTCGAGTTCCCCTCTCTTGGCAAACAGAGACACAGGATACTTCTTGATGACGTCAAAGACCAAAGTTTATTGGCTGCAACCGGGAACAGAGATCTATGAAGCACACACTGGTGGTTCGTCAGAGACTGCACAAATTCAATAAGCAAAGCATGGTCTTTTATGCCAAAAATCAAGCCTCAGGCAACATTCCAAATTTACATTCGGTGCATACAAACTGAGCAATGACAGTGCAACATTTCAAAAGTAGCGTATGACGACAATCTCAGACAATCCCATTTTCCGTTGTCCAGCCCACCAGAAATGACCAGGCGAATTCCAGGTTTCCTGTTCGATCAGGCCGGACAAACCCATCATAAAACCTTCAACCCAAATCAATGATTATGCTGTAAAGGAAAGGCAGAAACAGATGAGAAAGGAGATAGAAAGGTGGGAGCAGTGTACCATAAACTCGGGCACGTCCTGCTCTTTGATCTTTGATCTTTATCAGACCAGCTGCTGAACAAGGAACTGGCTCAGTGAGGTCAGCCTCGGGCAAGGAGTCAGTTCGGCCAGGTCACCCAGAAGTCAGCTAAGGCGTACGTGTCTCAAGGACTTGTTCGGCCACAGTTATCGGGCCTATGTTAGGGCAACCACACAAAATAGCTGCCTCATACAAAATGGAACCCGATGGTTCAAACTAAATCCTTAAATACAGAGTGTTCTACTATATCGATTCATCCGAAAACACTCAGACACGCTACACTCGCCATTTGCGGTCTGCTGACACCAAAATCGTCCATTTCCGATGATCTTTATTGAACGGGTTCGGAACCATCGAACCCAGTTCGCGAACCACTGAACCACAGACCCTCCTTTTGCCCTTACATAGGCAACAGACCCAAACCCATGGTAATCTGAATCCGGATCTATATTCATCAGATAATCGATTTGTCGCTGTAGCATCATCCTATTACTTAGTACCTCTCTCTGGACAGGTCTCCTTGCACACAAAGTAGCACAGAGGCCACAAATAGCAGGAGCACACTGTACACAGAGACAGAACATGAAAAGGATTGCTAAGACCATCCCAATGGCCATCAAAATCTTCCAACCCCAAGTGGATATCAATCCCCATAACCATCCCATCAAAGACCAATCTCCTTTGTCCAGATGGACAGAATCGGAGATCTTATGCAATTTGGAAATGGCCTGGAAGACTGATGGAGCGTTGTCTGGAATGAAAACGCAGCAGCTCGATTGAATCAGCTTGCAAACTCCACCTCAATCTGCTAGAATAACGTCAAGGGCAACTCTATTCTGAAGTGTCATGAGTCTATCCGACTGGAGCTCAGCAGTCAAGTTACCAAGGGCACCGGCAGTTTCGACTATGGTGGACTCAACCACTCTCGTCAACTGGCGAATATTCCTACTGTTAGCCATAGGTCCCCAGAACGGCAGAAAACCCTTAAAGAAATCTCCCAGTTCTTGTCCTGCAGTGTCTTCTTGACTAAAGACACCTCTAACAACTCTCGTCTTATGGTAATCTGCCACAGCTGTAAA
This sequence comes from Lissotriton vulgaris, assembly GCF_964263255.1. Taxonomy (NCBI): domain Eukaryota; kingdom Metazoa; phylum Chordata; class Amphibia; order Caudata; family Salamandridae; genus Lissotriton; species Lissotriton vulgaris. The sequence goes on from NC_141696.1 coordinate 197,089,942, forward strand.
AGTGGGAGGCAACAGAAAGGAAACAAAACATGTGCCCGAGAAGTCGGGGGGCAACCATGTATACGCTTTGTCATAACAAACAAAGTAGGTACCCTTAGCAGCTAAGAACGCCGGGGAAGACTGAGACGCAAATACATAAGTCTCAGCGCAAACACTCTTCCCTAACTGAGCCTTCGGATTCTTGCTATTGCACTGCAGACAATAGTGACCCTGATGGGGCACTATCCAAATCGGTGGAGAACTTTTCGCTCGCTGGTTAACACTCAGACTAACTCCATATCCAGTAACGTTCCAACCAATGTAAGCCAGTGTCTCATCTCTCGGAATAGTCTCATACGAGCTAATCCCTCTAATCATGTCAACAATGCCTTTAACTATAGCGCTATTCTTTGATTTGTCTTTCAACGAACGTTGGGGGTAAACACTATGGGCATAGATAAACATCGTTCTGTAAGCCCAAATTGAGCCATTTAAACTAAAGTGCAAAACTAATTAGGGAATACCCGTATCGGTTGTATGAGGCATCAAACCACAAATCCAGCAGTTTGTCGTATTCATCACTAACTGGTGTTGGTGCAAAGTTGGATGAAGGAATTGTTAGCAAATTCCAATCGTCTAACTACCTCATGCTCAGGCAAAGGATGAAAAGAATGAGAAGAAATAGTAGGTGAAGGTGTAGGTTACACAGCGGGATTAAACGTCATTTGAAAAACAAAGGTTACATAACCAGCTATAAATATCACGAAGCTCAATAGTAAAAATAAACATGGTATCAAAAAACTTTCCTTCAATATTATTTTACATATTTGTTTTCTAAAAGTCAGTGTCTGTACAGGTCTCTCCAACTCAAAGAAATCCATCCTAAACTAAATGTGCTGCCCGCGGTGGTAGGTTGATTCTGCTCAGGAATGCCTCTGCTAACCCAGGAAGGCTGCCTTGAGCCAACAGAACACTCGACCTAGTGTCTTAGGCTTGCACTCCCAAGACTGGTGGCAACCGCGACCCTAGAAGCAAGAACCGGTTGGCGGTTAAAAAACCCCAAAAAGGAGTAGATCCTTGGTGGAGAGTTAACCTACAAACAGAAAAAATCATCAAACTTTATTAGTCTTTATTGTTTGTCCGTAACTCTCGATCTCAAATTATAGCGATTCTTTCCAGCTAATTCTTGATCAGCAAACAAAAGGTGAGGCTCTGCAGTATCCAGTCGATCGGCAGGAGGTACTGATGCTTGCAGTATCCTGTCACTCTCTCTTTCTGAGTTTGTTCCAATCAGTCGAGCATCGCTGAACGGTATAAACCGTGGGACAACTTCTGTTTCAGAGTCTGCAAGTCCCTCCTGGACCCACTTATCGTATGGCAAGGGCAGAGGTGCCCTCTTGGTATGGGATCCGTGGATCCAGTTGCGCTTGCCTTGCACTCGGACCGCAGATCTCGTTGACAGGAGTACTTGGTAGGGCCCCGTCCAGCGGGGCTGTTCGTTCTTGGTCCGCTGGAAGTTACGTACAAACACCCAAGACCCAGGTTCAATAGAGTGCCCTGGATCCTCTGAAGCTTGTGGAAGACTGTCATGCACCTGTTGGCGTAAAACACTCATTTTAGTTGTCAGTTCACGCAAGTAATCAAGCAACACAGGATACTTGAGGTCTGTGAACTTCGTTGGTCTTGGTACGCTCAAAATGTTCGCTGGGCGACCAAACACAACCTCATACGGACTCAAACCCATTCGTGAACGCACAGTCATTCTTGTGGACAGAAGTGCTAATGGCAAGGCATCTGGCCATTGTAAACCAGTGCTCTCTTGGATTTGGGCCAGTTTTAACTTAAGAGTGCCATTATAGCACTCGACTAAACCAGCTGATTGGGGGTGATTTGCAGCGTGGAATTTCTGCCTAATCCCGAGACCCTCACACACTCTCTTCATAACTTGACCCACAAATTCACTCCCATTATCACTCCAGATAATTCTCGGCATTCCGAATCTCGGGAAAAACTCTTTTATCAAGGCCTTCGCTGTGGACAAAGCAGTATTGTCCTTAAGGGGGTAAGCTTCTACCCATGTAGAAAAAGAGCAAACAACCACTAACACATATTTCAAGTTGTTGCATCTCTCCATATGGATAAAATCTAGCTGCAAAGCCTCGAACGGATACATAGGAGGAGCAAAATGACCAGTTGGTGTTGGAGTTCCCTTACCAGGATTATGCATCAAACACACCATACAGTTCTTGACCAAATTCTCTGCGCATTTGGGGATTCTCACATTCTGCCAAACCGGAGCCAACAACTTGCAAATCCCTTTCACACTAATATGTGCCATTCCATGAGCCATTGTAACAACTGGAAGCACATACGCGTTAGGCAACAACCATCTCTGATGCTCTGACAAATCAGTCCAACAACCATTCGAATCCAATCTACCCTTACTTTCTCTCCATTCATCCAACTCTTTCTCTGTGGCCTCACCCTGAATGGATTTCACGCTCTCAATAGTATCTTCACACATACTCTTCTCTGGAACCCATCTCGCCGGTCCCGCAATATAAATTCGACTCATCACGTTTCTAGCAGTTTCTTTCGCAACTTCATCCGCAAACGCATTACCACAACCAACATCATCCGTAACCTTTTTATGGGCACTGCATTTCACAATCGCTACTTGCAATGGTAACGTAAGAGATTCAAGAAGTTCATTCACCAGTTGTCCATGTTGTATCTTCGTCCCATGAGATGTCAAAAATCCACGTTCACGCCACAAACGTCCAAAGCTATGAGCCACACCAAACGCATACTGACTATCCGTGTACACATTCACTCGTTTTCCTTTCGCCAACACACATGCTCTCGTAAGTGCGATCAATTCAGCTGCTTGTGCTGAGTTATGTGGGAAACGTGCAGCTTCAACAACCGTATGCAAAGTCGTCACAGCATATGCTGCAGTCGTATCACCATTCGGCAACTTAAAGCACGAACCATCAACCCACAAAGCATCATCACAGTCAGGAAGAGGAGTGTCCCTAAGATCTACTCTCCCTTTCGTCTATTCTTCGGTTCTTAGAAAACAATCGTGCTGTTCTTCACTATCGTCATCTGTCTCAAGCGAAATCGGCAACAATGTAGCTGGGTTTAAGGTATTACACCTTTTTATGTGCACATGACTAGCTAACAATGGAAGCTCATACCCTGACAACCGAGCACTAGTTAAGTGCTGTGTCTTAGTACGATTCAACAAGGTATCCACTGCATGTGGAACCATGACCACCAACGTGTTATCCATAACCAAACCAGCAGATTGTCGAATTGACACAGCCGCTGCCGCCGTAGCTCTCAAGCAACTCGGCAACGCTCCAGCTACAGGATCCAAAGTCGACGAAAAGTACGCACAGGGACGTTGCTTATCGCCAAACTGCTGAGTCAAAACCAACAATGCACATCCCTCTCTCTCGTGGACATACAATGTGAAAGGCATACTTTAGTCGGGAGTACCCAACACAGGAGCCGAACACAAAGCATTACGTGATTCAGAGAAGCTCTTCTGACATTTGTCAGTCCAAGGAATAGGATTTGGAGTATCCTTAACAGTAAGAGCTATCAAAGGCTTCGCTAGCAAGGAAAAATTAGGGATCCACTGTCTACAGTACGACGTAATACCCAAAAACGCACGTACTTCTCTCTGTGTCGTAGGCACACTCATTTTCGCAATAGCCTGAATTCTTTCTGGGGTCAGTTTCCTTCCCTCCTTCGATAAGAGGTGACCTAGATAGGTAACTTCTTGTCGACAGAATTGCAACTTCGAGAGAGAAACTTTATGATGACAATCAGATAAATGCCGCAATAATGACAAAGTGGCATCCTTGCAAATCTCCTCAGTATCGGCGGCAACTAACAAATCATCAACATACTGGATAAGGGCTGCACCTTCAGGTAAAACCAACAAATCAAGTTGTGTCTTTAAAGCTTGACTGTAAATAGACGGACTCTCGCAATAGCCTTGAGGAGCGCGTTTAAAGCAGAAACTTCGTCCTCCTAAAGAGAATCCGAAGATATCCCTACTCTCCATGGCAATCAGGATGCTAAAGAAAGCATTCCTCAAGTCGATCACCACAAACCAGGTGGCAGAAGCCGGAATCAGAGTCAATAATGCAGTAATGTCAGGCCCAACAGGAAATTGTGGAACAACAATCTTGTTCACTTCACGAAGATCGATGACAAATCTATATACAGGAGGCTGTGAAGGATCAGTTCTCTTCAGAACCGGCAAAACAGGACTCTTGCACACATTACCTCGCGTCTCTTCGATGACACCCTTGTCGATCAGATCATAAATGATCGCTAAAAGCGCAAGCTCACCATCACTCGAAATACGATATTGCGGAATGCGTGGTAACTTAGCATTCGCCTTCAGTGTCACAACATATGGGGGAATATCTAACAGGCCCACATCATTCGAACCCGTAGCCCACAGTGAATCTGCTAACAAAGACAATTCCGATGGAAGACGATCTTTCGATATATACATCGGAGAGATCACACTCTCACCCAAAGTAAGATGTACTCCCGACGGAGAACAGTACAAAGTCACATACAATCTCTTTAACAAGTCCAATCCCAGCAAATTCTCATTACAGCCTGTAGTCAAAAGAAGGGGTGCTTCAAACCTACGAGGACCAACAGAAAGGGGCAATGGAGCAGAAATCGGATTCGTAACGGAGGCGCCAGGAAAACCTAGAGAAACATTATTAAAGCCAGACAAAGGTGCGCCAGGGAGTTTAGAATGCATAATCGAACTCTTCGTAGCACCAGTGTCTAGCAGAAAAGGCTCTGACATACCTGATGCAATCACTTCAACATAAGGTCCGCTCTGATCTACTGGAACTGAAACAACTCCCTCTCTTTGTCCATGGCTGTCCTAACAATCATTACCATGTGCTTCATCACCCTCAACATAGTAATCATCTACATAGTACTGTGCTGTCTTACCAGACGAATTCTGCTGTTGGTCAAAACTATTCATCGAATTCTGCGGAGGCAAAGGGCGCGCGTTCTGCCCGTGACCTCTTCCTCTAGGTGCTTGCTGAGCACCTCTACCCCTCACACCAGGAGCACTATTCCCTCGCTGTAGCAAAACCGGACAACTATTCTTGTAATGACCTTCTTCCTTACAATACGCACACTGATTAGGGCCATACGGAAAACGCTGTTGAGGAGTCTCGTCCCTTTGCGAGTTCCTCTAATACTGTTGAGGTTGCTGATAATCACGCTGATTATTAACACGGGGCGGATAAGCTTGTTGTAGAAGAACTTTAGTCTTCAATTCCTTAGTCTTCTTGTCCGCTTTCTCTAACTCATCCTTACGTCTATTCTCATAGTACTGAGCCGTAGCTAAAATCTGCGCTGATGTAGAAACAGGCCAAGCACTCTCAGAGTCCTTCAAGTTAGTGCATAACTCAGGAAGAAGATTGTGTACAAACTTGTCGACAAACAACCTCTGGCCACCCTCGGCAGCCATATCCTGCCCACTATGACCGACAAAAGTTTCTTCAAAACGTGAGAAAAAATCTGACACAGTCTCATCTTTCTTCTGCTTACATGCAGACAACTTGTCCCAATTAACACGCACTTAAGGCATCAGAGTCTTCATAAAAGTAATAATCCTACCAGGAAGTTCTGTAATGATATTTTCAGGCTTAGCACCTCCAACTTGTCTATCATTCGCAGCAACGAGAGTCGCCCACGAATCACCCAATTCATTATCATGATCCGTATGTCGAATGACATTCCAGATGGGTTGTGGAACAACATTCCCAAACAACATATCTATGTCCGCCAAATTCATGACGCACGAACTCACAGTTTGCGTAAGCTCTTTATAATACCCCGCCGGATTTTTTCGCGGATCAGGCAAAGTCTGTTTAAGCGCTAAAACTTCTGCACGCTTCCATGAAACATGTACCCACACTCGCTGGAAATGCGCAATAACGGGTGGACCAGCATTCGCATCAGCAGGTCTCCAAACCGGAGGAACCTCTCGCATCGGATACTGACGCGCTTTTCTCCCAACTGACGAATCAGGCTCAAGCAATCGTTCAGAAGAAGCATTATTTCGAAATGACAATAACGTTGACACCGCTCTCTCGATGTCCAGAAGACTCACAATCGTTCCCTTCGCAAACTCGGAATGCAATCGGAACAACTCTTCAGGAGCTTTACCCACCTCGTCCGTCCATTGTTCATGGAGGAACGCACACATAATCTCGAAAACATACCGTGGCTTTGGCGCTTCCCATTGCCGAAAAACATCCATGATACCTTCAAGATCATACTGGGACGCATACGTAACCCATCTACACGCCATGTGATCTAAAACCACTCGTTCATCTGTATCAGGCAGTTGACTACGCAACTGTCTACGCTCACTCACAGGAGACATACCCAATTGTCCCAACAAGGAGTCAGAAAACCAGAAAAAGCAGCGGTCATCCGCTGTCTAGGAGAAGGAGTAGTCGGAAGAACAAGGGAAGACGAAACAGTAGTAGAAGAATCCAAAGTCGGAACAGGCATAAAAGTAGTAGGGACAGGCATAGAAGCAGCAGTCGTAGAAAAGGGCAAAGTTGGCGGCCCCTGAGGAGGCTGCGCCAAAAGAACAGTAGCCAACGGAGAAGCTGGCTGTAGAGGAATCACAGGAGGCAAAACAACCGGCAGTTGCACAGCCACAACTGGTGGCGGTGGTGCCGTAGCATTCTGCACATAAGGTGGCGGTGAATTTAACAGATGCGACATTAAAGGATCTTTCGTAAGGTCTTTCTGCTCTTTAGGCGGCAAGACTGGGTAGCATCTATCTACCGCTAACTTCCTCACTCTAAGCATCTGTTCACTTTCTTGTTCTTCTTCATTATCTCTATATGCAACGGCATCTTGCACCATTGACATACCTCGTTCTCGCTTATTCTTTTTCGCTAATTTCATTTCTTTCTGTTTGGCTTCTTTGCGCCATATGCGGAAAGAGTCAAACATCGCCGGCCGGGCTTTCTTCTTGAACAACTTCACCTCGAGGTTATCTAGAATTTCAGTTTCAAAACTACCGTAACGGGGCCACTGTAGGACACCGTCACTCTTCGTATATTTTACCCAGATCTCATTATAGCTAATAGGGCCCACACCATGTTTCACATACAACTCGTATGTAGGAGTTCCGATCGGAGGAACCGGACACGAATCCTCTAACCGGGAGTCCCTCGATATACCACAACTAAACAAGTTTCTAAAACTGCTAAAACCAGGCATCTTGCTCACTGGTCTAGCTTCAAACAACAAGGGAAATCTAGAAGCGATAATCTCGTGAATGCACGAATCCCTTGGCTTTGGGGCCTGCAGGTACCAAATCAAAGCTATCCACTAAAGGATACAAAACAAACTAAGGACTGGGAGACGCTCCGCTTATACTTAACTGAGATGTCGATGGCGTCACCAGAAGACCCGTCAATCGTCTCGCTCTACAAACGTCTAAGGCTCCAAAACAGGGCGACAGTCAGGGCAGCAGTCCTTCGTAGCCGTCGGAAAGCGGGAAACCTCGCAGCAAAGATTTTCGGAACACGCCGATATACAGGGGTCGATGAAGTGGCTGGCCTTCCTCCAGAATTTTCACACGAAGCTTCTCACGAACCTCTGGCTTGGACCGGTACCGCTGAAGTTGCCCAACGTTGGGCGCCAACTGAAGGACCGGGTTTTAGAACCCAGTGGCGTCAGGGAGAACGCCTGATACCTTCGAGTTCCCCTCTCTTGGCAAACAGAGACACGGGATACTTCTTGATGACGTCAAAGACCAAAGTTTATTGGCTGCAACCAGGAACAGAGATCTACGAAGCACACACGGGTGGTTCCTTAGAGACTGCACAAATTCAATAAGCGGAGCATGGTCTTTTATGCCAAAAATCAAGCCTCAGGCAACATTCCAAATTTACATTCGGTGCATACAAACTGACCAATGACAGTGCAACATTTCAAAAGTAGCGTATGACGACAATCTCAGACAATCCCATTTTCCGTTGTCCAGCCCACCAGAAATGACCAGGCGAATTCCAGGTTTCCTGTTCGATCAGGCCGGACAAACCCATCATAAAACCTTCAACCCAAAATTCAACCCAAATCAATGATTATGCTGTAAAGGAAAGGCAGAAACAGATGAGAAAGGAGATAGAAAGGTGGGAGCAGTGTACCATAAACTCGGGCACATCCTGCTCTTTGATCTTTATCAGACCAGCTGCTGAACAAGGAACTGGCTCAGCGAGGTCAGCCTCGGGCAAGGAGTCAGTTCGGCCAGGTCACCCAGAAGTCAGCTAAGGCGTACGTGTCTCAAGGACTTGTTCGGCCACAGTTATCGGGCCTATGTTAGGGCAACCACACAAAATGGCTGCCGCATACAAAATGGAACCCGAAGGTTCAAACTAAATCCTTAAATACAGAGTGTTCTCCTATATCGATTCATTCGAAAACACTCAGACACGCTACACTCGCCATTTGCTGTCTGCTGACACCAAAATCGTCCATTTCCGACGATCTTTATTGAACGGGTTCGGAACCATCGAACCCAGTTCGCGAACCACGGAACCACAAATGTTTGGGGGATGCAACACACGAGGGAGAGAGCTAGAAAACAAATGCATTGTTATGGAGTTCTGAAAGAAAAAGAAGTTCTCTGAATAGAAACAATGGAAGGGTACACACGAGCTAATCAAAGAATGGTAGAAAGGCTATATTCCATAAGAGGGATAAACACAAGAAGAGACAGAAAAGCCATGGAATAAGAAGAAGGCTAATAACAGTGACAAGAAATCAAACCAATGGTAAGAATAAGCAACGGGTGTGCTCTAAGTCCACTGTAAGATTTGGCATAGTCCATAAGAGGCTGGTAGGCAGAACCTAATAACTGGACTGCAAGAACTACCATTTGTAATTTTATTTATTCTCAGCAATATCTGTACCTGTACAATGATTGAACAAGAGAGACAAAAGCTGATGGTTCTTATCTGATTTGCATAAATTCAAATTTGTAAAGCCTCACCTACTGTATTCCAGAGATTGGTAATCTGCACTGTTAACAATATACCATTAAAAAACCTAAACCTTTTTCCCCAAACCCGTCCAAAGACCATGCAAATTACTAGATTCAGTCTGCAAAAGATACAACTTTCCGATCCTTTGCCACCTCTTCACCATTCCTTGTCCATCGTCACAAATCTCCTCGCTTTGAGCACCCGCAAGCTTGATTCAATCCCATTTAACTGTATTGGTCCTGAGACTGCAGCACCAGCTGTCTCGTGAGATAAGAGCTCTGGGACCTACAAACCGACCAAGAAAAAAGTCCAAACATCCAGCAACCTTTGATCAAGCATCTGCCATTAAGAGGCATCTTTTAGCAACTAGAGCTTTTGGTTCCCCTTGCCAATCTCCTTTACCATGGTGAACCATCATCATATCCAACCCCATGGCATGACACCATTGTTAGAAGAAGCCTAAAGACACAATCTTCTTACTAGGTTTGAGATCCTTAAAGATGATGAATTCTTGTGGCAACTTTGCTTACAGGGCTAGACCTTATAAGTTTAGCTTACCATGCACACTTGCTAGCATACCTAACCTAACTTTTGTCCGCGTGTCACTGAAAAGATCCCGCAGAAACAAATCAGCTTTCTAATTTTTTCACCATTCTGCAGAGAATAACATTAGATTACATAAATTATATGTCAACTTCATCTTTATTTTTATTGCCACGTTTAATGTTATTTTTGTATTTCCTCTTCATCTATTTTCTTCAATTTATTATGACAGTGAGCTAATATTTTTCCTGTATATAAGGATGGTTTTGGACCATACAATCTTTATTATTTTAACGATATATGTTTCAGTTTTGGACCACACATGCTTTATTATTTTAACTGTATATGTTTCAGTTACTGTTTCTTGCGAACACTGGCATCTCCCCTGAATTCAGTCCTCAGCTCAGCCCATTATACCCAAGACTGAGACAATGATACATATCTGGTAGGCTTTACCACAGCACCTATAAAATATAGTCCCATACTGCTCTTAAAGCATGTCAGATGGGCTTCTTAAATTATTGACCACTTGTTAGGGGATATGCAGTGTTTTCAACCATCAACTAGCTTCAAGAATAAGTGTGCCTTTTCTCTGAGAATTTTCTGAAGAGAAAGATCTAGCTCATGACTTCAAGACACAAGAGAAATGGACTGCATAGAGGTGGAGCCGGTTTGGGGAGACCTATGGTATTACTCAAGAAATGACGTGCTTCTCAATCACCGGATTTACCGGACCTGCACGACGAACGCTCCTGCCGTGAGGGAAACGGCCGTGGGGCTCACTGCTCGCCGACAAGCGCCGTGAGGACAACGGCTAAGAACTCCATTACCCAGATGCCCCTGGGACTACCGGCGCACCGCTGATGCGCCTGGCTGCGCCCGGAGGCGCTACATAGCGGAGGAGCGCCGAGCGCTCAAGCGGGGGTGTTCTCAATCACTGGATTTACCGGACCTGCACGACGAACGCTCCTGCCGTGAGGGAAACGCCATGGGGCTCACTGCTCGCCGACAAGCGCCGTGAGGGCAACGGCTAAGAACTCCATTACCCAGGTGCCCCTGGGACTACCGGTGCACCGCTGACGCGCCTGGCTGCGCCCGGAGGCGCTACATAGTGGAGGAGCGCCGAGCGCTCAAGCGGGGGTGCTTCTCAATCACCGGATTTACCGGACCTGCACGACGAACGCTCCTGCCGTGAGGGAAATGGCCGTGGGGCTCACTGCTCGCCGACAAGCGCCGTGAGGGCAACGGCTAAGAACTCCATTTCCCAGGTGCCCCTGGGACTACCGGCGCACCACTGACGTGCCTGGCTGCGCCCGGAGGCGCTACATAGCGGAGGAGCGCCGAGCGCTCAAGCGGGGGTGCTTCTCAATCACCGGATTTACCGGACCTGCACGACGAACGCTCCTGCCGTGAGGGAAACGGCCGTGGGGCTCACTGCTCGCCGACAAGCGCCGTGAGGGCAACGGCTAAGAACTCCATTACCCAGGTGCCCCTGGGACTACCAGCGCACCGCTGACGCGCCTGGCTGCGCCCGGAGGCGCTACATAGCGGAGGAGCGCCGAGCGCTCAAGCGGGGGTGCTTCTCAATCACCGGATTTACCGGACCTGCACGACGAACGCTCGTGCCGTGAGGGAAACGGCCGTGGGGCTCACTGCTCGCCGACAAGCGCCGTGAGGGCAACGGCTAAGAACTCCATTACCCAGGTGCCCCTGGGACTACCGGCGCACCGCTGACGCACCTGGCTGCGCCCGGAGGCGCTACATAGCGGAGGAGCGCCGAGCGCTCAAGCGGGGGTGCTTCTCAATCACCGGATTTACCGGACCTGCACGACGAACGCTCCTGCCGTGAGGGAAACGGCCGTGGGGCTCACTGCTCGCCGACAAGCGCCGTGAGGGCAACGGCTAAGAACTCCATTACCCAGGTGCCCCTGGGACTACCGGAGCACCGCTGACGCGCCTGGCTGCGCCCGGAGGCGCCACATAGCAGAGGAACGCCTCCCGCCCCGCGGGACGCGCACGGGTGGCACCGGGCTAAGCCCGGGCAAAGGGCGGGCCATCTGTGGCCGTCTGGGGCAGGAGGAGGCATGGCTGGGCTTCTTAAATTATTGACCACTTGTTAGGGGATACGCAGTGTTTTCAACCATCAACTAGCTTCAAGAATAAGTGTGCCTTTTCTCTGAGAATTTTCTGAAGAGAAAGATCTAGCTCATGACTTCAAGACACAAGAGAAATGGACTGCATAGAGGTGGAGCCGGTTTGGGGAGACCTATGGTATTACTCAAGAAATGACGTGCTTCTCAATCACCGGATTTACCGGACCTGCACGACGAACGCTCCTGCCGTGAGGGAAACGGCCGTGGGGCTCACTGCTCGCCGACAAGCGCCGTGAGGACAACGGCTAAGAACTCCATTACCCAGGTGCCCCTGGGACTACCGGCGCACCGCTGACGCGCCTGGCTGCGCCCGGAGGCGCCACATAGCAGAGGAGCGCCGAGCGCTCAAGCGGGGGTGCTTCTCAATCACCGGATTTACCGGACCTGCACGACGAACGCTTCTGCCGTGAGGGAAACGCCATGGGGCTCACTGCTCGCCGACAAGCGCCGTGAGGGCAACGGCTAAGAACTCCATTACCCAGGTGCCCCTGGGACTACCGGTGCACCGCTGACGCGCCTGGCTGCGCCCGGAGGCGCTACATAGTGGAGGAGCGCCGAGCGCTCAAGCGGGGGTGCTTCTCAACCACCGGATTTACCGGACCTGCACGACGAACGCTCCTGCCGTGAGGGAAATGGCCATGGGGCTCACTGCTCGCCGACAAGCGCCGTGAGGGCAACGTCTAAGAACTCCATTACCCAGGTGCCCCTGGGACTACCGGCACACCGCTGACGTGCCTGGCTGCGCCCGGAGGCGCTACATAGCGGAGGAGCGCCGAGCGCTCAAGCGGGGGTGCTTCTCAATCACCGGATTTACCGGACCTGCACGACGAACGCTCCTGCCGTGAGGGAAACGGCCGTGGGGCTCACTGCTCACCGACAAGCGCTGTGAGGGCAACGGCTAAGAACTCCATTACCCAGGTGCCCCTGGGACTACCAGCGCACCGCTGACGCGCCTGGCTGCGCCCGGAGGCGCTACATAGCGGAGGAGCGCCGAGCGCTCAAGCGGGGGTGCTTCTCAATCACCGGATTTACCGGACATGCACGACGAATGCTCCTTCCGTGAGGGAAACGGCCGTGGGGCTCACTGCTCGCCGACAAGCGCCGTGAGGGCAACGGCTAAGAACTCCATTACCCAGGTGCCCCTGGGACTACCGGCGCACCGCTGACGCACCTGGCTGCGCCCGGAGGCGCTACATAGCGGAGGAGTGCCGAGCGCTCAAGCGGGGGTGCTTCTCAATCACCGGATTTACCGGACCTGCACGACGAACGCTCCTGCCGTGAGGGAAACGGCTGTGGGGCTCACTGCTCGCCGACAAGCGCCGTGAGGGCAACGGCTAAGAACTCCATTACCCAGGTGCCCCTGGGACTACCGGCGCACCGCTGACGCGCCTGGCTGCGCCCGGAGGCGCCACATAGCAGAGGAACGCCTCCCTCCCCGCTGGACGCGCACGGGCGGCACCGGGCTAAGCCCGGGCAAAGGGCGGGCCATCTGTGGCCGTCTGGGGCAGGAGGAGGCATGGCTGGGCCACGACCCCTGGACTAATTCCTATTTCAACGGACTACCGGGACTACACCACGGTATAGTGGGACTCCATGATATAGAAGATCTCGCATTTAGGAAAAAGTTTATTTTATATGTGGACAGTTCATGTGAAAATATAGGTTGTTTATAATTCTATTTTTATATTTTGCTCCCCCTCTAGATATTCTTTAAAAAAAAATAAACATCAGCATGTCTAAAAACAGGGTTCCCCCGGCCCCTGCAACAGTAACTATGGACAATTACCTCGTGAAAGTTGTTAGTAAAATAAATAGCGAAAGGAGGATGTCCCTGGGTCTTAACAATTCCCCGCCACCCTCATCCCCATGTACAACCATTGTTACCACCGATGGGGAGGTATCTAATCATCCGATTAATCTGGATATAACTCCGGATGGTTTGGTGGTGGAACAAGATATCCCTCTAATCGAACATGTTGATTTACAAGACATCAGCGTCCAGCACCCTACCACTCCAGTTACCCCTATCACCCCTGCTGTTAGAACAGTTAGGGCATGTAGAAAAATCCTACCTAAGCGGGGGGTGCTCGGATATCCCGTAAAAAGGCAGTAGTTCCCTTAAGTGACCCCATTAAAATAGGTGAAGATAGGGACAGTGAGGATAGCGTGCTATTAGACACTACCCAGCTCAACTTTTTAGCAAGTTTCTTAGAAACTAAAATAGATGGGATCATTAAACCCTTGGTAGACACAATTAATATAATGGCCTTAGAGGTCAAGAGACTGGGAGACCTTGTAACCAAGATGTCGTGCCCAGGCACAGCATTGTCGTTCGCCAGGTAGCTGGCTCTAACCCAACGACTGCGTAAGGTAGCAGCGGCAGCCTGTTGACCTTACAAGCCGCTGGTTCTAACTTGGTAGCTCGGCCAGGGAGGGGTTTACCATTCGGAGAGGGCCCGTCTATTGACCCAAAGCAAGCAGTAGGCCCCGTTACCCAGGGGACCGCAGCTGAGGCAACCAAAGGTAAGGAGAGAGAGGAGGGTTGGACTGAGGTAAGACGCAAGCGTTTCATTAACTTACCACCAGAGTGCGCACCCTATATGGTTGTATTAACCAATGTACCTGAGGTAGCAAATGATACCGTTCAAGAAACACATGAATCCCTAAAAAATAAGACGTGTCTTGGTTAAACAGGCAGTGTGGTTTTCCTACTGAATATTCTGACCAAATTCTAACTACCAGGCAGGGTTAATTGGATTGGAAGTTCAAGGAAGAGCAGTAAAGGTGACTGTATCATAGTTAATTTTAAGCACCCTCAACATGCAGCCACTGTTCTCCTAAGGGCGGCCTCTTTGCCTGTATCTGACCATAATGTGGGTGTACGTTCTCTTGCATTCTTTTATTGTCACCTTAATACTTCCCTTCAGGCCAGTACTAGTATTAGGAATGGTTTATTTACACCGGCACATGGGCCTGCATTTGTGACACCAATGCATAATCGATTCCATGCACTTAGTTCATTAGATTGTAATGATTGACTCCGTTTGCCTCATTTGTCGCTTGCCCAGGGAGAATATGATAATGGTGAAGAAATAGGAAAAAGCGATAACTCTGTTCCTATTTACCCGGAGTCAGTAATCCGTCAAGGGTTCGAGGCTGTAGATTGTACAAATGTAGTCCAGGACAACAGGGGTGTTAGTAACACTGTTGAAGTCTGTGGCCAGGCTGATTGTAGGAGAAGGGAGATCAACCACGGTGGTCACAGCTTGAAGGGAATTACACTTGCTAGTTGGAATGTGTCAGGGATTAGGCCAATGGAGAGGGATCCAGCCTGGATTGATTTTGTTAACAGTTATGATATCCTGTGCCTCCAGGAAACATGGAGCAGGGAGGAGATTAGTTATGAGGGCTTTGAGTCCTACAACCTACCTGCCTATGGTTCAGGCCCAGGGCGAGCTAAAGGGGGCCTTGTGGTTTTAATATCTATTTTACACCATATTGTGGTGAAAAAACACCTGCAAATAGGTGTTCATGGGTAGATCCTTTGGCTTGTCGAGACTGGGGCTCGAAACATTATATTGATCAATTATTATAATAATATTTTTGACAATACTAGGTCCAAAGTGGTACACAATTTAGCTGACGCCCTTGAAAATCTATGCTCAGATTCTAAGGTTGTATTCGACTTCATTTGGGTTGGTGACTTCAATATCAAGTTATGTGAACATTCAACATTGGGGATTTGCGGGGTTACAACTAACGATGGCTGGGATGCCCCGCATTTTAGCCATGGCAGCTACGGAGATGAATTGCATAAATTAATGAGCTGTTATGATTTGGAAATCCTGGAACCCTGCAAAGATGAACATGGTCTAACTGTCCCTACATTTAAGAACGGTCTAGGAGGCTCGGTCATTGACCATGTGATTATATCCTCCAATGTAATTTCTTGTTGCGCCACCCCAAAAATAGTTGTCTGTAATACCAGTGATAATAATTGTATTACAATGGAAACTACTTTCTGGGCGGATAAGTCAGTTATAGTGGGACCTACTGTTTCTAACTTGGAACCCCATAGGACTAATGGTCAGACTCAGGTGGGCAGGGGATAAAGCCGGGGATTTATCTAGTTGTATTATTAAGGGGAGCTTTGCAGAAATTGATTCAATTTTAGCAAATGTTAATGATCATGAGAGGGTACTGTTGTGTTTTAAAAGTATTAACCTAGCTATTAGTAGGAAATTTACAGGGAAAGCCAACACTCTATCGAGGAAGAATTCAGGATGGTTTAATCATCACTGTACAGTCTCTTTAACTTCCCTGAAGTTGGCATTATTGGTTAAACCTAGGGATCCTGTTTTAATTGCTAAATCAAGACTGGAATATAAATGCGCCCTTACTGAGAGGAAGAGGGAACTCCAATTGCAGGCATGGGATTCACTAAATTTAGCTGCTGAAACATCGAATACCACCCTGTTCTGGGCAACAATTAATTCCCCATTACTTAAAGCGAACGATACCCCAAAACTAACCTCCACCGTGTCTAGTGAGGGGTGGATAACTCACTTTCCCAACATTTTTGACACAAATAGAACAGTGGCGGTGGAGCCCAAGGGGTGGGATGTGGTGCCGCTTGACATCACTCCCAAGGAAGTAGAACATTGTATCACACTTAGTAAAGGAGGCAAGGCTCAGGGCCCCGATGGGGTACCCATCGATGTATATAAGATTGAACCCAAATTGTGGGGACCCCTGTTAGCATCTGTTTTTAATGCTGCTGTCTTTAGTGATGCACCTGTTACCTGGGGACAATCAATTATTGTACCCATTTATAAAAAAGGCAGCAGGTCAGAGCCCAAAAACTATCGCCCTATATCCCTCTTTGACTCGTCGGTCAAAATTATGAGTCGGGTCATGCTAGTAAGATTGGAGGAATGGGCTGAGCAGGAGGGTATTCTGGCTAATAGCCAATATGGCTTTAGAAGGGGTAGGGGTACTCTTGATCAGTGCATCAATTTGGATCTGCTGATCGGGAAGTACACCGAGGCTAAACAAGGCTCCCTATACCTCTGCTTTGCAGATCTGAGCAGTGCTTTCGATCTAGTGGACCATCCCACCCTGTGGACCACCCTGCTCAATCTAGGTGCCCCAGAGGGTATAGTATTCTTTTTGGCTAGATTATATGACAAACTGCAGACCTGCGTCTGTTTTGGTAAAGGGGGGGAATGTACCCCGAACTTTGACGTCAAGCGGGGAATTAGACAGGGCTGTGTCTGGCCCCACTTCTTTTCATTTTATTTATTAACGGGATTGATAATGTTTTAAAGAAGGTTGTGGCTGATGCCCCCCAGATCCATGGCGACCCTATCCCAGTGTTATTATATGCTGATGACGCTGTTTTACTATCAAGAACGCCGATAGGATTACAGCGCCTAATGGATAGTTTTTTAGCCTTTATTAAAGCAAGGAAACTGGTGATTAACAAAGGGAAAACTGTAATAATGACCTGTGGGAAAAAAAGGAAGTGTCCAAATGCCTTTTTTATTGTTGAGGAAAAAGTCCAACATGTGGACAAATTTTGTTATCTGGGAATTACCTTTGCAAATGACAGGAAATGGTCCAGCGAATTCACCAATATCCGGAATAAAATGGCCAAGAATGCCTATGGTGTTTATAGATTTGCCTCAAAAGTGGGGGAGAGGCGCACCTGAGACATGCTTAAAATTTATCAGGCAAGGTGTGTGTCTATTGCATTATATGGTGCAGGCATATGGGGCTATAGCCGGCATGACAGCTTACACATTGAAAAAAGCTTCTGTGCCTACCTGTCTCAACCTCTAATGAATTAACCCATCAAGAGCTTAGTATCCACTTTTTAGGTGATTTGTTATCCCTTAGGCCTTTGATGGTTTGGCGCTTCATCTGGCTCAAGGAAGAGAAGGCCTTTAACAGATCTGTCATTGAGGATTGCCTTTTAATGGACACATTTTTAGCGATCCCATGGATTAAATATGTTGTTGTCTGTTTTTCGGAAATCTATGGTGTTAATATTGTTAATGACCCATCTGCAGTATCCAATATTACTAAGACTGAAATGAAAAATACCTTTCTTGGATTTGCAGATAGAAAGCGTAAATTAGCCTCTGGATCATTATCTACTGTACTGTTTTATAACTCATTTGTTACAGGAGAAGTGTTTCCGTTGTATCTCCTGATGGTAACCAGACAGTCACACAAGTTTGTACTCACAAGGTTGCGGTTCGGGATGGCACATTATTTAGTGGCTCATCCCCAGATTAAGAAACATCCGACAGGACCATGTATGCGTGACTCTACATCTACCCAAAGCACTCAGCACTTTCTTTTGTTCTGTGAACTGTACAGGGAACAGCGTACTATGTTTTTGAAACCTATGCTTAACAAATATGGTGTACGTACAGTTAAGGAAGCCATGGGCCTGATTTTAAATTTACAATCAGCAGATATTTGTTTTTATACTGCAACGTTTTTAAATAAGTGCATTTATTCCAGGAAAAATATGATTTTCTAATGTACCATATTTATGGATTTTTTAAACTTCTGTATTTTAATCTTTTTTAATCATGATGTATTTACTGTTTTACCTTGTGCTTTCATGGTCATTCACTTGTACCGAATAAAAGCTTCATGAACTAAACTGAACTGACGTCTACAGAATAAGAATGGAAAATAAATTTGAAGAGATTGTGACCCTACTAACCTACAGTTCCTCCCAAACCAATCCAAGCCAATAGGATAAACCATCCAACACAATCACCCCACAGGAAGTGGAAAAGGCTTAAAGTAGAGGAAACAGGGGCAGCCTTTGGATAATAGAAACTCGCTCACTTTAAGGTATGAAGAGACACGGAATAACAAAAATTGAAAGAGAAGAAAGACTGTCTCCTGAAACAATGGCCCAGTGACAAGCAGCTGAGAATGTGACCCAACATCCCTTCTGGCACAACACATAGCGATTGTTGTTACGCGAGTGGTAAGCTTCGCTTGAAATTTGTTACGTGAAGAAATTTTAGAGACTGTTGTGCCAGGAAAGGATGTTGTAGCTTTGGCTTCCTATTTTGGAATGTAGCCACAGCATGTGCCAGGTTTAGAAAGAACACCCGGAGGAAGTAATGGCTAGGATCCGTGTGCAGGAAACAAGTGATATATTATTTTTCCAGACAGAGAACAATTGTCTGTGCTGCTGTACGCATCAGTGACACACTCTCGTACAGTTAGTATTTATATATCTAATAATGGAGATCTTCATGCAAGCTCACTAAAGAACACATATTTACAACAAAACAGTAGCCAACAGTACCACTGGTGCTCATATCATGAGTGATCTGCAGGTCATAGGTTTGAGTCCTAGTAAGGTCAACTCAGCTTTCCATCCTTGAGAGCTTGGTAAAGTGACATCATTTAAATGGGTAACAGTAATGAGTAACCCCTGGTATTTACAGGGGTTGTATAACAGATACAAAGTGAAAATGAATACCCTTTCCGGTAAATCCTTTAACTGGAGCTCAACATTTCACAGATAAATATTTCTCCAAAACTTATTTACTGGGTTGTTTTTTTGCTTGACTACTGTTGTACTCAACTTGCTATTTCTCCCTACTGTTTTTCCATCTTGTACTCTTGTTTTCCCCTCTGTTTTTGCTCTCTTACTATTGTGATCTGAAACACTCTTTACATCATGTGCCCCTACACCTTCCTTTCTCCTCTGTTGTTTTCTTTTCAGCATTATCCTGCCTCTTAGGTCCACTCCCCTATTCCTCATCATTATTGCCTTGCATGAATGCACCAGAATGGAAGGCCTTCAGAAGGGCCTTGACCCAAACATTAAACCTGCATGGCCATCCATATCCTCCCCTCAAATCGCTTCTGACTTTATTGAAGGTCCCCGCTTAACAATGATTGAATTCACATGAAGTTGCAATAAATCGTGAAATGTCAAGCCAACATTCATATTCACCACCTCCACTGACCAACAGATAGTGTTTTGCTCTTAAATATCATCTGTACACCATTGTGGGATTGAGCATATGTTCCAAAATAGAGAACAAAACTACACATGGATATTGCTTTCTGTAAATTCGGTTCTGGATTCACAGAATCCACACAATGCAAGGAATAGTCATTTTGTACAAAATACACTCACACACAGACACATACACACACTCTCTCTCTCTCTCTCTCTCTCTCTGTCACTCTCTCTCTAGATCATGGTTTCCCTTCAATACACTGAAAACCCACCTTATATCTAGCCCACTGCTTTTGCATGTCTCCAATAGGCACATGTGGCTGTACACCTCTACATGATGGAAGATCGATGAATGCAAAGTACAGGATTTGCAAATGAGATATGAGTGCCACTGGGCTCAGATCACTCAAGCGTTATTCTCATTGTACGCATCACCCAAATGTGCACCACTAGTTTAAATGTGCCCGTACCTGCGGCTTGCGGGTAAAGCTCACCAGACATATAAATTGTACTGTTGGTAGATGATTCTTAAGAATCTCCTGAACTTTTACCTTAGCATCTACTTTAAGAGATATCACCTGAAGGCCACCTAGGAACTGGGTTGATACTGCATCTCTTGTTCAGCAATAGTGAAAAATGTAACCACACATGTTGGTGAGTGAGAGTGGACTGTCCTTCAGGGTTTACAGTGATTTCTGCTGAGCAGGCCCCGGTTATGGAGATGTTGTGCTTGCCTTGGCATAAGACCCTTATTAAAGTCAGTGTTCCTTTGCTTTCATCCTCCTGCTCACCAGTTCCTTACGACCCCCTGTACAGGGAAGAATTTCTCCTTACTCTCTCCTTCCCTGTTTTCCTGCTATTTCTTTAAAGTGTAGTTATATTTTCAGTTTTCAGACACCCCCTTTGCACTAGCTCACTCTCTTCCTCACCTTTAATAAGTCCTCATCTAGGATGTCAACTAATGGCCTCATGCCAAAGGGGGCCACACCACATTCAGCTGACAAAACCAGGTGCTACACAAACGTGTTTGCTGTACTACAGGATGAAGATGTGACCTATCGAGTCGGTGGCTCTAGACTGGCCTTCTTTTGAAGAACTATTGCTGGGTGGCATGATGATGCAGGATGGACATAAACATGCAGTAAATCTTGCCTATCGAATCAAATTATTGTCTCACTGTTGAGTTCTTGCACCTCTGACAACAGTGCCTGCATCTCCATGCAGTGTATGGTTCTACACTTGGCCTAGGTTTGATGGCTTCCTTGCGCCCAGTAGGGACCCATGGCTGCCCCATTGCTGCAGTAAAAGATTGAGAACGTTAGTCCCACTCCATTAATGTTTCATCGTTTATGAGTGGTTCTTTAGAGGAAGAACTTCACCCTGATGCGGGTCTCCCATCAGTCTCTCTAGGACCATGGTCGTTGTCTGGAGTTTGTTCATCTGTATCTCCATCAGGGCACACCTTTCCTCCTCCCCTGTGTGGAAGTTGCACAAACAAATTTACCAGTCCCAGTGCTGAATGCCAGGATCATTCAACTCAGGTGAATGTCATAGGTGAAACAAAAGTTCCCATTCAAATACAGATACATTTTGAGAACAACTAGGAAACAGCCAAAGTGCAAACAGAGACTGTGGACTCAACACAATTATTTTATATTTTTGATCCATTGGTATCGGAAGGTGCTTGATTTGTGTCAAAGATATATGGGGAATGAAGCTAAAAACATATTGTTAAGTGCATATGTTAACCATCCTGGCACTGCCTAAAATGATTTAATCTGCAACCATTGTATCAAGCTGGCATTAATCTGGGTTCATATATTTTAGAACATTGTGGGTGAATTTGGAAAGACGGCTAATGCCATAAGCAACCATCATTCTGAAGGTGGTGATGGGGGCATGTGTTGCAGAAGCGGCATGTGTTGCAGAAGCGGCATCAAAGGCAATCCATTGTTATTGAGGTCTAAGCCATTCTGCATTATATCCACCCTAAGGAGTGGTGGCAACTGAAGGTCTACACAGCTACAGCCACATGATTACTAATGGTTGAGATCTATTCTTGTTGCTTCATCAACAGTGCCATATGCCCACAGGCAACCAGTAACTCTGGAATTGCCTACAAGTTTCAATTAGAAGATAATACATTGAGAAATGAATTACCACAGATACAAACTGGACTTGGCCTCACTCATCACCAATCGTCAATCATCCATCTTTCCTAATGCATCCTGTGATCAAGCCCTTTCTTCAGGAAATGTAGGGGCTCACATGCAGTCAGTTAAGTGCATTATCTGTCAGTGCTATATGTCTCTATTGTCGTCCATGCTGTCACATGCTGAATATTTTTAAAAGTGCCTCAGGCTTATCCTGTGTGCTATCCTGTACTCAATTTCAATTAAACAAGACTTTATTCAGTCTGTGCCATAAAAGCACAGCAAGAGACATACAACACATTTAAAAATGTCAACATTATAAACATGATACTGGATGTATGTCTGTATGCCATATAAAAATATTGTCATTGCAATACTATACAGAATGTTCAATAAAAATTGTTTTTAAAACAAAAAAAAGTCAACATTAAAATCCAATTTCAGCGCTAAAATTCAAAATGGTTGATTCATGATACACTTTTAAAAATTATTTTCACAAATAAATTGAAAGCTAGCCTTCCTTTAATAGCTCTAAGTAGCGGGACCAATGTCATTTTAACAATAAAGAAAAAGACAAAAGGATTCATATCTAGCAATTAAAAATTATCCATCAATATATTTGTTGTTAGAGTTCATATATTTTTTCTAAAGCAAAATGCTAAATTGATAAAATGTAATAACACATAACTAATTTTTAAGGATCTTAAAGACTGTAGAAATATTAGTCCTTCCTTATAATTTCTCAGGTTTGAATTACTTAAAATCGTGGCCAAGAAAGAGCGTCTCCGCCCTAAGTACAAGGTACAAAGCAAAATAAAGTGACTAGTGCATTGCTTCGAGATGGTATCCCATTTCCAGGCGGTAAGTCCTGCTTCCATGACCCTGACATAGGAAACTCAAATTTAAAGTGCAACATTCGCAGTCTAAAAAGAGTTAGCCAGTAGCGATGTGTAGGGTTCATAATCCACCCTAAATAAGGTTGTATACTACGTGTTGTTGGCATTTGGGCATATATGACAACAGTTTCTTTAACCTGGGCCTATTCTAGACAAATATTCATACAGTATTCTAAGTAGTGTTCTTTAATGCATAACTTATGTTCTTGCCCGATTAAACTGGGATTTCTGTATAGTTCAAGTACACCTAGTTTTTTTTACTGATTCTATCAAATATGAGAGACATGGCATTTGGTCTGCCCTGTCAAGTGACAGGCTATCAGTAGTGCATGTTCAAGTTAGTCTGTGACCCCCAGAGTTTGACCTAGAGTAGTAAAGGGGCCAACCAATCAAGTACACCAGGTGTGTTATAACGAGTTCCTCTTAGCATATTATAGCGTTATAGCCCGCCGTAGCGGGCTATACCGGCTATTAAAGGCCCTCTTCAGCGTTAAAGGCCCGAGCAGAAGGCGAGGACCTTTAACAAGGGAGAGGGACTTTAATAGCCAGTATAGCCCAGCTACGAAGGGCTATAAGGCTATTAGAACATTCTGAATAAACAAAGTGGAATCCACTCAAAGTGATAGTGATCCCTAGAGTGATGGGGAACACACAGTGTTGTTTAAATGCCCCTCACACACCAACAGGCCCCTTGGTGTCATGCTTCATCATCGGGGCCTTCGCACCCCTCTACGGGATGCGGCGTGCTACGACTCGCGGATACGCAGGAGCACTTGAAGTGAACTATGTGTGGGGGCTGTGTGTTTATTACAAAAGTGTGAGTGAAGTGAGGTGAAAAGGTGAGTGGTTAAAAAATACCTGGCACGTGGGAGAAAAAAACTTTATTAAATCCCCGGCTGGTATTATTAAAATAAAAGTGCAGGGCGTGGTTTAGATAGATACGTGTTAGGGTATCAAACCACTGTATTAAAAGTCGACTTTTAATACAGTGGTTTGATACCCTAACACGTATCTATCTAAACCACGCCCTGCACTTTTATTTTAATAATACCAGCCGGGGATTTAATAAAGTTTTTTTCTTCCACGTGCCAGGTATTTTTTAACCACTCACCTTTTCACCTCACCTCACTCACACTTTTGTAATAAACACACACCCCCACACATAGTTCACTTCAAGTGCTCCTGCGTATCCGCGAGTCGTAGCACGCCGCATCCCGTAGAGGGGTGCGAAGGCCCCGATGATGAAGCATGACACCAAGGGGCCTGTTGGTGTGTGAGGGGCATTTAAACAACACTGTGTGTTCCCCATCACTCTAGGGATCACTATCACTTTGAGTGGATTCCACTTTGTTTATTCGTATGACTCGGGAGACTGAATCCACTGACTCTCTCTCTCCCCCCTCCTGTTAAAATTTATTAGAACATTCTGCCACTAGAGGGCAGAATGTTCTACCAAATAAAACAAAGCCTTCATGGAGCACAAGGGAATTGAAATCCCCTCAGGCTCCCTGAAGCCTTTGTTCACAGCCAGAGCTGTGAACAAAGAAACATTGGAATGTTGGCGCTCCAGGCTTATACCAGCCATTATAAGCTCGGAGCACTCCATTGTTTTCAATGGAGCTCCCAACATTCCAATGTTCTAATACAGCCTTATAGCCCGCCGTTTAGGGCTATATCGGCTAATAAAGGCCCTCTCCAGCATTAAAGGCCCTCAAGGAGAGGGACTTTAATAGCCGGTATAGCCCAGCTACGAAGGGCTATAAGGCTATTAGAACATTCTGCCACTAGAGGGCAGAATGTTCCTACAAAAAAGAACAAAGCCTAATGGGAGCGTGAGGGGATTGGAATCCCCTCGGGCTCCCTGAAGCCTTTATTCACAGCCAGAGCTGTGAACAAAGAAGCATTGGAATGTTGGAGCTCCAGGCTTATACCAGCCATTATAAGCCCGGAGCACTCCATTGTTTTCAATGGAGCTCCCAACATTCCAATGTTCTAATAAAGTGTTTGTGTCACCCGGTTCTGACAATAATCTATGAGTAAAACAAATTTATACGCCTTGAAGAATTCCAGTCTTACTGTAGCCCCGTAGCCTGACTCTATATGTTCCCACCAAAATAAATTTAGTCCTATACAAACTCAGCATTGTTTTTAATTTTTTTTGCAAATCTAAATATGGCCTCAATGTTCCTTCTGAAAGATTAAGTCTTAATGTTAAAAGTGATGTCCAACTAAGTTATTGATTAAAAAGATTCCACAAGTAGTTAAAATTCTTCACCTTTGATAAATTATGATCCCCCATTTTAAAAGGTTTGGACTTAGTGCTTGGGTGACAACAAGTCATTATACAGTATTTTGAATAATTTACTTGGAGGTCTAGGTCATTCATATATGCTACCAGTACATCTAAGAGGGTCTGGAGGCCATTCTTTACACAGCTTAGTGGGTAACTATGTGGGCTTTCTGGTTATAAAAGCAAGGGGACTATTGTTGATGTTCAGAAATGATGAATATTAATTGAAATTAATTTAATTTTTTACCGAAATACAGACTGTAACCAATTGATTTTGTATAACGGGCAACAATTTAATCAATACTGCACTATAAAGCTTGTTATTTAATTAGATGTGCAACAATAACGTTGATGGTTATGCATACGAATTTGTTTGTCTTTTAGATGCCCCTGATGAAGGGAGCAATCCCAAAATGCATTGGACTTTTTCAATAAAGAAACGTGACATGTGGCAACCACCTCTCCTGTGTTTTTAAGAACATCTTTGTATGTCAGTTGAATTAATAAAATGATTGAAGCAAAGAAAAAAATGGTGAAAAAGAATATTGAGTACAAAACGAAAAAAGAGATGAAAAAGAATATAGCATTTGATTGATTGGATTCATTCAGTTTCGTGGCTGTGCTGCTTGTATGGGATCAATACTTTGGTTACTTTGTGTTCTGTTACATTGCAGCGCAATCGGACAGAGCGCTTACCAGGCATGCATGCCTACACAGTTCTGAACAAAGATTCTCCAAAGGCTTGAAGTAGAGCTTGCCTCCTGTTAAGAAGTCTCAGGGACACATAGACTTCACCTGCAGCATCCTTGAACTCCACTGCTTGGAGTTCTGAAATGCCTTGTGGTTCCAAATCCAGTTCAGGGCCCTTTGCGGTTGTTCCTGTTGCAAAAATATACGAAGAACTGAAGATACCAACAAAATCGACGCTTCGTCTTTTTTGCAGCTGTATTTTCCATTGCAGCACCGCCGTGCAGGAGAAAATCCCCATGCACAGCCCCATGCGGCTGAAGAAATTGGCACAGCACCTATCAGCAGCCCAAGAACCGCTGCATGCCAAATTCAGCCCACCAGTCTGCAAAGTCCGAGACCACTGCATCAACTACAACAGAGGACTTTCTGTGCAGCTAAAAGAAGCCACGCATTGTGGGACTGCAGCTGAAGTAATCAACGAAGCACCTGTTTACCCCCACTGCATCCAACTCTAGCATGTCCCGGATTTCCACGCATTTTACCTGCTAGCCACGCATCTCCAACGCAGCACCCGCAGACCAGAACCGCCTTGGAAGTGACCCATCAAGTCCCCTACAGTCCAGATTTGATGCATCCCTTCTTCTGTGTGCAGCAGCACTGTTGCATCGCCTCTCCAAGGACTCAGGAAGAGACGCATCACTGTGTTTTCCAACACTTCCCTCCTCTGGGGTTGTTTTGCCTTGTGGATTTTGATGCCTTAAGGTCCTTTGTGTAAAAATCAGGCATGGCATCCATAGATTTCCAGGAACAGAATTGCTTGAAACCTTTTTTGAGTTGTGTATGTTGAATTTGTGCTGTTTTGGTCTTGTTTGGTTTAGATAAAGATACCCTTATTTTTTTTAACTGGTGTGGTATCCATTCGTAGTGTTTTCACTGTGTTACTGTGTGTATTTTGTACAAACGCTTTACACATTGCCTCTGAGATAAGCCTGTCTGCTCTTGCCAAGCTACCAAGGGGTGAGCGGGAGTTATCTAGGTGTGTAACTCCCTTATCCTGACTAGAAGGAAGGGATCCTACTTGGACAGGGTGCATACCACTGCCAACTAAAGACCCCCATTTCTAACTGGATGTCTGACAGAACATTATTTGCCAGGGACAGTAAAATTAGGCCGAAGATCTTGGCACTGAAAATTCATAAGCGAAATTGGCCGATAGCAGGTTGGTTGGGACAGGTCTCCCTTTTAAATTTTGAAACTACAGTAACAGCCCTCCAAGAATCGGGAATGGGGCCTGAATTACTGATCTAAACACATTTGTGAGTAGTGGAACCTACATATGAATATTGAACTTAAAGATGTCAGCCGGAACGCCATCTGGTTCTGGAGCCTTTCCTCAGATACATTTGTTTATGGCTACAATTACTTTGCACTACCCAGTTTTGCACGCAAGTTTAAAAGGAGGCTGATAATAATTTGTTGGTTAACTTTTGAGTAATAAGGTGTGCAGACCACCCCATTCATGTTACAATTACTTTGTGGACTTCGATCTGGTTCTTAAGATCACAAGGGGACTCAATAGCCGGGGTGCAGCTAGGTCCTTGAAGCATAGACGTATCTCCATGTGAGAAAATGTTTGCAAAATGAGAAACCCATAGGTCCACCGTAATTACTTTTCCGATGTTAGGTGTGTCTTACTCCTTAAAAAAGGCCCTTTTACCACCTCCCTGTTCTCAATTCACCTGGACTAAGTTTACACCCCTCTACATGCCTCAGTTTCTCGGTCCATTTTCTTTTTGATAAGTTGCTCTTTTCACCATCTTGTCCCCAAGCTCTGGACGCCACTCATTTCTTAAGCACTGCTCTGTTGGCATTGCACGCTATGTGTGCTTGTCTTTTTGTGAGCACTTATAACTTAAAGGTAGCATGCTGAGTTGTTTTAAAATAGCAAAGAACTTTCTATAACAAGAAGGCATGTTGGTATGACTTCATTATATCCCAATGCTGCTTACATAGCTACTAAGATATTTTAGTTTGTGAAACTGTGTCATGGTGAAATTACAGGGCCTGGTTTGTTTCATCATGTACTTTTCAGTTTGGAACTGAACCAGTAGCGGCAAAAAGTCTATGTCCTTCAGTACTGTGTCCAAATAAATTTGGCACAGAAGCTTTTTTAGTCAAGCTCTGTTCTGAGATTTCCTGTTTTATAATTTTTTCCTTGTTCAGTATCGCACTACACATTATCAGGCTCCTTTCTGGCCATGCTAAGAACCATTCTTCGCAAATGTGAGTCTGGCCAACTGGAGAAATGTTTTAAATGTGGCACTGACACTAGAAGCGCCCGTTTGTGCCTACAGGATGGTGAACAATGTTCCATAGTTTGTTATACAAGTTCCCCCCTCTAGCATACAGCTTATTTCATACCTTCAGTAACCTTTAGCCTCCTGCAAGCCATGCTCCTCTAGACTCTGAGTAACCACTCAGGTTCACAAACCCATTACCATCTAAGAAACCCCAGGGTGCATTGCAGTTCCTTCTATTCTGATAATTCTTGGTCCTTCCATTGGACACCGCAACATTGAAATACAAGCTTGACCTTTCATGAGCATTGTGATATCTTGAAGGAGGCTTATCACAAAGCAAAGGAGCATACTGAGTGCAGGTACTGGGTTAGCTCACTTCATTTAGAGAAGATTGAATGTACAATATTTCCTAGGGCAATCAATACAAGGAGCTGTTTGATCCTTGTGGTACTGGTTTGTGAGCCATCCAGGTGCAGAATGTTACATTAGTTTTTCGTTGTCTTGGTGTAGGTGGCATCTTCTGATATTCAGCAGTGCAGAAGCAATTTAGGGATGCTCCACCGTCAGTGACAAACATGGCGTGATGATTGTTCATTTTCAGATGTTCTGTTCTGTTATGCAGATTTGTAGAGTGCACTAACGCCCAGGAGGGTATCCTGGCACTGAGCAGGTGTGAGTTTGGGCACACTTAGGGCCTGGTGTGACTACTCAAAAAGCCTGGTCTTCAGCTTCTTTCAGAATTCAAGAAATGAGGAGGAGGAGGCCCTTATGTGAAGCAGTAGGGAGTTCCACGCTTTAAGAGCAATGTGGGAGAAGGCTACATCACAGGATCTGGTTTTCTGTATGTGTAGGATTTGTGCAAGTAGAAGTCAGGACGAGCAGAGGTGTCTGAAAGGTTTGTGAAAGCAGATGCAATTGTTATGTTAGTGTTATCAACTCTGAGGACATTTGCCTTTCTGTTCATGTCGTGTAGAGATCACAAATACATCGATGCCCTGTAAGCATGAGTATGTGGTTCGATACTAAACTTGTTTTGTTGACAGTGACACTCTTGAGATGGAAGTCGCTGTGGAAGTGGCATGCTGTTTAGGAGAGCTGCTGCTTCTCTCACTCACCAATCTGGCATGGTGGTAATGTTTCTTGTCTTTGTTTCTTTGTTTTGAGGATTCTTCTCAGTTAACTCTACAGATAGATTCCTAATGGCTGTCTTTTTCACACCATTGCTGGACATTTGCCTTCATGTGGTTATGGCGCAATATTATGTTGAACACCCTAGAAAGTATTGATTGCGCTAAGGTAAGGGTCATTAACCCCTTCGCCGCCGCGTGAATTTCGCCGCGGCGCGGGGGATTAGGTGGTGAGCGCGGCGCTGTGGTGCTCGTGATGGAACCACGCCGTCACGAATCACGGGTGGCGTGTGCTCATGACGACATGGTTCTGTCACGGCCCCGCCCGCTCATTAATTCGCCCGCACAGGCGGGGAATTAATGCCCCGTGGGCGGAGCGGCAGCCGCATGATGGAACCACGCCATCATGAGCACACGCCGCCCGTGAATAATGACGGCGTGGTTCCGTCATAAGCACGGAACGGGTTAATAGCCTCAGTTGTTATGCAGTCTTGACAAGTGAGACCGGTCAGTCACAGTCACTCTTTAGAGTTCTTTATATACAGATATCTGTTTCCGTACCTGGGATCCACTTGGACTTCTACAGCCTTAACCCGCATGTTGAATCTTGACATATTTTTGCTGCACACTATCAGTAGGTGAGCATATCTTTGAAGATATTGACAATTACTGTATAGCGACTCATATTTATAGCTTACCTAACTTACCAAGGTTCTCCCTTTCATCATTCAGAACCTCTTTGTAGTACAGAACACGCCCATACATTTGATCTCTCAGTCAGGGTGACCCTGACCACCTAATGAGCATCCACTATATCTAAATAGTTTAAGCATTCTGCTATAGGTAATGACGTCCGTTTTTGTTAAATTACTCTCTGCATCGTCTTCTTTATATTAACAACGCTTTTTGAAATTGAACTTTAGGGTGCAAAAATAACTTTCATACGAATTAGTCCAGTGCTTTATTTGAGCCGGTGGTTTCTGGTGCTTAGCACCGGCACTTAATTGGTTTGCTGTGCTTGGCACAGCACTTATTGCAGTCTGCCACATGGTGGCGCTGCTCATCAAATTTAGAGATGAGCAGAACAGCAGTTGTTTATGAATAAAATATACATGAAAAAATAGTACTACCTGTCTCCCCAGCCTTTCTTTTAGCTTTGGAGACCTGGAATAATCTGAACTGTTGCACTTGCAGGCAAGAGAGATGGTTAGTAGTTGTTTTGGAACCACCATTTGCAGCAATGACGGGGCAATGGGTAGTGCAAACTGCAGTGACCTCCTGGTCAGAGCACTGGCACTTATTATTTTACAAATTAAGCACGGAATTACCCTCACTGTAAGATTGGCGAGTTCCAAAATCAGATAGGTAAGTATTAAGACTTGTGGTTTGACCACCCTGGCACAATTATAGATGAGGGACGGATCACTGTGATCTGCATGATGATTGCCCCCATATAAACAGGAATTATATCCGAGAGAGAGACCCCGTACAGTGATCTGCATGACGATTGCATCACATAATTATGAGTTACACTGAGTTAAAATGAGCTTGCATGTGCACTGGTGTCATATTATTAACATCATGGCATGGCTTGACTATTAGCATCTTTGTAGAGCATCACCTGCATGAACATTTTCCTTCACTCTACATCCCATTGCTGGACATTGGTTGGCGGTTCTTTCCTTCCTACACACAAACATTTCTTGAATTCTTTATCTTTTTCAATTGAAACACTTAATAGTTACGGAGGCATATACTAGTATATAATATTGTTTTTATTATTCACAGAGAATAACTTGGACTATTTATTTTGTGGTTTCCTGAGGAAGGCGCTTTGCCGAAACGCGCGTAGAATAATGAACAACATGTAAATTAGACTACTATTCCGTAACCATCATTTTAACAATCAGTCTGCTGTAACATATATGTTTATAATGAATGTTGTTTTCACTCGTGTGCAAGAGAGGTGTGTAATAGTATGATTGTGTACAGTTGGGAGAGTATGATTTGTTAATGAATTGGTGTTTGTATTATAAATTACAATGATCATGTATTTGCATAAAGGATATATTATACAAATATTGCTATCTTTATATGTACTATAATAATAAATAAAGAATATATTTTTCCATTCGATATACTGTTTGTCTCTCTGATTGTCCTAGTATGTGCCTCGAGGTTTGTGACAAGAATTATTAGTTGACTGAGTCTTTCTTTTTTGTTAATCTTTTTTCCCTGCCTTGAGCAAATATTTTTGTAGCAGGGGACCCTTTTTCTTTACATTTAGTTATGGCTGTCCACATCAGTACCTTTATTGCTTATGTTTGAGGTGATGTTTGTTGCATATGTACTTCGATTTGTGTTCCTGGTAATTCTCTTCTTGAGACCTTGACTTTCTTCTGAGATCCCCTTTATATTTTTCTTAGTTAATTTGCCATTACTCCCTTTTTTTGTTTTTATCTACATCAATATTCCTAGCTTGTATTTGTGCCTCATCATTAATGAGTGTCATTCCTTCTATATTGTCGAGAGTGTTGCTTTTCTTTAGAAGCTTGTGTCATAGGGATTCGGACAGACACCATTCTATGATATACTAGCGAATGGTATTTTCCTCAGTAAATTTGTTAAAATTGCACTATTGCACTAGACGTTTAAGGTGTCTGATATAGCTGTTCATTGCATGCCCTCTTTTTTTGCGAGGCGATGTTGAAGTAGTAAAACCCACAAGATGATGGATGGAATGTTGCACATTGGCAAAACATTCACCCCAGTCACAGATCTGGGTTTAATTCATCGTTTTTCTGCTCACCACGCCACTCCAGTTCAGACATGGCCATATGCAAATCAGTCCTGACCCTGTGCCTTATGGGAACAGGCCAGCCTGAACTGCCAAGCCATGTCTTCCCTGGACCGGAATCAAGCATCCTAGGACCGGTTTCTGGCTATCAGCCATCATCAGCCAGGATAGCTTGACTCCAGTGGCGTAGTGAGCACGGGACCCACGTCTGGGCATACCCTTCCCACATAGGGCGAACAGCAAAACACAGAAAATGATGGACGGAATGTTGCACATTGGCAAAACATTCACCCCCAGTCACAGATGTGGGTTTAATCCATCGTTATTTTGCACAACACACCACACCACCCTAGTTCAGACCCAGCCATATGTAAATCAGTCTTGACCCTGTGTCTTATGGGAACAGTACAGCCCGAACTGCCAAGCAAGGTCTTCCCTAGACCGGAAACAAGCATCCTGGGACCAGTTTCAGGGTAACACCCCTCATTAGCCCGGCTAGCTTGAATCCAGTGGCAAAGTGAACCAGGGAACCATATCTGGGCATACTCTGCCAACGGAGGACGAATAAATCAAACAAAAAGAGATGATGGCCAGAGCGCTGAAACTTTTCAGACACTCACCCCAATACCAGATCTGGGTTGAATCCATCGTCGTTCTTTAGCTCACTTCGCCACCCCAGTTCAGACCCAGCTATATGCAAATCAGTCTTGACCCTGTGCATCATGGGAATAGTCCAGCCCAAACTGCCAAGATAGGTCTTCCCTGGACCGGAAACAAGCATCCTGGGACCGGTTTCTGGGTAACACCCTAATCAGCCAGGCTAGATTGAATCCAGTGGCAAAGTAAGCAAGGGACCAACGTCTGGGCATACCCTGCCAACTTAGGGAGAACAAAGCAAACACAAGGAGATGATGGACGGAGCACTGAAACGTTTCAGACACTCTTTAGGATAGCCACTCCTGATTATATTTGGGTGTCTTTGGCTCACATTCAATTAATAAGCAAGTTTGAAGTCACTCCAACCCTGTCCAGTGATCATGCAATCTTTTTTTTTTTTTTTAGTTCAAATCTGCTTTATTGTGCAAGAGGAATCGTAATACACAGCTTTCGTTCGCCTACAACCCGGAGGCCGGCAGCATAAGAAAGTTACCATAACACAGCCTTGTGGCCGGCATCCCTGAGGCCCGGCTGCGTAGTCTATCCATGTAAAGAAGGATAATGTCACCTCCGGTGTTGCAGGGCAAGTAAGGATGAGCAGCAGCAGAATAGTATTTTTGAAAGTTTTTGTTTTGGTTCCTTAAAGGTCATAACAGCCAACGAAACCCCCCAACAACAAAGTAGATAAGAGGCAATGCATAGTCAAGTGGAAGCATAAATGGTAGTGAGCCGGTGCGGTAGTGCAGGTGGGCAGGGATGGGCTTAGTCCTATAGCCGCAGCCCGATTGACCCGACAGTATCAGTGATGCGTGCAGTGTCACGGCACCGTGCCCAATCTAAAGTGCGCTAGTATGTGTCAGGTATTGCATAGGAAGTCCCTGTATGTTGGAGGGGGAATGACAGGCGCCCTGAGGAGGAAGGTCTACGATATTAGGCACCCCTAGAGGTCCGGAGAGTAGGTAACATCTCCACAGCCAGGAGGCGAGAGGTCTTCGCGAGGGTCGCCCAGAAAGGGAGTGTATGTACGTGAGTGAAGCCCGTGGATCGTTCCAGAGTGGAAGCTAGGATGCTAAACTGTAATAGGGTGGTCCCCCGGCGGGTCTGCGTCTTCGGAGTGTGTGAGTAAGTAGTTCACCAGTGGATCCCATATGTCGCTGGGCCGACTCGAAATGGGTAGCAATTCAGCGAACGTTGAGTGTTGTTCTTGACAGTAAGTCAAGTCCGCCAGCCAGTCCTTAAATTTAGGCGCCCTGCCACGGCCCCAGCGGCAAGCCACGCGCCTTTTGGCCAAGAGTAGTGCGGTATCAACAAATTTCCGGCAAGCCCTAGGGAGGTGCGAAGTGCATCCAAGAAGCGTCACCAATGGATCCATAGGTATCGCCTCCCCCACCATCTCCGCGAGTGCATCCGTCACACGCTGCCAGTAGAACGCCACCTGGGGCACTCTCATGCCAAGTGTAGAAGTCGGCATTTTCGGCGCGGCAACGCTCACAGCGATCGTCAGCCGCCAGACCAAATCTCCGTTTCCTCGCCGGCGTGTAATACACCCGTTGAAGGAATTTATAATGGATGATTTTCAATCTGCTACTAGCAGAGATGCGGGAGGTGAGCGCACAGAAATGGTGCCATTGCTCATCAGTGATATCAGTGGCAAGTTCGGTAGACCAGCGCATCCGGGCATTGGACTCCGGCATCGGAGCAGCTCCCCTAAGTTGGCGGTAAAGGCCGGAGACCAAGTGGGCCCCGTCCTGTGAGCACAGCAGGAAGTGCAGCGGGGGCAGGGTCTCGGGCTCCTCAGGAAAGTCGGGCAGGATGTCTCTCATCCCTGCTCGAAGTCGTATATAATAAAAAAGCTCGAGGGGAGTGTGGTCATGTGCAGCAAAGAAGAGGTCAGCTGATTTAAAATGACCATCAGAGAACAGGTCCCCCCAGCAGGTGACGTGAACTTTAGCACAAAGGTTGCGGAAACCTTGTTCCCATAAAAAGGTAAGTTTCGGATGATAAGTAAGCGGCAGTTTGGGCGAGTAAAGTAGGCGACAGTCCAAGCTTTTGACTATGCGACGCCATGCGTCTAGAGTACATGAGACCGAAGTGTTCGGCGTGGTTATGGATGATTCAGGGCAGTGTAGCATCCCATTGAGCGGGAGAGGGTGCACTATCCAGTCCTCAACCGCTATGTGCGGCATAAAATGGGTGGGAGCCATCCAGTGGTAGGCGAAGTGCGCCTGCGCGCACTGGTAGTATGCCTCGAAGTCAGGGACATCGAAACCTCCCTTGTCGTAAGGGAGAGTTAGCGTGGACCATTTGAGCCAGGGGCTCTTGCCTCCCCAAAAATGCCTATGTGACTCCATCTGCAGGGTTTTAAAGAAGAAGGCACCGGGGAAGTAAGGGATGTTGAGGAAAAGGTAGAGAAAGCGAGGAAGAATCACCATTTTTATGAGGGATGCCCTCCCTGCCATGGAGAGCGGCAGGGTGATCCAGCGATCCACAGAAGCAGTCAATTTGGTTATTGCCACTCCGTAGTTGGATCTCAATGTCTCGTCCCTATCTCGAGAGATGCGGATCCCCAGGTACCGGAGATCGGACCGACACCATTCCAGTGGGTAGTCAAGAGGAAAATCAGTCACTGCTTCCGTTAAGGGGAAGAGCTGGGACTTGGACCAGTTGATGTGTACACCTGACATCCCCCCAAAGGCAACAAATTCCCTGAGTAAGGGATTGAGGTGTATCTCAGGGCGTTTCACATATAGCGTGATGTCATCTACATAGAGTGACACATCTATTTGACGTTGTAAGCATTGCACCGCTCCGTCTCGGTGTAGTTGACGCAAGCGGCAGGCTAGAGGCTCAACCGCTATAGCAAATAAAAGGGGAGAAAGTGGGCACCCCTGACGCGTGCCTCTGGTGATTGCCATTGGCTGCGATAGACGACCGTTGATCAGTACCCTCGCCGTGGGGTCAGTATAGAGTAGGCGGACCCATGATATAAACAATTTGGGGAAGCCCATGCTGGCTAGAACCGAGAATAGGTAGGGCCACTCGACTGAGTCGAAAGCCTTAGATGCGTCAAGGAAAATGGCTGCAACAGGTGTATCAGGATGAACTGTGCAAAGCAGAGAAAAAAGGGTGCGAAGGTTGTGAGAGGTGGACCTGCCTGCTACAAAGCCGGATTGATCGGGCAGCACAAGTCTAGTCATCAGCAGCGACAGCCGGGTGGCCAATATTTTAGCAAGTATCTTGACATCGCAATTTAAGAGGGAGAGTGGGCGGTAAGAATTGCAGGATTTGGGGTCTTTGTCTGGCTTGAGGAGAGAAGTGATCACCACCTCGCGCATAGAGCAGGGAAGCACGCCGTCACTTAGCGACTCCGAATAGACCTCACGAAGGACAGGGGCCATGATGTCGATGTATGCTTTGTAAAACTCGGCAGGGATGCCATCGAGCCCCGGGGCCTTGCCGTTCTTGAGGGACATAATGGCCTCGCGGACTTCATCTAGCTCAAAGGGTGCCGCCAGGAATGCCCTGTCCCCGTCGCTGAGCCAGCATAGCGCCACATCATTGAGATATTCAGTATAGGACGTGCCGGACCCAGCAGTGGAGGTGTATAGCGAACGGTAATGCGCCCTGAATGTATTAAGTATCTCGTCCGAGTCTCTGACGGCAGTACCGGCAGTGTCCGTGAGTTCGAGTATAATATTATGTGCTCTTGCAGATTGTGTGAGTGTTGCGAGCACTTTCCCGGGTCTATCCCCCTCGCAGTATTTGCGGGCTTGCCAATATTTACAGCAGAACTTGGCCTCTATGGCAGCCTCCTCCTCATACTTCGACAGTGCCACTCTAAAAGCAGCATGCGGTTCGGGTCCAGGCTCAGAGACCATGCGGAGTTCCAGAGCTCGTAGCTCCTTCTCCAGCGTGCCGATCGAATGGAGGATATCTCGCAGGACACCATGGCTCTTCGAGATGCAAAAGCCCCTAATAGTCACCTTAAATGCCTCCCATATGTGTTCCACAGAGTCCACTGACCCCTTATTTCTGGGAAAGAAAGCTGCTATCTCCTCCCCCAGTTCAGTGCGAAACAGGTTGTCCAGCAGTATGTCAGGGCGGAGTCTCCAGTGTGGTCTCGGGCTATCCCACCCAGGTGTACGGAAGTGTAGCAGGACAGGACTGTGATCTGAGTATGTTCTCGGCAGATGAACCGCTCCCACCAGCTCCGCAGCGACGCCCCTGGTAACCAAAAAATAATCTAAGCGTGCCCATGTCCCCGTGTGTGAGGTGAAGTGTGTCCCCTCCCTTCCGTGAGGGTGCAAGTGCCTCCAGGAGTCCAGTAGCCCACCCTCCGTAATCACACCCTCCAGTGCCTCTCGTGCTCTGGGCATGTAGGAGCAGACGCCATCTGCCCTGTCCAGGTGTGGTGCCAGTGCCAGATTGAAATCCCCCCCCAAACAACGTGTCGTGAACCAGCAGACATAATCTTTCCCCACAAGGTAGTGAAGAATGCAGGTGTATCGACATTTGGCGCGTATGTTGCAACAAACGTGTATGTGTCGCGGCCCAGTCTGCCCCACAGCAATGCAAAGCGTCCCTCCTTATCGACCAGTTCTCCGAACCTCTGAAACGGTACACTACGGGCAACAAGAATAGCAACCCCTCTCGCATAGGTGGAATATGAGGAAAAGACGCGGTGCCCGGCCCATCTGCTCGCAAAAAGGGACCCACCCTGTGGCGACAAATGAGTTTCTTGCAGCATGGCCACCTGAACATGATGCCTATCAAGGTAGGCAATAACACTGCGACACTTTTTAGCATCATTTAAGCCCCGAATATTCCAGGACATGCAGGTCAATTGTGCGTTAGCACTCAGAGCAGCCATAGGCAGAACATCAATAAACATATCAGTGCCACCAACGGCAGCAAAGTAGGGCCCATCCCGCCCCACCAACACAGGTGCCCACACCAGGACAGAAGCCACGCACATAATCCAGTCAATGATTGCCTCTTCATAGAACACCCCCCCCCTCCCACCCGAGCATCCCAATCATGCCAGCAGCCAAAGATCCCCACCCAGTACCCCACCCCCCACCCTTTCCCCCCCAACCTTAGCAACAATAACAAGAACCTCAGCAGTTCTAAGGGGAACACCCAGTAGGGGTATGACATAGAGTACGCACAGCCACTACCCAGCCCATTGCTCCAACTCTG
Source organism: Lissotriton vulgaris (assembly GCF_964263255.1). NCBI lineage: Eukaryota > Metazoa > Chordata > Amphibia > Caudata > Salamandridae > Lissotriton > Lissotriton vulgaris. The sequence continues at coordinate 197,127,802 of NC_141696.1, forward strand.
TACCGCCCTCGGTGGGGGCTAGGGCCAGGTAAGTGGCCCTTGGTATACATTAACACAGGAGTGTTTTCCGTACAGGTCCATAAGTCGCAGTCACCCCAGTGTCTGCGGTCCAATCCATGGTGAAGTTCAAACCAGGGCAAACAGGGCACCTGGCGTAGGGAGTGTCAGTGGTCAAACATCGTGTGGCGCCAGAGACGGGTCCGCATCCTCTCGCTCCTCTGCGGAGTCACGTTCCTCCCTACGCGGTCTTCGGAGGGATCTCAGGAAGTCCTCCGCTTTCTGTGGGTTGGTAAAAAAACGTTGCTTTCCCTGGTGTGTGACTCGCAGCTTAGCAGGGTATAAAAGTTCATAGTCCACTTGGGCCTCCCGCAACTTCTTCTTGACTGGAGGAAATTTGCGTCGTTCCTCCTGCACCATTGGTGTGAAATCCGGGTAGATGGAGAAAGCAACACCATTGTACTGTAGCGACCGTTGTGACTGGGCCGCACGTAGCGCAGTGTCGCGGTCCTGGTAATTCAAAAGTCTAGCAATGATAGGCCGCGGTGGCAGACCGGGCTTGGGCACAGGCGCTAAGGATCGATGAGCCCTTTCCACGATGAATTGAGGAGAGAACGCATCTTCGCCGATCGAACCTTTCAGCAGTTTTTCAATGTAGAGTTCCATCCTACCCGTGTCTGTGGATTCTGGAACATTGGTGACTCGTATGTTGTTTCGGCGACTGCGAGCTTCAAAGTCCTCATTTTTAGCCGCTATGACCCTGAGCAGATTGTCCATCCTAGTTAATTGCGCCGTGTGAGTAGAGGTGGCGCCCGAGTTGTCAGATATGCGTTGTTCCGCAGTTGTTATCCTCTCCTCATGGCGATCGACCTTGTGCAACAATGCGTCTAGCCGGGACGTAACTCCATCAACTTTTTCAACGACGGTTGCAAACCCCTGCCTCATCTCCTTGAACAGGCTATGTAGGTCAATGTCTTTCACGGGGGGTGTGGTAGCCTTCGGAGACGGCACACTAGGCCCAGGATCCACCTGCGTAGATTTTGCGCCCTTTTTGGGGCCATCGAAACTGAGTTTCGTTTGGCGGTTCTTGGGCCGCACCATAGTGGCAACTGGCACGGCAACGCGTGGCAACTCTTCAGGCCCGGTGGGCAGGTGGGCGAGCAGCAGTGGAGCCCGTTAGCGCGGTATGCGCAGGTATGTGACAGCGTGAGAACCGTTGCACCAGGAAGCGCACCTGTAGATCAGTAGGCACACCGCAGGTGGGCACAGATACCCTGTCGCTCCTCTCCCTTGTCGGGCGTTCTGGTGGCGGGGGGATGGAGATGCCCAGTTGAGAGCGGTGCCAAAGCCTCTCCTTGTGGCGTCGGCAGGTCACGGGTGCACTCGCACTATAAAGAGGCAGATTCCGGGACCCAAATCACTAGGCCCATGAGAAGGCAAGGCTGGTGAATACGCTCAGCTCAGGTACATTCCGGGGCCAGTAAACCATCGGGGGCAAGCGCCAGGTAATGCATCCCAGGGACAACCCGCCGCTCGGGAATGTGTGGGGAAGCAGGGGTGTCCTCACCACCAAGCAGGACGACAGGTGGCCGCCGGGGCACAGTCAGATGCAGCGGCCCCCGATTACAATCCGGGCCACTGCGGGGTCCGCGCCTCACCACTGGATGTTACCGCCGGACGGGGCCCTCTCTGCTCGATCGGAGGATCAGTCCATCCCACGATGCTCCTCCATGCGTAGGACTCAGCTCCCCTGTGTCCCCAGCAGCAGGGATCAGCAGCGGCAGGGGGGGGCACCCGCGCGGGAGATGGCGACAGTCACTCACCCCCGGTCCGAGCCTCTCTGTAACGTCCGCTCCGTTCCTGGGTGGCTGCCCGAATCCGTGGCCCACCTCCTCGTGGATGTCCCCGACGTTGTGTAGGTGGCTGCAGCCGGCCCTCACAGCTCGCTGGTTCCAGAGCGATAACCGGCGAGATTTCAGACGCCGATATCTCCGGCCACGAACCTCCCAGCAACACCAGACTTGGGACGAGTGTGGATAATAACGTCCTGCACCAGTACAGGGGGAATACCAGCGATTTAGCACCCTGTGGCAAAGGATTAACGGAGGATAATTAAACAAGAAGCGGGAGCCATTCCGCTTGTGCGCCCTCTAGCGCCCCCGTGATCATGCAATCTTTATATGTGAAGCACAGGTACCATTCTCTATTCACCCTAGAAAAAGACCTTTAGGGAAACCAAAAGACCTTGAGCCCATTAATAAAATAAAGTAGTCTGTGACAAATGTTGATGAGCAAGGGGTAAGAGATCTTTGCGACCATGAATGGGCCTGTTCGCACCAGAACCGTGCCGCTCACACGGAAAATCAGAGTAAGCTGCCACAAGCCCGTCTTTTCAAATAGCAGCATTGTCAGCCCGCGGGGCACTGCCAACATGAATCTCTATTCCGCCCATCCACGACACCCGGCCTGTTCTTCATGCAACATCGAATGCCACCTTTGACGCTCTACTTGCTCCCAGCAACCTTGAACTCTCTTGGTACATACCTTGAGAAGGTAAACCTTCAGTAGGACTAATCTGGGTGTCTACCTGACCGGCGCTCCATTGTGGTTGGCCTGAACATTTGACTGTGACCCGGTCCAGCATGACCGGATATCCCCTGTTGGTGCATTATGTTTTTAGGCGCTATTTTAGAGTTTATTCTTTAAAAATTCATATCTCAAGTTCTACTGATTGGATTTTTGTTATTTTGGTCTTGTTTTGTTTATTAAATGCAACTCCTTTCTTCTAACAGGATGTGGGATATTTTTGGGTGGTATTTTTAATGTTCTACTCTTCGAAGAATTGCATAACAACTTTACACATTGACTCTAAGTTAAGCCTGACTGCTCTGTGCCAAGCTGCCAGAAAGTTAAGCACTGGTTAATATTGGGTTTGCCTGTGCCTTACCCTCACTAGGTATGTGGTTTCTGCTTGACCTGGGCTTACACCCCAGTCAATCACCAACCCAGTTTCTAACAGCGTATATGTGCTTTTCTTCACAGGTTTTTATTACGGGTGTCGAATTTTTAAACTCGGTGTATTTTATTTTTTGAAAGAAACTTGGGGCCAGATGTAGGTAGCCCAATACCGGTTGGAAACGGCCGAAAATACCGATTTCGGCCGTTTCCGACCGGTATTGGGCTATGGAGATGTAGGGGCTCAAAAAACATACAGAATCGGTAATTTTACCGAATCGGTAATTTTACCGAATCGGTAAAATTACAGAAATGGTAAATTTACCGATTCTGTCAATTTTACTGATTCGGTAAATTTACCAACCGGTAAAATTACTGATTCTGTATTTTCAGATGTAGGTAGCACTTTGAACAGTGCTACAGGCCTGTCAGGATTCAGTATTTACCATGTAATACAATTGCATGGTAAATAACGAATCCCTGTGTACATGCACATCTGTGCATATACACGTGTGCCATGTGGCACACAGACATGCCCTAGAGCATGTCTGTGTGCCACATGGCACACAAGCCAGTTACAGGGGTGCAACAGGGTGTCAAAGTGACACCCTGTCCCCCTTTGCAATTCGGTATTTTCACCGATTCGGTAAATACCGAATCGGTATTTGCTATTGAATCCTATGGGCTTCAGGGTCCATAGGATTCAATAGCAAATACCGATTCGGTATTTACAGAATCGGTAAATACCCAATCTTACCGATTCGGTAAAAAATACCGAATTTTTACCTACATCTCATTTACCGATTCATAAGTACCGAATCAGTAAAATTCGGTATTTATGAATCGGTAAATGAGATTTACCTACATCTGGCCCTTGGTTGCTTATTTTTATTCGAAATTATTTTTCCATTTTTCCATTATTTTTCTGGTTTCCTGGAACATTTTTTTTATTGATGCCTTTGATTATTGGACATGTCTTGGATGTCCTATTTTTTAAATTTATTTAGCACTTATGTGTTTTTTTATTGATTGGGAATGCATTTTTTTGGATCATCATTTTGCTTACCAGTATTTCAGCTATGAAATTGTAAGTGTTGTCTTATTTTATTTTTGTATATCATTGGGTGGATAATGTTCTTTTTTCATCTTATATTCGTTTGATTTTTGTCTGTTATGTTCTTTTACATTTTGTATAGTGTTTACATATTTTTATAGGTGGTAGAAAACTATTTGTTTAGATAACATAATGCTGGTTATTTTGCACTGTATATTTATTTATTGCCCAATCTTTATTATAGTAAATTGTAATTATAATTTTGAATTATTTGTTATCCAAATTAGTATTTTAAATTCACTTTGATAATATTTAGAAACAAATATTATTGAAGTATGAGTGATTGCGTTTTAGAGTGGATGAGTAGTGTTATTGAGGGTTGTTTCAAGATGTTTTTTTAGGACTGTTCTTGCTATTGAGTCTAATATTGGTTTATTAATAAACAGTCTTACTTTGAATGCTAGTAGTGCAAGCGGTTGCTTAGTTTCTTTGGAGGTGTTTTCTTCTAGTTGGGTGACGTATTGTTACATTCTGTACTTCAGGAAGCTTCGTTCTTTGCTTCTTGGGACATGGTGTTGTCATAGATGTTCCACCATGGAATATGATACTTGGGTTGGCATTGGTGGCCTGATCGGTGTAGCGAGCTAGTGGAGCTAGTTTTGTTCATGTTGTTGGTAATAGGGGCATTTAATTAGCATATAATAATATTTTGTGACCTCTGTTACAGTGACACATGTAGGTGCAATTTCTAAGTTAGTTGCATATTCTGTGCTCAGGGTGGATTAATGTAGGTGCCTCCATATACTCTGGTTAAAGTGATAGATCCTCTGAGGTGCTCTGTGTGGAAAGACTTTAAGCATGGTTTAAATAATTAAAAAAAAAAAAAATTGTATCATTTTCCAAAGTACAAACCATTGAGCATCATACATGTTGTACTGCCTTGCGACAGTGATACCTTATGAATGTAAACTTCCCCTACCCTACTGCTCGTCCCCCCAACGTACCCCCTCCCGCCTTTACCCTCCCTTTGTGTCTTCCAGCTTCTGCGAATACAGTCCTCTGCCAAGTGAGCAAAGTTCGGTCCCAAGTTCAAAGTGGAGTCCAACACTTGAGTTTCAGTGTCCAGAGTGCCCGCAGGCATCATCCTCTATATAACGGCTACCCGTTGCCGCGCATCTCTAGATTGGCATCTGTCCCCCCTTCTTTACAGAATTCCCATACCTCCCCATGCCCCATACATTTCCCCGCCCGCACATCCTCACATCTCATTCAACAGTGCTTTCCGCCTCTGCTCCTGTATCATTCGTGTCATCCTCTCCCTGCTGCCTCGCAAGGTAAGCTATCAGTGGGCACCAGATATCCTTTGGCCGGGATTTCAAGGGTAATTTTTCTGCATAGGCTTGTAAATATTCCTGCCAGGTAGTCATATCTTGTATCCATCCCTTAAATTTAGGCGCCCTGCCCCTGCCCCATCTACATGCCACTTGTCTGCGAGCTAGCAGAATGCCCATAATGAGAAATTTGGGATGTGGTGTCTTAATATCTGTTACCAGCCCCAGTAGACGCCGGGTGGGGAGTGGTTCAATTCGGGTCCCCAGCATTTCTGTCAGTCCCACAAATACCTCCCTCCAGTATTCAGCGACTGCCGGGGAATTCCACGCCAGATGCATGAAGTCCGCAGGGCCTTGTTTGCATCTGAGGCATCTGTCCTCATCTCGGAGTTGCAGTCTGTGCAGGCGCGCTGGCGTGTGATATAGTCGATGTAAGAATTTAAAATGCAGCAGCTGTAGCCTGCTACTACCCGATACTAGTGCTGTGTGCAGACATGCCAATTCCCACTGATCATCAGTAAGCGGGTCGGCCAGGTCTCTGTCCCATTCTGCCCTGGCCCTGACTTGTGCATTAGGAGGAGCAGTGCGTACCCTAGCATACAGCATGGATTTGACATGCGCAGGAGCCTCAGTCTGCAGTATCAGATGGAGGGAGGTGAACGTCTCCTGCTCCTTTGGGAAGTCCAGAGATTTGGCCCTAATGCTTTGCCTAAGCCTGGTGTACATAAAAAGGTCCATAAATGTGTATGGGGCTTCCCCAAAGAACTGTTCCTTAGTCCGGAATTCTCCCCCAAGGTATAGGTCCCCCTAAGTTAAATATTTCAGTCTAGTCAGTAAGTTCTGGCAGATCTTTTCACTTGTTACCTGTAGGTATGGGCAGTCACTCAGAGGTATTCTCGGTGAGTAAAATTGAGGCACTCCTTCAGCTTTCGCCAGCCAGTGCCAGGCTTTGACTGTGCAATCCACAGTAGTCGGATCCCTATTTCTCTCCTTATAAGGCAAGAACACATATCCCGATGGTGGGACCGGAGCCATATGTCCATCCTCTACTGCGAAGTGGGGCATGTAAGCAGGGGAGTGGAACCAATACACGCGCTTGTGCACTGTGGTAATATTGTTCAAAATCAGGCACGTCGAATCCTCCATGACGGCACGGTAGTGCGAGGGTGTCCAGTTTCAGCCGTGCTTGCTTTCCTCCCCATATTAATCTAATTAACTGGGTTTTCAGAGTTGCAAAGAAGTGAGCTCCCGGGTGGTAGGGAATATTTAGGAATAAATATAAAAATTTGGGCACTATTACCATCTTGATCAATGAGATCCTCTCGGCCATGGATAGGGGCAGTTTGAGCCAGCTCGTGATATTATCCGTTACTTTAGTCATTACCCGCCCATAATTCGTTCTTATTAAAGCCTCCTTATCCCTGGCTATGTGGATCCCCAAATACTTAAACTCCTCTCCCTCCCATTTCAATGGGTAGTCCAAAGGGTTTTCCGGTGTGCGGTCGGTTAGTGGGAATATTGCCAACTTCCCCCAATTCATTTGTACTCCGGCGATAGCTCCGAATTTAGTGACCTCTCTCAATACAGGATTTAGATTGTCTTGTGGTTTATGAAAATAGAGGGTGATGTCGTCAGCGTATAGGGAAACTAAAACATGCCTGGAGGGGTAGATAAGACCTCTATGATTGTGGTGTTGCCTCAATTTAGCTGCCAGGGGTTCCACCGCTATGGCAAATAGAACGGGAGGCAGGGGGCATCCCTGCCTCGTCCCCCTGGTGATGGAAAAGGCGTCCGAGCGGGACCCGTTAAGGAGACCCTAGCGCATGGTGCGGTATAGAGTAGTTTGATCCAGCTGAGGAAAGATATCGGCATCCCCATGTATGCCAGAGTCCCCAGCACGTAGTCCCACTCCACCGACTCAAACGCCTAGTTGGCATCCAGAAAGACAGTCACTGCGGCGCAGTTTGGATCTATGTCCTGAATAATGGTCAATAGGGTCCGAAGATTATGAGCTGTGGCTCGATTCGGCACAAATCCTGCCTGATCAGGTAGCACTAATTTTTCGAGGAGGAGATTTAACCTAGTAGCGAGCACTTTCGCCAGAAGTTTAGTATCACTGTTTAACAATGACAAGGGGTGATATAAGTCGCATTGATCGGGAGGCTTACCGGGTTTGAGCAGCGATATGATGTGGGCTTCTCTCATGGTCTCAGGTAGGGTACCTTCTTCCAGCGCCTCCTAGAACACCGCTTTGAGGATGGGGGCTAGGATAGAGACATAGGCTTTATAGGAATCTATTGGGATCCCGTCCGAGCCCGGTGATTTGCCCGATTTCATACTCATTATAGCATCAGTGATTTCATCCACTTCAAGATCCAGAGCCAAGAATTTATGCTGTACATCTCCCAGTCATGCGAGGGCTACATCCTCGAAGTAGTCCCCAAGGTTCAGTGTGCATTGTTGCTGTGACGTGTAAAGTTGCTTATAGTACTTACTGAGGGCTGATAGTTGGTCCGGAAGGGACCTACAGGGGACTCCCTGCTCATTTTGCAGTTCAAGGACGTAGTTGCGGAATCTGGGGGGTTTAACCGCTCCTGCTAAGGATCTCCATGTCCCATCCCCCTCGCCATATATATCCTGGCTGTGCATTGCTTCCCTCGAAATCTGCATTCCCTCTCTGCGGCCTCTACGTACTCCGTCATTTTCTCCCTCAGGCTAGCCTTGCTAGTACTTGCCTCATCCCTGCTGTGTATTTCCCTCTTGAGCCCTTTCATCTCTTTCTCCAGAGCGCCCAGGGTCCGTCGCAGGTCTTTCAGAATGCTCCCTCCTTTGGAGATACACCACCCCCTCACTGTCACTTTGAAGGCTTCCCAGACCATCGTAAGACTAGCCACAGATCCTGTATTCCTGGGGAAAAATTATATTACCTCCTGTTCTATCTCTGCCTTAAATACAGCATCTTGCAGATGTAAGGGATTAAGCCTCCAATTACTGTATGGAGCCAAGTCTACTGGGGGGCTTCACGTTTACTACCACTGGGGAGTGATCCGTGAATGTTTTGGCCATATGAGTCACCTTGTTCACCCAGTGTACCATCCATTTCAAGATAAACACATAATCCAGCCTGGCCCAGGTGTTGTGCACAGCTGAGTGATGTGTTCCTGCCCTACTGGATGGGTGCATGTGGCTCCAAGTATCAACCAGGTTGTCTGTGCTTACGATGTCCTGTAGGGTACGTTGTGAGGTGGTATAATGCGACACTGAGTCGTGAGACCGGTCCAAGCTAGGGTTTACAACAGTTTTGAAGTCTCCCCCCATACGACATGCCTGTAGTCAAGTGTATGCAGCTTACCCCTTAGTTTGAGCATATGATGCGTGTCATCAATGTTCGGCCCGTAATAGGACGCCAACACTATATCATGCGTATGGAGCCTACCCCACATCAGGCAGTACCTCCCCTTGGGGTCCAGGTCCGTCCCGCCCTCCACAAATCGGACTCCACATTTAATTAGTATGGCTACCCCTCGAGAGTAGGTTGAATAGGAGGCAAAGCATCTATGTGATTCCCATCTGGATGCAAAGCGAGGGGCACTCCCCTTAGCTAAGTGTGTCTCCTGAAGGAGGGCGATTTGGACATGGCGCCTGTCAAGGTAGCCTAACACCTGCCGTCGTTTTCTAGGGTCATTCAGCCCCCTCACATTCCATGTAATGATGTTGAGGTCTGTGCCGTCCCTGCTCACATCAGTCATGACTATCTGGGTGTGTCTGCTGTGTGAGATCTTGGTCGCCTCTTTCGCTCACATAATCACAGTAGAGTCCCTACCAATTATTTTGCCCCATGTCCCTTCCCCCGCCACCCACACCGGCTACCCCAACTCGCCAGGAATAAACAACCCTTCACCCCCTCCCAATCACCCCAAAACAGAGCTGCTGCGCTTTCAACTTTTGAACCATTTAGTCGAAAACGACAACCAGGGGGAATGCCCACAATAGGGGGCCACTAGGGGCTCCCGCCATTGCCACTCAGCCTCACTATCTCACCCATCCGCAACCTCCTGAACTTCAGGGGTCGGTATGACGGGACAGAGGCGAGCGGCCGGGCAGCCGTCTATGCCATCTTGACACAAACTGAGTTTATACATCAACATGCAGCATAGCGTCTTTTAGTAGTCCTACTGCTTGCACTGAGTTCCTGGACCCATGTACTCCGCAATCTTCAAGAGGGCTGCGACATTGGTGAGTGGGACCTCGATCGGCGTCTCACAGCTTCTTCCCGGGAAGACGAACATCTGTCGCGCCTGAGATATTCCTCCGCCTGTTGTGGAGTATTAAAAATATGTTGAGTTCCTCTGTGGTGGATTCGTAGTCTTGCAGGATATAACATTGCATACTGGATGCTTTGGAGCTGCAGCTTCTTCTTCACAGCTAGACACTTGCGTCGGGCTTCCTGCACATTTTGGGTGAAATCAGGGTGGAAGGATAGAATGGTGTTCTCGTACCTCACTTCCCCCTTTTCTCTCGCGAGCCGTAGCAGAGTGTCTCTGACGCGATAATTTAGGAACTGCCTGGTGCCCAGGGGAGGCCTCGCTGCCAGTGATTGATGAGCTCTTTCGATTACCAGCTGAGCGGAGAATGAGTCCTTCCCAAATAGGTCAACAAGTAGACGCTCCATGAACTCTTCCAGTCTACCTGTGTTGGTGGTCTCGGCCAGGCCTAACATGCGAACGTTGTTCCTTCTAGAGCGGGCTTCCAACTCCTCATTCTTATCAGCAATGATTTTCAAGAGCTTGTCCATTTGTGACATGTGCTGCTTACTCGCCCCCGCACCATCCTCCAGATCGGACACCCTATGTTCAGCTTCCTTCAGCCGCTCCTCATGCTTGTCCAGTTTCTCTACGACATTGTCCAACCTGCAGCTCATAGATTCTATTTTCGAGTCTATGGAAGTGAGACTTTGCTGCATGCCCACTAGCAATGCCTTCCATCCTTCCTCCCTCGTCTCCGACGGATCGTCGTCACCCCGGTCCCTGGATGCTGAGCTGGGCGTTTTGTGGGTTTCAAACGCCAGTTTCAATTGCCTTGGCTCCGTTTTACCCATGCCAGCAGATTGTTGACAGCTTGAGCAAGTCTAGTGGATGGACGTTGGTCCCCGAATCCTCCTGGCGGGCAACTTTAGAGCACCCTTGTCAGCTTTCCCACAGTGCCAGGCCCCCGTCCAGATAGTGATCCAGGCGAACTCCTCAGTGTCCCAGGTCCAGCTGGCTCGTAACTGTTCTCAGCTTGCAGGCGACAATATCAGGTCTCGGGGTAGTTGCGAACCTCAAATGCTGTGCTTTTTCCACCTATGCGTGGCCTTTCTGCCCAGCTCGTGGCCACAGCTCACCCGCTTTCAAAATGGCGGCCTTCTCCAGAACTGCAGTGCCCCGGCTCCGTTATGATGCGCTGGGGGAGATGTCGCAGCCCACCAGGGTGAAGGCTCTACGTGTATAGCTCCGCGAGGTAGCTGAGCGTCCTATCCACTTCCTCCCGGCACTAGTATTACTGCTGCTGCCCCCGTGGTTAAGCGTCATGTTGCGAAATGGCGACCATCACATTATCTTTCTTCACCATTAGTCTCAGTCAGTAGTGGCTATACCCCGCAAATAAACTTTCGCCAGCTCGGCCAGTACCTGTGCACAGCCTCTGCAGTAACTTCCATCCGTGGCCTGCCCCCTCTCGCTCTTTCCCCTTCAGCCCCACAGGGCCCATGCTTCTCCGTTGCATAGTTATTACTGGGTGAATTGCATTTAATAGTAGGGGTGCCAGATTGCTTTTCCCGTGTTGGCACCAAGGGACGGAATGCCTCTAGGGTCACTTTGGGAAGCCTCCAGGCCTTGCCCAGTGTCCTGCGTCACGTCGCGTGTGGGCCTTCACAGCCTCGGCCTCACGTGATCACTGCAGCCTCAGCAGCCCTCCGGCATGATCCGCTCCTCAGTCCCGCCGTGGCTCCCATTTGCGTTTTAACCCAGCGGGATCCGGAGCTCCGGTCTCAAAATCGCACCGCTAGTGCAGAAGACCTTCTGCGATCAAGTGGTGATGTCTTAGGCAGGTTTTTTGATGGCAGGATGGGGGTTATGTTGTTTTGAACGCCCGGCCCGGCGGGAGCTCTACACCGGAGCAGCCATTGCAGTCCGGCGCCACCTAGCGCCCCATGGTTTAAATTTTTGCCTGTTCAAAATCTGCTAGGATTTTTGTTGTGTGTTATATTAGTTATTTTGTATGTGTTTGCATTTTATTGTGTGTTGCAATTTGTCTGTTAGGTTGCAGTAAATACAGTATTGGGATGTTTGAATTTTGATACTTACCTTATAGTGTGTATATTTGAATGGGGTGGTGGAGGGTTCGACCTAAAAGTTTCATACAAATCTATGTGTTACATTTAGTTAAGGTTAGGAAATTATTTGTGGTAGCATAAATGTAATTTTCGTTACTGTTATCGAGGTTGTCATATAGTAAAAATGCTTTTTTGTTATGTGTGATTAGTCAGTATTGGTTATGACTTTAGCATCATCATTTTTAGGTGCCACAGGTCTTTCCCTGGGTGTTCAATGTGTTCTGGCAATTAATCTTTTTATGATTGGTGTGCCAGGGAGTTGGCCTGTTGTTGGATCATGAACGTTTCGCATAATATTTTTAAGTATTGTTCCTGTGGGCTTTTATGAGCTCGTACTAGTCTCTTTTAGGTCCTGGTAAATATCTCTGACGTCTATTTCATTTCATTAAATTTAGGGAGATGGTTATGTTCCTATCACTTTGAGCTATTTTTGTTTTAGTGGTAGCTCTGCCATGAAATGTGTTTTAATAATATTTGGTGCATTTTGAGTGTGTTTTGTCACTGGCGGTGCTCTCCTTATCATAAATATATCTATAACTTAATAACAGCTTCCTTTTTTGTGATAAATGTTGATGTTCTGACATCGTCTCTGTGTTTTAGAGTATTGAAAAATATACATCTGTTCTATAATAAATAAATATATGCTACATTTATTTTAACATTTTTATGTTGCAGGTGCACGTTTTAACTTACAGTCTGGATGTTTTCTGTATTTCATTTTAGTGGTAGAATTTGGTCTGGCTTGTATTCTTGGCACAGTGTAAGTTCGTTTGATAGTAATTCTTTTAAATCTAAAATATAGTAAGGGGTTTCTTTGTTTTATTTTATTTTTTTAATATGTTTTATTTTTATTTTAGTTTGTGCTTTGGTTACTATACTTACTTTTGTGGTGCTCTTTTTTTAATTTTGAGTAATTCAGTGTCTGTGTCTTTATTTTTGTTTTCATTATAACATTTTTCCTTCCTGTAGAGGATGTACCTGTAATTTGAAGAAATAAACATGTATCATAGTTTGTTGTTAACATAACATACTTTTAGTTATTTATCAATTGTGTTAACTTTCATTGATTGTCAAACTTACTTTGTTTGTAGCACTTGAGGGTTTGTTGAAGTGTTGCATTCTTCTTTTGTAGGTTTGCAATCTGGTAGAGTGATGCTGTCATGCTGCAATTATTTTTTAAGAGACATTTTGCTCTGTGTTTTAGTGACCTTTTTGTTCTGTTTGTTAATTGGAAACACATTTCTATTTAGAATTATGGTAAACGTTCATTAGTGTTTTTACTATTTATTTAACATGTATTAGTTTTGTCTGTAGATTTGTTTATAAATAGTTAGTGTAATATTGTCTATTTTCTTTAGAAATATGTTGTTTTTCCATTGTTTTATTTTTTGGTTTTCGTGATTGTTGTCATGGTTGTTAGTTTTAATGTGTATGCAACATTTGTTATATACTTATTTTTGTTATATTTTTGGTATTGGTATTTGTGTGTTTACTGTTTAAGTTTAAGTACAAGGTTGCAATGTTTATGTTTTCAATATGTGTTGCCAATATTTGTATATGTGGATATTACTTTTCTTGATATAGTGATATAGTGCCATGCAATCTACTCTGGAGTTACTGGCAGACTGGTGCCTCTAAATGCCAAGTAGGGCTGGAGTAGGGTAGGTCACCTATGGGCAGTTCATGTTGAAAGGTAACAGTCTTTTGTGAATACATCTATGGTTCCATAAAAGCCAGACATTGTTAGGTGAAAGCATCTCCCTGGAACTGAACATGCTCCCATTTAACTTAAAGTGCTTCATCTGCGGCATATTCCATGTTTTCAGATTTCTTTTAGCTTTCTCTCCCCCGTGCCCCATGATGGCAGCTGAGTAAAAGTTTGTAGGCCCTGCTACATCACCCAGGACTTCAGATATATAAACCGAACCAGTGATGTGAGGTATTGTGGAGTCATACACACACCTGTTTTGTTTATCTTACAACCTGAGCTTGTATCTGTATATTTTTATATTGTCCAAATAGCTAATTAGTGTGTCTTTTTGTTTTGTGCCACACTCAGCTCTAATGGCTTCTAATGGCAGGTGGCATGAAATCACATTATGTGCATGCAACCAAGTTGGTATCAGGCCTTCATCTACTTCAGGGAAGAGGTGTTGTCTATTTACACTATATTGCTCCCAGCACTGCCACTTCTAGCAGTGTGCTGTCCCTACACCTGACTTTTCTAGCATTGGCCGATCTGTGGCTTTAAGCGTATATTATTAATGGCATGGAGCCCGGCTGTCTCTGTCTTCTGTACTACCTGGCACACATTCTCCATACTGCTCTCCCTGACGCCTCACCCCTATTTTGGATCCTTTTTGCATGGAAACCTGTGCTATGGACATTTTAGACATCAATTATTGTAAATAGGCATAACAAATATAATTTAGATCTATGTGAAGCTTCCTGCAGGCAGGGGTAGTAAGCGTTCCCAAATAGAACCGTATAATGGCCATTTACATACACCCAATCAATATGAAAATAGGCTGATAGTCTTCCAGTGGATTTGCATGACTAAAAGTAAATCACACATTTGTAGCCTCACAACACATTAGTTTATCACATGTGCACAGTACTTCATGCCTTGAGCTGTGAACATGTTATAACCAACTTAACTGTATACAATGCAATCTCTGTCCCCTTTCACCCAGACCTTTAACACATCAAAGCGCCCAAGCAAGAAAAACGGTGCCTTCAATTAACAACACAGAGCCAGTATGGAGGTGGGGTTGAGGGTTACTTCCAACTTTTCTAGCATTGGCAGCCAAATGGTAGCGGGCGTACACTCTAATTGGCATGGAGCCTGGCTGTCTCTGTCTTGCCAGCAGCAACTACATGCAGTTTTATGAACTATGTCTAGTCAGACATCCCACCCATCACTACCCATTCACTGTTCTCTTTATCTTTCATATGCAGACCATCAGCCATGCGAGGACTTGGAAGACTGTTTACTTCCACCACCTCCAGTGATCTCCTTTGGTCCTGTTCTCCTAACTATGAATTTTCTCTGCTCAAGTCATTTCAGTGCTTCTCCTTTCTCTCTGTCGAGAGGAAAAACTCTGCCCGAGGTGCCCCGTGCTCTAGGAAAAGTGGCCTTCCTTGAAACACACACCCAGCCTCTACCTGAAAGAGACATTATTTTGTTTCTGTTCATGCCTGTGTCAGTGTGGTGTCAACCTGCTGCACACACACCAGCTGAGTCAGGGCCACACAAAGGCCAATGTGTGCAAGGCTAAAGCCAGGAATAGCAAAGTACAATATTGGGGTTGCAGCTGCAAAGTTTGCCAATCCAAAAATTATTTCCATGGAGCTGCAGGTCATCAAAGCAAAGGAAGGATCAAAAATAGCTGGATTTCAAGCTTTTTTTTAACTAAATTTGAGATTACCAATTTTATGAAGATCTTTTGACAACGCATTCCACCTGATGGCTGCATGGTAGAACAAGTACCTACTTTCACATGCCCTTTACTTAACCCTCTGTACTTCCAGCAGGGACTTGTGGACTGTAACTGCCTATTTGACTTCTAGAGACAAATCTTATCCTGCATATTTTCAAAGAATTTACTGTACATGGCATCATTGGTGCCCCGGGGGCACTTTATGTAATACGGCCCCCTGGTGCACTTGGTGTTCCATTGTGAGACTGTAATTAAAATACACTCCTTACATTTCCCGTTTGCAGATTTATTTATTTATTTATATAGCGCAACATTCATCCCATCAGGATATCTCAGCGCTGGGGTAGCGGGCCATGGTGAGTGGGACTGGTACTGATTCCATAAGTGACATCAGTATTTAGGGAATAGGTGGGTTTTGAGTTTCTTCCTGAATGCAGTGTGATCCTTGATCAGCCGTAGTTCCAGTGGAAGCCCATTCCAGTGCAGTGCCACAAGGTATGAGAAGGTACGTCCCCCTGCCCTGGTCTTTCTGATCCTTTTAGTCTCGGCTAGCGCCGGCTGGTGTGGCCGTAAGCATCTGGGTGGAATGTAAAATTTGATTTTATTCTGAAGAATCCTAGGGCCAGTATGATGGAGTGCCTTGTGTGTATGCCCTAAGAGCTCAAATTGTGCTCTTTGACGCAGGGGCAGCAGTGAAGTTGCCTCAGGTAATCAGTTGCTGAGCTGTACCTGCCCTTGTTGCACACCAGTTTGGCTGCTATGTTTTGTACTACCTGCAGGCGTTTGAAGAGGTCATCTGGCATGTCAACGACAACGAAAAGAGCATTTCCATAATCCAGCCTGCTAACAAGCGGGGCCTGTGTGACTGCCCTCCTGTTTTCCAGTGGGATCCAGTGAAAGAGCATTTTTTTAAGAGTTTCAACGTGGCAAAGCTTTTTCCACATAGTGTCCGCACATAATTTTGCATAGATAGTGTGCTATCGATGAGACCATCCAATTTTTTTGCACACTGCTTGGCTGCTAGGGCGTTTCCCAGTGATTGGGGCCACCATGATGCATCCCAGATGTGATTGGCTCCAGCGAAGAGCAGGATTTCGGATTTCTCAACGTTGAGCTTTAAACTGTGGTCCGACATCCAGGCTGCCATTTTGTCTGATGATTAGGTGGAGAAGTTTCTCATTTATAGCAGTAAAGTTTTAAGGTGCCCCTAACATACTTGGAAACAACTTCCAACATGATAGGCAGCATGTGGGAATTGCAATGTACCACTGCATTGAGGATACCTTCGGAAAGCCCACACTTGCTGTCGGAAAACCCATCGTCTGCTAGTAGTATTGGCAGAAATTCCACACTACTTTATACCACCAAAATTGCTCCTCCTATAGCATGTTAGAGGTTGGAAAAACTTCTGTCCCTATGGCAGGGAACACAAAAAGTGGCTGAATTCCCACTACCAGCAATGAAAGAGCAGCAGAAATTCCACCACCAGTTTTGCTGAGGACATTTCTGAAAAAAGCAAAAATAACAGTTGATGGACAGAATGCTGAACAATGTCATACTTTCTCCCCAGTACAGAGATCTGGGCCTAAATACATCGTTTTTTTGCATATACTGGCTGAAAAATCTTACAACAACAAAGTCTAAATTAGCTAAAAAGTGTGACACAGCCACTCCATTTGATGGCCAGACGGCTTTCCAGTAAGTGTACTTCGGACTCAAACTGGACAGCGACTTCTTGTTGCAGGATCATGGACTGCCTATCAAAGAGCGCCCTCAATTAACCACACCCTTCTCCCCATTCTTTAACGGTTTCACTTCAATGAGTTTGACTCCTGCAGAACATGGCACATTCAGGGCAAAAGGATGGTAATACCAGAAATAAAAAGGATCTGCTTTACAAGTAATTGTCGTATCAGATTTAGAAAGAATTATTGAGGGAGCATGAAACTGAAAGCACCCAGTGCAATTCAGAATTGTGTTTTCCTTGTTCTTGAGGATTTCTGCCGACTTCAATGTGGTCAGACTGTGCATACCCTTTTGGGGTAAGAGGACTGACAGTATTGTAAATAAAAACGTCATAGCAATTGCCCTATCTCAGAGTTAGCATGAATTGTATGAACAAGATGAAGCAAAAAATGCAATGTGCATTGCAGGTCACAATATCATACACATAAATATCATCATATATATATATTATGGGCTAAACACTATTTGATAAAATATCACCCTATTGGGTATAGATCTTCTACTATTAAGTCCAGTGGGGTGATATTTTTGTAAATTATATTTCGGACACTATATTTATGGATGTGATATTCTGATACTGTGATATTCTAGCACCACACCTGGTTGGTGCAATGTATGTCATTCCTGTGACTAAGGAACTTTGTGTGGCAAGATGATATTAGCTTCAATTTTGGATCCTGAGGCAGTCAGTGATTATTGGACTATAATCATGGTGAGTGGTGTTTTATACCACTGGTGTGCAAAGGCATCGGATACTATTGTACTTCAACTGGATAACAAAGTATGGCCTCTATACATTACTCTACCCTCCGGTGCACCCCCCAGTCTCAGCGCCATAATTCTAATGTCTCCCACTCTCACCTTATTTAGAATCTCTGCCAGCGCCCCTGTGCACCTCGCTCCTCCGCTCCCCATTCAAGGACGATACAGTCACTACCTACTAGGTAACTGCATATCTTCGCCGCTCTCTTCTATTCACGGCCAGCGTATAAGTCTTGCTCACCAACCTTCCTATCAATTCACTAGATCATGCTAATTGATCCCTGGTTCCACTCGCTCTATCCTCCTTCCCCCCACCCCCCTGCTGTCACACCTTTCATCCCTGAACACGGCTGGCTCACGTGCATCTTCGGTTTTATTAATGCCGCGCATCACGGTTCTTATTTCACTTGAGATAACCTCACGAGCACGTTTGGATGTATTTTCAACTGACCGCTTTTAACTTCATGTTCTTTCTTGTTTATTTTTTCCATGGTTTTCGCAATTGCAGTTTATTAAATACAGGCATGTTACCCTAATGTCCTGAAGATGATCCCACTATTCATTTAAGGGATCGAAACGCTGTCAACACAATGTACAACCATATGCGTTTACTAAATTGTTATGTCTAACATGTAATGGTGTCTCAACTATATTCTGTCTGTTTCATTTGTAATCTTGGTATATCAATAAGGACTAGCTAGAAGTGCGAGACTCAGTTATGTAGAGGGGGATTCCCTCTTGCTTTTAACAGGCTAGTATCTGTAAAAGCATTCCGGGCACCGCAGAAGGACGACAGGTCCTAGGAGGAACCAGACCGGCAATTCCGGTCTTTTTCTCTGCCGAGTGACCCAAGGAGGCTTTTACAGATACTAGCCTGTTAAAAGCAAAAGGGAATCCCCCTCTACATATAGACGCACTTTAGGGAGTGCGACACATTTAAAAACAACACAGACACTATAATTTAGTATTATTCAACTGCACTATATCACATACTCATTGGTCCTGAGGAAATCCAGTTTTTAAAGGCCTGGCTGAAACATGTAGACCACACTGGACGTAGGGGGTCATAAACTCTCCAACACGTCCGACCCCCTTTTTATCCGCTAACAGGGGCCCAGGTAATAAAGTTGAACTATCTTACCCTTGGGTACTGGGACCCACTGTATAGCTTTTAACCTTCACTTTCTCACTCACTACACTGCACACTCAGCAATCATACCAGCTCCGCAGTAACTCTGGCGTTGAAGCACACCCGGGACACGCTAGGTGTCACTGTGGTGGGCCCGATGATGAAGCATGCCACCAACTAGGTTGGTTGGTGAGGGCTTTATTAATGAACCCAATGGTTTTCCAGTTAAAACGTACATAACTGAGTCTCGCACTTCTAGCTAGTCCTTATTGATATACCATATATAAACTGGGGATCCGGACTAGCTTACCTAGTCCTCACTCTCTCCTTTGATCAGGCATATCATTTGTAATCTTCTCATAAACAGACATGCTTTTTTTGCCTGAACCCTTTACTTAATGTTGTTTGTCCGTTCGTGTTAGTAGGACGCAGGCTGTGTCCCACTTAGATTGTTTCCCTTATTTTATGTTATACTTTTATTGCATATTAAATACCTGTCCGGGTGGACAGAGAAATATAGTACTGATTGGGTCTGTATTAATTTGTTATGTGCTAGATTATTGTCTAAGGACCCCTGTCTTTAGAAATAGTTAACGCTGTACATTACTCTTCAAAGATAAAGGGGGCAAGCAGTCAAAGCTTAGGCCAGGAGGTGGTAGATGGTTTCAAATTCATTTATGGTAGAACAACAGTAGTCGAATATAGCCTGGGTCATAGGGCAAATGCTAGCCAATGAGGCAACCGCCGTATTCCCCTATAGCCGCAGGTCCATGCTGACGCACGCTGATGGAAAAACATGCTGTGCTGGTGAGCGTCTCACAAGCGGCTTTCAGCATTGTGTTGATTCTTAACCCTCAGTGTTAGAGGAGACTGCAGCTTTAGACGCACATGGAATGCTCATAGATGTGTGGATGTGTGGCAGGATGATGGGTAGGATTTTTTTTTATTAGGGTCAGACAAATGTATTGCAGAGGGGTGATGATGATGTAGCAAGATGCCAGAGATGGGGTTATCATTTCTTTAAACAAAGAGTAAGAGGAGGGAATGCTCAGAGGTTGGTCTGGGAGCATGGCGGAAGGCCAGGAAGGGATTTTTGTATAGGTGTGGGAGGAGGGTAGCAAGTCACACAGTATTTTTAGGCCCTCGATTTGAGCCAGTTGTAGTAGGCTCACCAGACTTATGTTTTCCCAAAGAAATTGTACATAGTATACATTCATAAAGGGGTTGTTGGTCAGTAGGCTACATCTTTTGGTCTGTTAAATTGACATTCAAATGTTTCTTCCACCTACCACAGCATATAGCCTGAACCCTTGGGTCACTCCTTTTACCCTCTTGCTTCCTTCACTTTGAATGACTATACAAAATATTCATTGTTCACGTTTTCTTAAAATAGTTCCTTTCTCTGCAATGACACAGCTGGTTCAAAGGGAGTTTTTTAATATAGTGTTTCTTATACTATCTTTAAATAACAGCTATTTATTTAGACCGTGTTTTGGGTGACCAGTTAGAATATGATTTACTTTCTGTCTCTTATTGTAAAGTTGGTGTTAGAAAGAGTTTAAGGAACATTGTGGCTGCTTGTGATTTGAGTGATTGGTTGGGGGAGTTTTCTTCTTGTCATCTTCCCAAACAATAATAAAATGTGCGGTACAACTGAAAGGCTTCTTATTTTTTTTAATATAGTGTTTCTTATACTATCTTTAAATAACAGCTATTTATTTAGACTGTGTTTTGGGTGACCAGTTAGAATATGATTTACTTTCTGTCTCTTATTGTAAAGTTGGTGTTAGAAAGAGTTTAAGGAACATTGTGGCTGCTTGTGATTTGAGTGATTGGTTGGGGGAGTTTTCTTCTTGTCATCTTCCCAAACAATAATAAAATGTGCGGTACAACTGAAAGGCTTCTTATTTTTTTTTTAAAGCAATCACTAGTGAATCATTCGCATTAGTGAGCTTCTCATGTAAGGAAGGTAAATTGCATACATGTAGTTGTCAATAAGTGACTTTTTTTACCTCAGAGTTTTAGTGACATTCTAGACAGTTTAAGCTTCACTTTTGTTGTCTATTTGATGTCACTCAGAACCCCCTCCGTTTTCACATCCCTGTCATTTATTTACAAAGCAAAAAGAACAATTGATGGAAAGAATGCAGAAAAATGTAATACATTAACCCCAGTACAGAGCTCTGGGCCTAAATCCATCGTTTTTTTGCTCACCATGCAATTCCAGTTTGAACCAAGCCATATGCCAATCAGTCTTCAGCCTGTGCCCCATGGGAACAGCCAAGCCTGAACTGCCTGGCTAGATCCTCCCTGGACTGGAAACAAGCATCCTAGGACCGGTTTCAGGGTTTCACCACATATCAGCCAGATCTTTGTGACTGGGGGTGAATGTTTGCATTGTCCAGCATTCCGTCTATCAATTGTTTCTTTTTCATATGTCGCCCTAAGTGGGACGGTATGCCCTGTGCTCACTACACCACTGAATTCAAGCTAGCATGACTGATAAAGGGTGAAGCCCTGAAACTGGTCCCAGGATGCTTGTTTCCGGTCCAGGATGGACCTGGCTTGGCAGTTCGGGCTGGACTGTTCCCGTAAGGAACAGGGTCAAGACTGATTTGCATATGGCTGGGTCCAAACCAGGGCCGGACTGGGAACCACAACTGGCCCTGGCAAAGTGCTCGGCCAGCCCCCCTCCCCACTCAGGGGGGTTGGAGGTGCCGCCGAGCTCTTTGCCGGGCCCGGTTTTCGGCCGATTTTAGTACAGGGCCGATTTTGCAGCTATGCTGCAAAAACGGCCCTGTAACAAAAACGGCCCCCAGGGACCCAAAACCGGCCCCCACCCGTGCGGCGCACCGGGGGATTACACGGTGCCCGCTATAGCCAGTCCGGCCCTGGTCCAAACTGTGGTGGTGTGGTGAGCAAAAGAATGATGGATTAAACCCAGATATTTGTGACTGGGAGTGAATGTTTGCATTGTCCAGCAATCAGTCCATCAATTGTTTCCTTTGAATATTCATTTACAAAGCTACATTTTTGTGTATAATACATGAGATTCTGCAATCCTGTATGAACACCTATCTCTAATGTCTTTACCATCAGCAACTTGTGATGCACTCAGCTGCTGATTATAAAGAAATAATGTCCAAACTCGACTGTAATAACAGAGCCAGCAGCCAAGGTGAAAGGTGGGTCAGTTAACAGAGCATAATTAAAGCAGCTGTTTAAAGAACAAAAACCAAAACATTGCTTTTCTTTCTGCTCCTCTGTTTTCTAGCAGTAAATTGGCAAGAAAGAAGGGAAGATTTATGGCAGCACGTTTATTATTTGCACTCCTTGCTAATTACAGAAAACGTTAGAATTTTTCTGAAAGTTTTTTTAACAAACATATTAACTGTTTCTAATGGGTTTTTTCAATAAATATCTAACAGCTATTTTGATGTGTTTCATTTTTCACTGCAGTTTATTTTTAATCTTCATATTTGCAAATATTCTCCCTCTATTATGAAAGAGCTGTGCCCCAAGGATTTAGGTGATTTGTGTGAAAGGTGATGGTGTGACCATGTGTTATATGGAATAAAATGTCCACTGCCGTACATGATAAGGATATTGCAGGTCACCTCGGAGTTCCATAACCTTAAAAAAGAACTTCACTTTGGGCCTTTGGCTCTTCTATATGATCATGGAACTCCACTGTGACTTGCAAAGTCTTTATAATGTATAACAGGCGGCGCATCATAAATGGGATTCTGCGATCCCCGTATAAAGAACTGCCTCTAATTTCCTTATAATTGGTGACCCGTGATACACTCAGTCAGAAATGAAATCAGAACTCAAGTGTTATAACTTATTACAGTTGAGTTCTGATGCTACAATGCCTGCTGCCAGACCCTGCAGCTGAGGGGAAAGGCAGGTAGGTCACAGAGCATAATTAAATCAACTATTTAAAGAACAAAAATGAATCATGGCTTCTTGTTCTTGTGCTTTGTTTTTCTAGCTATGTAATAAAAAGCAGAAAGGAGCTATTTATAGCAACATGCTTCTTTTCTGTCCTTAGGTATTTATAGAAAATGTAACATCTTTACATATTTCTACATATTCAGAAGTACAAGAATTTTGTTTTAAAAAACTGTCATATCAAACTGATTTTAATATCTTTTTGCAAAAAATATCTAACAGCTTATTGATATTTATTTTTGCACTAGAGATTCTATTGTTATACTTCCTGTTTGCAAACATGCTCTCTGTTTCATATGAAAGAGCTACACACCAAGGATGTAAGTGATTTGTATTATAAGGAACAAAGTACCTCTGCCGAACAAGATAAGGATATTGCAAGTCACCCTGGAGTTTCATAACCTTATATAGGTACACGTCCTTCCGACTTGTACCTCCATCTGGTCATCAGTGGCCGCTGCTCCGCTAAGGCGGAGGAGTGCCACCCAGCTGCTCTTTGAGCAGTGGAAAAAGGAAAAATAAAATTATAACACTATGTTATAATCTTTTTATTTTTCAGTTGTCAGGCAGGTTTATGTGGTGGGCTTAGCTGTCGTCACAGCCAGCGGCGGAGAAGTGGTTGGGCAGTGCTTTAAGTGGAATGAAAAAACTTGGGGGTTCTCTCAAAGAGGCATGGCCGATATAATGAAGAGGAATTAAAAACACATAAGCTAAAAATCAGGGCTTAGCATAGTGTACTGTCCAACTGGCATATTGCTGCTTCTGTCATTGCATCCAGATATATAATAAAACAAGTAACATTACACCTCCAAGAAGTCAGGGCTATGGGCTTTGCCAGTGGTTGTTAGGTGTGTAAGATAAATAAGCACACAACTATGGCTTTGTTGTATAGAATATTGAAAATGCTTCTTTTGAAATGATGAGACTGTGAAAGAACTATAATGAGTCTCTTTAAAGTTACCTCAAACGCAGTGAAGGTTGGTCCTGCTGCAGAGTTAAGATTTTTTTTTCACTCTGAGGGCAAAAATGGAGACCCCGATAGAGACCTGTCTCAGCACCTGCTTTTTAGAACTGCTGATTGCTGTGCACCGGAAGGACCCAGCCCACTTAAAGCCTGTGGTTGGGGCTCTTAAGTGCCCATGGCGGTTTGACCGGCAGTCTTGGCCGGCCAAACAGTCATGCGCCCTTTGCATGTTCCCCACCAGGCTGTAATACACAGCTGGTGAGGAACATACACAGGCTCCCAGTCCACGTCTGAGCGCCGAACCACTGCACTCACCAATCACAGCACTATATTGCAGCATTGTGATTGGTTTATGGGAGCCTGTGTGTGCTTCCTGCTTCAAGCAGGAACAGAAGAGGAAGGAGGCGAGGCGGAAGCCGGCAGCACGTTAAGTAACTTTTTTCTTTTTTTTTCTATCCTCCCCGCCTACACGTGTTACTCAGTGGCAGCCGCCACTGATGGCCATAGAACTCATCAGTAACTTGCAATATCCTTATAATAAATTCCAGAGGTACTTTATCCCATATGTGAGTACAATGAGGCGTACATTATCCCTCATACCACAAAATTAGCTGCATTTTTTTGCAGTAGGATAAAAAACAAGCATTGGCAATGCCAATCGATCTCGCCATTGGGATCTTATATGTATTTAGCTATGCAGCACATTAGCACTAGGCCCAGGTGAAATGTTAGTTATGCTGGTGTAACCTTGCATAATTTCTGGCATTTCATGCTACACTTGTTGTGCATAAATTCCCCAAAATATGCCATTACGCCACATAATGTAACTCCAAGTCGATTCGGGTAAAAATCCTATTGCGGGAGCTTGGAACAATGGGACTGAAAAGAACACGAAAAGTTATTGCCGACTGGCAAGTGAAGGGGTTGATTCGGCTCAGTTGGTAAAAGGAGTCCTGTGTCCCCTTTTGGAGTTTTCCGCTGACAGTGCCAAGACACCTCAGTATTTGTTACTTCTACATATGTTTTACTCATGAGAGGGTGGTGCCTGTTCTGCACCTGTCCCTGGAGTGGATGCCACGGGCTTCAGGTTAGCCAAGTTTAGGTTTGGATGAAAGGGGGGTATGTGGAGCCAAGGCGCTCCGTGGTGCATTCAGAGGGCGGCATCACAGCAATAGAGTGGCTGTGGAGATCACGGGCGAACCCATGAGATGTACAGCACCCATTTTATTTCAAGGCAAGTAGCCCGCATGCTGTGGGCAAGGCTCGGTGAGCACCATGGGCGGGACAGGCCTGCGCTGCGGCCTAGAGGCCCTTGTACTTTTGAGAGACTTCAGTCACCCTTTAAAGAACTACACGTACTTGTTTTATACAGGTGACTTGAACCCAGAGCCATCCAAATACTCTAGTAACAAACACTACTTTTACCAAATAGAGTGGGCTGGCACAAGCCACACTCTACTACTGGAGAGGAGGGGGGGGGTGCGAGGGACCTGTAACTGGGTCTTGGGACTTTTGAGCATTGCGTACAAGTAGTGTCGGCATTTGTGCCGTGTACACCAGCCCACGAGTGACAATTTAAACCGCCCATGCACAAGCACGGACCAAGGTGCTGTGTGTAGTTGGTGCCCGTTAGGCGTCATCGATGAGTGATGCCCCATGAAGTCCTGTAACTCCACCAAGGTCCATTCATTCAGGTCCCTCAATAGTCCACGCCCCAGCAAGGTCTGCTGTTTCAGTTGGACGTGTTACCAAAAAGTGGTAATTTCTCTCTTCTCTGTACGTAAAAGGCCTCTAGTTGGCACCCTTTGAAACGTGCAGAAAGATGCCACCTGGGCCGCGTCAGTGTGCTCCCCCGGCCAGGGCACAGTGCTCTGGTTTACTGTTACCAGGTGTGGGGCTCGGTGAGTCTGAGGAGCGCGGAGCCTCTGATAAATGTTGCAGCGGGTGGCATGCTGAAGGCTCCCGCACTATGGACACAGCACCAGAGGGCAGTTAATCAGACCTTCTGACAAAACATGCTCAAATGTAACAGTTGTGAAAGGGAGTTGACGCATGCGTAAGATAGCCGTCTGGACAGGTCAGGCAAAATAGAGTTCAAATTCACCCAGCCAATCCCAGGACAAAACAAGCATTTAAAATGCAATAGGACTCATATTTACACAAGACCTATTGCATTAGAAACGGAAGTGCTGCCGTCAAAGAAGGCACGAATGGGAGGGGGGTGGTGGTGATACCAGAAGTTAAAGACTGCGGGAGGGAACCGGGGAGGCAGGGGAACAAAACAGTTTTGAAAGTAAAGGGGCCGATAGCCATGGAAGGAGAAAAATGACGCCATGGCCATCAGGAGGCGGGACTAAGTTGCCAAACACCAATCAGAATGCAGCATTTAGGATTTCGGCCAATCAAAAATATAGGCGGAAAGTGGGCGGAGCTTCCCTCGCTATACTGTATATGGCATGCCTCGCAAAGCGATAGCGCATGTGCGCTGCAGTGCTAGGTGAGACCTAAAAAGGGTACCCAGTACAGTCAGAAGATTCTTCTTTAAGCTGAATATAAAAATGTTACTGAAACCAGCTGGCACCAATGACCATCATTCAACTCAAGTTACCTCCAGTAAGCTGAAATGTCCTTCATAGCAGTTCATCACATATTCAAAAGCCAAATTACTGCCAACCAGATCGAGGAGAAATTATGAGCAATAAATCCAGTGGATATTTCACCAGATATGTTAAATTTTGTACGTGCGATACAATATGTATACGGCCTACGTTAGCCTCAAGCGTTCCAGTCAGAAATTCTACTATATTTGCATCGAAGGAAAATTCCAATCTTTCAGTCAACTCTTTTCAGGCATCCTTTATCATGTTAACAAAAATCGAATGTGCCAGAGCTCTGGTGAAATAAAAATGATTCGTGTCCCCATGAAACGCATTTATCACACAGGACGGCAGATGTGTCATGCTGATTTACTACTGTGTGAAAGCAGAAGGGGAAAGCCTGGGCCTCGAGACCCCCGATCTGAATAAAGGCCTTCATTTTCCGCGCATTAACATCTGCTTGGAAACGCTGACGTACAATACCGCGCAGCGCGGCTTTTTGTAATGTCACA
Source organism: Lissotriton vulgaris (assembly GCF_964263255.1). Lineage (NCBI taxonomy): Eukaryota > Metazoa > Chordata > Amphibia > Caudata > Salamandridae > Lissotriton > Lissotriton vulgaris. The sequence continues at coordinate 197,154,616 of NC_141696.1, forward strand.
GATTCCTACCATGGAAATGAAATGAAATGAAATGAAATGAAATGAAATTATATTTCGGACACTATATTTATGGATGTGATATTCTGATACTGTGATATTCTAGCACCACACCTGGTTGGTGCAATGTATGTCATTCCTGTGACTAAGGAACTTTGTGTGGCAAGATGATATTAGCTTCAATTTTGGATCCTGAGGCAGTCAGTGATTATTGGACTATAATCATGGTGAGTGGTGTTTTATACCACTGGTGTGCAAAGGCATCGGATACTATTGTACTTCAACTGGATAACAAAGTATGGCCTCTATACATTACTCTACCCTCCGGTGCACCCCCCAGTCTCAGCGCCATAATTCTAATGTCTCCCACTCTCACCTTATTTAGAATCTCTGCCAGCGCCCCTGTGCACCTCGCTCCTCCGCTCCCCATTCAAGGACGATACAGTCACTACCTACTAGGTAACTGCATATCTTCGCCGCTCTCTTCTATTCACGGCCAGCGTATAAGTCTTGCTCACCAACCTTCCTATCAATTCACTAGATCATGCTAATTGATCCCTGGTTCCACTCGCTCTATCCTCCTTCCCCCCACCCCCCTGCTGTCACACCTTTCATCCCTGAACACGGCTGGCTCACGTGCATCTTCGGTTTTATTAATGCCGCGCATCACGGTTCTTATTTCACTTGAGATAACCTCACGAGCACATTTGGATGTATTTTCAACTGACCGCTTTTAACTTCATGTTCTTTCTTGTTTATTTTTTCCATGGTTTTCGCAATTGCAGTTTATTAAATACAGGCATGTTACCCTAATGTCCTGAAGATGATCCCACTATTCATTTAAGGGATCGAAACGCTGTCAACACAATGTACAACCATATGCGTTTACTAAATTGTTATGTCTAACATGTAATGGTGTCTCAACTATATTCTGTCTGTTTCATTTGTAATCTTGGTATATCAATAAGGACTAGCTAGAAGTGCGAGACTCAGTTATGTAGAGGGGGATTCCCTCTTGCTTTTAACAGGCTAGTATCTGTAAAAGCATTCCGGGCACCGCAGAAGGACGACAGGTCCTAGGAGGAACCAGACCGGCAATTCCGGTCTTTTTCTCTGCCGAGTGACCCAAGGAGGCTTTTACAGATACTAGCCTGTTAAAAGCAAAAGGGAATCCCCCTCTACATATAGACGCACTTTAGGGAGTGCGACACATTTAAAAACAACACAGACACTATAATTTAGTATTATTCAACTGCACTATATCACATACTCATTGGTCCTGAGGAAATCCAGTTTTTAAAGGCCTGGCTGAAACATGTAGACCACACTGGACGTAGGGGGTCATAAACTCTCCAACACGTCCGACCCCCTTTTTATCCGCTAACAGGGGCCCAGGTAATAAAGTTGAACTATCTTACCCTTGGGTACTGGGACCCACTGTATAGCTTTTAACCTTCACTTTCTCACTCACTACACTGCACACTCAGCAATCATACCAGCTCCGCAGTAACTCTGGCGTTGAAGCACACCCGGGACACGCTAGGTGTCACTGTGGTGGGCCCGATGATGAAGCATGCCACCAACTAGGTTGGTTGGTGAGGGCTTTATTAATGAACCCAATGGTTTTCCAGTTAAAACGTACATAACTGAGTCTCGCACTTCTAGCTAGTCCTTATTGATATACCATATATAAACTGGGGATCCGGACTAGCTTACCTAGTCCTCACTCTCTCCTTTGATCAGGCATATCATTTGTAATCTTCTCATAAACAGACATGCTTTTTTTGCCTGAACCCTTTACTTAATGTTGTTTGTCCGTTCGTGTTAGTAGGACGCAGGCTGTGTCCCACTTAGATTGTTTCTCTTATTTTATGTTATACTTTTATTGCATATTAAATACCTGTCCGGGTGGACAGAGAAATATAGTACTGATTGGGTCTGTATTAATTTGTTATGTGCTAGATTATTGTCTAAGGACCCCTGTCTTTAGAAATAGTTAACGCTGTACATTACTCTTCAAAGATAAAGGGGGCAAGCAGTCAAAGCTTAGGCCAGGAGGTGGTAGATGGTTTCAAATTCATTTATGGTAGAACAACAGTAGTCGAATATAGCCTGGGTCATAGGGCAAATGCTAGCCAATGAGGCAACCGCCGTATTCCCCTATAGCCGCAGGTCTATGCTGACGCACGCTGATGGAAAAACATGCTGTGCTGGTGAGCGTCTCACAAGCGGCTTTCAGCACTGTGTTGATTCTTAACCCTCAGTGTTAGAGGAGACTGCAGCTTTAGACGCACATGGAATGCTCATAGATGTGTGGATGTGTGGCAGGATGATGGGTAGGATTTTTTTTTATTAGGGTCAGACAAATGTATTGCAGAGGGGTGATGATGATGTAGCAAGATGCCAGAGATGGGGTTATCATTTCTTTAAACAAAGAGTAAGAGGAGGGAATGCTCAGAGGTTGGTCTGGGAGCATGGCGGAAGGCCAGGAAGGGATTTTTGTATAGGTGTGGGAGGAGGGTAGCAAGTCACACAGTATTTTTAGGCCCTCGATTTGAGCCAGTTGTAGTAGGCTCACCAGACTTATGTTTTCCCAAAGAAATTGTACATAGTATACATTCATAAAGGGGTTGTTGGTCAGTAGGCTACATCTTTTGGTCTGTTAAATTGACATTCAAATGTTTCTTCCACCTACCACAGCATATAGCCTGAACCCTTGGGTCACTCCTTTTACCCTCTTGCTTCCTTCACTTTGAATGACTATACAAAATATTCATTGTTCACGTTTTCTTAAAATAGTTCCTTTCTCTGCAATGACACAGCTGGTTCAAAGGGAGTTTTTTAATATAGTGTTTCTTATACTATCTTTAAATAACAGCTATTTATTTAGACTGTGTTTTGGGTGACCAGTTAGAATATGATTTACTTTCTGTCTCTTATTGTAAAGTTGGTGTTAGAAAGAGTTTAAGGAACATTGTGGCTGCTTGTGATTTGAGTGATTGGTTGGGGGAGTTTTCTTCTTGTCATCTTCCCAAACAATAATAAAATGTGCGGTACAACTGAAAGGCTTCTTATTTTTTTTAATATAGTGTTTCTTATACTATCTTTAAATAACAGCTATTTATTTAGACTGTGTTTTGGGTGACCAGTTAGAATATGATTTACTTTCTGTCTCTTATTGTAAAGTTGGTGTTAGAAAGAGTTTAAGGAACATTGTGGCTGCTTGTGATTTGAGTGATTGGTTGGGGGAGTTTTCTTCTTGTCATCTTCCCAAACAATAATAAAATGTGCGGTACAACTGAAAGGCTTCTTATTTTTTTTTTAAAGCAATCACTAGTGAATCATTCGCATTAGTGAGCTTCTCATGTAAGGAAGGTAAATTGCATACATGTAGTTGTCAATAAGTGACTTTTTTTACCTCAGAGTTTTAGTGACATTCTAGACAGTTTAAGCTTCACTTTTGTTGTCTATTTGATGTCACTCAGAACCCCCTCCGTTTTCACATCCCTGTCATTTATTTACAAAGCAAAAAGAACAATTGATGGAAAGAATGCAGAAAAATGTAATACATTAACCCCAGTACAGAGCTCTGGGCCTAAATCCATCGTTTTTTTGCTCACCATGCAATTCCAGTTTGAACCAAGCCATATGCCAATCAGTCTTCAGCCTGTGCCCCATGGGAACAGCCAAGCCTGAACTGCCTGGCTAGATCCTCCCTGGACTGGAAACAAGCATCCTAGGACCGGTTTCAGGGTTTCACCACATATCAGCCAGATCTTTGTGACTGGGGGTGAATGTTTGCATTGTCCAGCATTCCGTCTATCAATTGTTTCTTTTTCATATGTCGCCCTAAGTGGGACGGTATGCCCTGTGCTCACTACACCACTGAATTCAAGCTAGCATGACTGATAAAGGGTGAAGCCCTGAAACTGGTCCCAGGATGCTTGTTTCCGGTCCAGGATGGACCTGGCTTGGCAGTTCGGGCTGGACTGTTCCCGTAAGGAACAGGGTCAAGACTGATTTGCATATGGCTGGGTCCAAACCAGGGCCGGACTGGGAACCACAACTGGCCCTGGCAAAGTGCTCGGCCAGCCCCCCTCCCCACTCAGGGGGGTTGGAGGTGCCGCCGAGCTCTTTGCCGGGCCCGGTTTTCGGCCGATTTTAGTACAGGGCCGATTTTGCAGCTATGCTGCAAAAACGGCCCTGTAACAAAAACGGCCCCCAGGGACCCAAAACCGGCCCCCACCCGTGCGGCGCACCGGGGGATTACACGGTGCCCGCTATAGCCAGTCCGGCCCTGGTCCAAACTGTGGTGGTGTGGTGAGCAAAAGAATGATGGATTAAACCCAGATATTTGTGACTGGGAGTGAATGTTTGCATTGTCCAGCAATCAGTCCATCAATTGTTTCCTTTGAATATTCATTTACAAAGCTACATTTTTGTGTATAATACATGAGATTCTGCAATCCTGTATGAACACCTATCTCTAATGTCTTTACCATCAGCAACTTGTGATGCACTCAGCTGCTGATTATAAAGAAATAATGTCCAAACTCGACTGTAATAACAGAGCCAGCAGCCAAGGTGAAAGGTGGGTCAGTTAACAGAGCATAATTAAAGCAGCTGTTTAAAGAACAAAAACCAAAACATTGCTTTTCTTTCTGCTCCTCTGTTTTCTAGCAGTAAATTGGCAAGAAAGAAGGGAAGATTTATGGCAGCACGTTTATTATTTGCACTCCTTGCTAATTACAGAAAACGCTAGAATTTTTCTGAAAGTTTTTTTTTTAACAAACATATTAACTGTTTCTAATGGGTTTTTTCAATAAATATCTAACAGCTATTTTGATGTGTTTAATTTTTCACTGCAGTCTATTTTTAATCTTCATATTTGCAAATATTCTCCCTCTATTATGAAAGAGCTATGCCCCAAGGATTTAGGTGATTTGTGCGAAAGGTGATGGTGTGACCATGTGTTATATGGAATAACATGTCCACTGCCGTACATGATAAGGATATTGCAGGTCACCTCGGAGTTCCATAACCTTAAAAAAGAACTTGACTTTGGTCCTTTGGCTCTTCTATATGATCATGGAACTCCACTGTGACTTGCAAAGTCTTTATAATGTATAACAGGGGGTGCATCATAAATGGGATTCTGCGATCCCCATATAAAGAACTGCCTCTAATTTCCTTATAATTGATGACTTGTGATACACTCAGTCAGAAATGAAATCAGAACTCAAGTGTTATAACTTATTACAGTTGAGTTCTGATGTTACAATGCTTGCTGCCAGACCCTGCAGCTGAGGGGAAAGGCAGGTAGGTCACAGAGCATAATTAAATCAACTATTTAAAGAACAAAAATGAATCCTGGCTTTTTGTTCTTGTGCTTTGTTTTTCTAGCTATGTAATAAAAAGCAGAAAGGAGCTATTTATAGCAACATGCTTATTTTCTGTCCTTAGGTATTTATAGAAAATGTAACATCTTTACATATTTCTACATATTCAGAAGTACAAGAATTTTGTTTTAAAAAACTGTCATATCAAACTGATTTTAATATCTTTTTGCAAAAAATATCTAACAGCTTATTGATATTTATTTTTGCACTAGAGATTCTATTGTTATACTTCCTGTTTGCAAACATGCTCTCTCTTTCATATGAAAGAGCTACACACCAAGGATGTAAGTGATTTGTATTATAAGGAACAAAGTACCTCTGCCGAACAAGATAAGGATATTGCAAGTCACCCTGGAGTTTCATAACCTTATATAGGTACACGTCCTTCCGGCTTGTACCTCCATCTGGTCATCAGTGGCCGCTGCTCCGCTAAGGCGGAGGAGTGCCACCCAGCTGCTCTTTGAGCAGTGGAAAAAGGAAAAATAAAATTATAACACTATGTTATAATCTTTTTATTTTTCAGTTGTCAGGCAGGTTTATGTGGTGGGCTTAGCTGTCGTCACAGCCAGCGGCAGAGAAGTGGTTGGGCAGTGCTTTAAGTGGAATGAAAAAACTTGGGGGTTCTCTCAAAGAGGCATGGCCGATATAATGAAGAGGAATTAAAAACACATAAGCTAAAAATCAGGGCTTAGCATAGTGTACTGTCCAACTGGCATATTGCTGCTTCTGTCATTGCATCCAGATATATAATAAAACAAGTAACATTACACCTCCAAGAAGTCAGGGCTATGGGCTTTGCCAGTGGTTTTAGGTGTGTAAGATAAATAAGCACACAACTATGGCTTTGTTGTATAGAATATTGAAAATGCTTGTTTTGAAATGATGAGACTGTGAAAGCACTATAACGAGTCTCTTTAAAGTTACCTCAAACGCAGTGAAGGTTAGTCCTACTGCAGAGATAAGATTTTTTTTCACTCTGAGGGCAAAAATGGAGACCCCGATAGAGAACTGCTGATTGCTGGGCACTGGAAGGACCCAGCCCACTTAAAGCCTGGTGGTTGGAGCTCTTAAGTGTGCATGGTAGTTTGGCCGGCAGTCTTGGGACGGCCAAACAGTCATGCGCCCTTTGCATGTTCCCCACCAGGCTGTAATACACAGCTGGTGAAGAACATACACAGTCTCACAGTCCACGTCTGAGCGCCGAACCACAGCGCTCACCAATCACAGCACTGCATTGCAGCATTGTGATTGGCTTATGGGAGCCTGTGTGTGCTTCCTGCTTCAAGCAGGAACAGAAGAGGAAGGAGGCGAGGCAGCAGCCAGCAGCACGTTAAGTAACTTTTTTCTTTTTTTTCTATCCTCCCCGCCGACACGTGCTACTCAGTCGCCACTGATGGCCATAGAACTCATAAGTAACTTGCGATATCCTTATAATAAATTGCAGAGGTACTTTATCCCATATGTAAGGTACAATGGGCCGTAAATTATCCCTCATACCAAAAAATTAGCTGGATTTTTGGCAGTAGGGTAAAAAACAAGCATTGGCAATGCCAATCGATCTCGCCATTGGGATCTTATATGTATTTAGCTAGGCAGCACATTAGCACTAGGCTCAGGTGAAATGTTAGTTATGCTGGTGTAACCTTGCATAATCTCTGGCATTTCATGCTACACTTGTTGTGCATAAATTCCCCAAAACATGTCATTATGCCACATAATGTAACTCCAAGTCGATTCGGGTAAAAATACTATTGCGGGAGCTTGGAACAATGGGACTGAAAAGAACACGAGAAGTTATTGCCGACTGGCAAGTGAAGGGGTTAATTCGGCTCAGTTGGTAAAAGGAGTCCTGTGTCCCCTTTTGGGGTTTTCTGCTGACAGCGCCAAGACACCTCGGTATTTGTGAGTTCTACATACATTTTACTCATGAGAGGGTGGTGCCTGTTCTTCACCTGTCCCTGGAGTGGATGCCACAGGCTTCAGGTGAGCCAAGTTCAGGTTTGGATGAAAGGGGAGGTATGTGGAGCCATGGCACTCTGTGGTGCATTCAGAGGGCGGCATCACAGCAATAGAGTGGCTGTGGCGATCACGGGCGAACACATGAGATATACAACACCCATTTAATTTCAAGGCAAGTAGCACGCACGCTGTGGGCACGGCTCAGTGGGCACCGTTGGCAGGACAGGCCTGCGCTGCGGCTTAGAGGCCCTTGTACTTTTAAGAGACTTCAGTCACCCTTTAAAGGACTACACTTACTTGTTTTATACAGGTGACTTGAACCCTGAGCCATCCAAATACTCTAGTAAAAAACACTACTTTTACTAAATAGAGTGGGGCTTGCACAAGCCACACTGTACTACTGGAGAGGAGAGAGGCTGTGCGAGGGACCGGTAACCCGATCTTGGGACTTTTGAGCAGTGCGTACAGGTAGTGTCGGCATTTGTGCCGTGCACACCAGCCCAGGAGTGACAATGTAAACCGCCCCCGCGCAAGCACAGACCAAGCTGCCGTGTGTAGTTGGTGCCCGTTAGGCGTCATCGATAGGTGACGCCCTATGAAGTCCTGTAACTCCACCAAGGTCCATTCATTCACGTCCCTCCATAGTCCACGCCCCAGCTAGGTCCGCTGTTTCAGCTGGACGTGTTTCCAAAAAGTGGCAATTTCTATCTCTTCTCTGTACGTAAAAGGCCTCCAGGTGGCACGCTTTGAAATGTGCAGAAAGATGTCACCTGGGCCACGTCTGTGTGCTCCCCTGGCCAGGGCACAGTGCTCTGGTTTACCGTTACCAGGTGTGGGGCTCGGTGAGTCCGCGGAGCGCGGAGCCTCTGATAAAAGCGGCAGCGAATGGCATGCTGAGGGCGCCCGCACTACGGACACAGCACCAGAAGGCACGCAACGCCATGACTGCTCCCACAGTGAATCTTTATGCCTGTTAATCAGACCTTCTGACAAAACGTGCTCAAATGTAACAGTTGTAAAAGGGAGTTGACGCATGCGTAAGATAGCCATCTGGACAGGACAGGCAAAATAGAGTTTGAATTCACCCAGCCAATCCCAGGATAAAACAAGCATTTTAAATGCAATAGGACTCATATTTACATGACACCTATTGCATTAGAAACGGAAGTGCTGTCTTCAAAGAAGGCACGAACGGGAAGGTGGGTGGTGGAGATACAAGAAGTTACGGACTGCGGGAGGGAATGGGGGAGGCAGGGGAACAAAACAGTTTTGAAAGTAAAGAGCCCGATAGCCATGGAAGGAGAAAAATGACGCCATGGCCATCAGGAGGAGGACTACGTTGCCAAAAACAAATCAGAATGCAGCATTTAGGATTTCAGCCAATCAAAAATATAGGCGGAAAGTAGGCAGAGCTTCCCTCGCTATACTGTATACGGCATGCCTCGCAAAGCTACAGCGCATGTTCGCTGCAGCGCTAGGTGAGACCTAAAAAGGGTACCCAGTACAGTCAGAAGATTGTTCTTTAAGCTGAATATAAAAATGTTACTTAAACTAGCTGGCACCAATGACCATCATTCAACTCAAGTACCCTCCAGTAAGCTGAAATGTCCTTCATAGCAGTTCATCACATATTCAAAAGCCAAATTACTGCCAACCAGATCGAGGAGAAATTATGAGCAATAAATCCAGTGGATATTTCACCAGATATGTTAATTTTTGTACGTGCGGCCTACCTTAGCCTCAAGCGTTCCAGTCAGAAATTCTACTATATTTGCATCGAAGGAAAAGTCCAATCTTTCAGTCAACTCTTTTCAGGCATCCTTTATCATGTTAACAAAAATCGAATGTGCCAGAGCTCTGGTGAAATAAAAATGATTCGTGTCCCCATGAAACGCATTTATCACACAGGACGGCAGATGTGTCATGCTGATTTACTACTGTGTGAAAGCAGAAGGGGGAAGCCTGGGCCTCGAGACCCCCGATCTGAATAAAGGCCTTCATTTTCCGCGCATTAACATCTGCTTGGAAACGCTGACGTACAATACCGCGCAGCGCGGCTTTTTGTAATGTCACAGATTCCTACCATGGGGGTTCCCTCCGTTCCTTTCTCCACCGACAGGAAATTCTGAAGGGTGCCTTTCACCCCACGGTCAGACATTCTTTCCTGCCCTCCAAAGGAAGAAAAAAACACATGCAGAAGGGAGGCAGTCAACCAGAGTTAACGTTTTGTTTTTTTGGGGGAAACCGAATCATGGAATCTGGTTTTTTTTTCTACTGGGGGTGCTGTTTGGAATTGGGAAGCCAGAAAGGAGTAGTGGTCGTGCCGGGGCTGTGCTAACAAAGTCTGGCCGGGCCGCCTTGTTCTGTCCTCGCGGCAGTGCTGTTTGTCCTGGGCCAGCGGAGTGTGGGTGGGAGGGTGCGGTCACGTGACTGCGAGGCGGCCACCGCCGCCGTGTTAAAGCCGCTCTGAGGGGAGCCGCCGCGCACAAGTGAGCAGAGCCCGGCGGAGCGCGCGGAGGGAGGCACCTGCGCGCGCAGCCCCGTCCCAGGTGGCGCCTTGAAGCGTGTGAGCGCGCGGAGCTTGGAGGCAGGTCCCCTGGATAAATGCAGCATTAATAGAAGTGGAGACCGCAAGGTTCTGGGCTGGGACGAGGATGCACGCCTGATCCACAGGAGGGAGCGCTGATACATGTGATAAAACTTTAAACAAGTCTGGAACTGCAGCGCAAATTCACCACCTGCCTGAGTTTGAATGTAAGCGCGCGGATAAGCACGGATACTTTCAGAGGGGCCCCCCTTGGATGAGACTGGTGAGTAAAATGTGTTTTATGGGGAGGGAGGGGTGATGTGCCCACAAAGTAGTCTGTCGTCTTAGTGGCTGCGTTTCTTTGTGAGCAGCGCAGGCTGATTAGCATAGAGAGGCAGAGACGGACACGCTCCATCTGAGGGTAAAGATCGCGTTAGGCTATGACGCAAACAGACACAACCCGGTAAATTAGATCTAAACGTTCAGTTATTACCCAAAAACTGCATTTCAGGGCGGAGTGTGGCCACTTTAGGAGTTAAGCCCACAATCCTCTTGAAATACATGACTGGCTCGAGTTTGAATATCCTGAATACGGCGTTTTCCGAAGGGCTTACTTGTCTGTACTTTTAATTTAATCGGATAAACGTGAATAATCGGTGATAACTAAGGAGTGAACGTTGTTAGTCTGTATTCAAGGAATGTGGCATCTTATCTGAAGGCTTGGGTGTGCACCCTGGCACTGGGGCCGCTTTAGCCGCACGCCCCATGCAGCGCCAGAAGCATTTTGGCAGTAAGTGACTTATAAACAATCCCTGCATGGCTTACACCTTGGCACTGTTGTGGTATGACAGAATGCACGCGTGTCTGTCTCTCAATCAGACCATGGCTTAGATGAGTGCCCTCTGTTTATTCCACACACACACGTCTTTACACTTCCACCTGGTGGGATACAATACCCATGCAACGTACTTTTTGTGAAACTGTGCGTCTGTTTGGAATAAGGAGGGATATAACAGCAGACGGGCGTTATTCCAAAGCTGACTTCACTTTTTCATGATGGTCACTGACTGTTCTCAAATAAATAAGTCAGCGAAGGGACATGTCAGGCTCAGCATCCCAAAATTAACCACATTGGGGGCTTCCAGCTGCACAGAATGCCACGTTGTTAATGCGCAGTGCTCAAAAATTGTTTTCTTTCTGAATGCTGCTAAGCGCTTTCTCTTTTTCGACAAAGCAGCCGAGGTAACGATAATTTCGAGTATTTTTCATAAAAGATTACAAAGTTTGCCTTGAGCATGGATGCCAAGGTTAATACTGGGTTATACTTTTGTTTTAGATTCTTCTATTACTCTATACTCCTCCACCAGCCCACTCTTCTTTTAGCAGACCACATCACCTTCACTAGCTGTATATCCTCCTGAACCAGATTGATTTTGCTCCACTAACCCACATCTACTCCAGAAGACCACAGTTCACCCACTAAACCACAGTTCCTTCTGAAGACTACATGCCCTCAGTTAATTCACCAAAGCTCCTTCACTACCTCCATATCCTGAAATAGAGTAATTTAATTCTGCTAGACAACATGAAACCATAATTCATCCACCAGACATCATCCCCTCCAGTAAATCAGCTACCCTCTACTAGCTCATGATGATTACCTAGGTCAACTTTACTCTACTAGATCACATCTCTTTCATTAGACCACACTCCGTCTGCTAGCCAACATCTCTAGTAGACCATATCTCCACCACTAACTCCATATCTTTAACTAGATCAGTGTAACTCCACTAGAAACATCTCGTCCACAGGACAATAATCCATCCACTACACATCTCCAGTAGACCAGATCACATTCGGTAGCTCCATAGCTTTAACTAGATCAATTTAACTTGAGTAGACCACACCTCCTCCACAAGACCATAATTCACCCACTAGACAACATCTCTAGCTGATCATACCTCCTCCACTAGCTCCACATCCTTAACTAGATCAGCGTAACTCCACTAGATGACATCTCGTCCACAGGACCATAATTCGTCCACTATACATCTCCAGTAGACGAGAGCACATTCACTAGCTCCATATCTTTAAATTGATCAATTTAACTTGAGTAGACAACACCTTCTCCACAAGACCATAATCTACCCACTAGACAACACCTCCTCCAGTTGACAAGATGGCTTACATTAGCTCCATATGGTTAACTAGATCAGTTTAACTCCAGTAGACGTCTCCTTCACTAAGACCTTCATTTACCCTCTAGACAGTATCTCCTCCCGTAGACAGTACACCTCAGTTAAGCCACAACTTTTGAAGTAGACACCATCTCACCTAGATCACAGCTGCGGTACCAGATCATACCTCCTGTAGATGACTATTACTTCAATAGAAAAGGAGGAGTACCACCTTCTTTTTTTATGGTGGTACTCCTCCTTTTTTGTTATATAGTTACCTATCCTAGGGGATCAGGAGTACTCTTCCGTCCACCGAGGTGGATAAAAATCCCTTTACTCTCTCCATTTGTTGATTACATATTACTTCAATAGACCACATTTCCTCGATTATACAATTTTTACATCACTAGACCATATTCCCTCCTGTAGACAACTCCTGGCTTGATCTGACCACATCTCCCCCTAAAGTTAACTGTTATATCACTAAACGCCAGCACCTCCTGAGGGCTACTGTTACTTAACTATACCAGATCTCACCCGAAGAGAACTGTTATTTCAGTAGACCACTTCTCCTCCCGTAGATCGCTATTACTTCATTAGACAGCATCTCCTGTAGATGACTATTGCTTCATTTTTTAACCACATCTTCTTCCATAGATGACTATTACTTCACTAAACCACTGTTCCCCCATTTTAAGACTTTTACTTCACGGGACCACATCTCCTCCCTTAGATGACTATTACTTCACTAGCCCACATCTCACAGAGATGACTATTACTTCACGAGACCGCATCTCCCATTAATGAATATTACTCAATGGACCCCATCTCACAGAGATGACTATTACTTGAGTAGCCCACATCTCCTCCCTTAGCGGACTATTACTTCACTAGACCACATCTCCCATAGATGACTATTACTTCACTAGACCACATCTCCCATAGATGACTATTACTTCCCTAGACCACATCTCCCATAGATGACTATTACTTCACTAGACCACATCTCCCATAGATGACTATTACTTCACGAGACCACATCTCCCATTAATGAATATTACTTCAATGGACCCCATCTCACAGAGATGACTATTACTTCACTAGCCCACATCTCCCATAGATGACTATTACTTCACGAGACCGCATCTCCCATTAATGAATATTACTTCAATGGACCCCATCTCACAGAGATGACTATTACTTGAGTAGCCCACATCTCCTCCCTTAGCGGACTATTAATTCACTAGACCACATCTCCCATAGATGACTATTACTTCACTAGACCACATCTCCCATAGATAACTATTACTTCACTAGACCACATCTCCCATACATGACTATTACTTCACTAGACCACATCACACAGTGATGACTGTTACTTCACTAGACCACATCTCCCATAGATGACTATTACTTGAGTAGCCCACATCTCCTCCCTTGGCGGACTATTACTTCACTAGACCACATCTCCCATAGATGACTATTACTTCACTAGACCACATCTCCCTAGACCACATCTGCCATAGATGACTATTACTTCAGTAGACCACATCTCCCATACATGACTATTACTTCACGAGACCACATCTCCCATAGATGACTATTACTTCACTAGACCACATCTCCCATAGATGACTGTTACTTCACTAGACCACATCTCCCATAGATGACTATTACTTCACTAGTCCACATCTCACAGAGATGACCATTACTTCAAGAGATCACAGCTCCCATAAATGAGTATTACTTCATTGGATCCCATCTCCCATAGATGACTATTACTTCACGAGACCACATCTCCCATAGATGACTATTACTACACGAGACCACATCTCCCATAGATGACTATTACTTCACTAGCCCACATCTCACAGAGATGACTGTTACTTCACGAGACCACATCTCACAGAGATGACTATTACTTCACTAGCCCACATCTCACAGAGATGACTATTACTTCACTAGCCCACATCTCACAGAGATGACTGTTACTTCACGAGACCACATCTCACAGAGATGACTATTACTTCACTAGCCCACATCTCACAGAGATGACTATTACTTCACTAGCCCACATCTCACAGAGATGACTGTTACTTCACGAGACCACATCTCACAGAGATGACTATTACTTCCCTAGCCCACATCTCACAGAGATGACTGTTACTTCACGAGACCACATCTCACAGAGATGACTATTGCTTCACTAGACCACATCTCACAGAGATGACTATTACTTCACTAGCCCACATCTCACAGAGATGACTGTTACTTCACGAGACCACATCTCACAGAGATGACTATTACTTCACGAGACCACATCTCACAGAGATGACTATTACTTCACGAGACCACATCTCACAGAGATGACTATTACCTCACTAGCCCACATCTCACAGAGATGACTGTTACTTCACGAGACCACATCTCACAGAGATGACTATTACTTCACTAGCCCACATCTCACAGAGATGACTGTTACTTCACGAGACCACATCTCACAGAGATGACTATTGCTTCACTAGACCACATCTCACAGAGATGACTGCTACTTCACTAGAACGCATTTCCTCTCGTGGGAGTTTGTAGCAGGAAAGATTAACTTTGAATCCTAATGTTCTTTTTGATCGAAGATGATAGAAAACATGTTTGAGGTTAAATAACTAAAAGCATCTCGTCTCAGGCGCCTTGGAGGAAGGCGAGGAAAGGCCCTCTGATAGCTTTCATGTGGTCACCCTCCCTCCAGAGGCTGAACATCTGTGTACATCTGAGGACGCAGAGAAGGCAGAAGTGACTGCAGTCTCAAGTGACATGCTGGTTCAGTCCATAATGGTGAAACTGTATTTGCAGGATTCCGTGGTGCCTTGTTCTTTATTTGCAGTTTTCTGTTGCTTTTTCCGAGGCTTGTGGTATAAAAATACCCACCCGTACGTTCATGCAACAGAATCAATGCTGTCTGTGGACAAAACAACTGTAGGGCGTCCACGGTCTCCTCTGGCCGCGCCCCTAGTACTAGGGAGAAGGTGTGAGGCAAGGCTTGAGAGCACACATCCTATGCGAACAGTGTGATCTTAGGCAGGGTACATGTTAACTTTCGAGCACTCGGAACCTCCCCTGCAAGGCCCGGATTGAACTCTGGAATGCCCCTACTCCCGGTGGTACCTCGGGCATTGACCTGCTAACCCCCCCCCCCCCTCCCCAACGTCTTTGGCCCATGGCCCACGAAGCCCTCCCTGGCCTTATATGCCCCGAAACAAAAACTGTCACTGCGCTCCCAGCGCAGCCGCGCATCTTTACTCTGGGCGACCAGAGGCGTCCGCGTCCTACGGATACACAATCCTAGCTCATCCGCTAGGACTGTGGGGGTGCCCCGGGCCCTGGGAAGCCCTTTGGATGTCTATGCCCAGAGCTTTAAGTGGGGTGCAAAAATTGGGGGGAGGGGACGTGCTCTCAAAGGGGCGTGGCCAATGTATTTAAGGGCGTGGTTAAATACACATAAGGTAAAAAAAAATCTGAGTTTAGCATAGTGTGCCGCCCGACTAGTATTTTGTTGCTTCTGTCATTGCATCCACATATATAATACAACGAGGAACATTACACTTACAACTAGCCTGGACTAGTGGCTTTGCCAATGGTTGTTAGCCGCATAAGATAAATGTATTGCGATTTATATAGCGCACGTATCACCCGAAGGCATCAAGGCGCTTGCCTTGGGAACCCGTCCTGGTATTCACCTGTGAGATAATCCCCGCAGGGTATCCACAAGGTGAAAGCCAGGCAACCCGCCGCGAGGGGCCGTAGTGGAGATTAAGCAAGCTATTGCCCAGAGTCGCAGAGTGTGAACCCATGAGTCAAGTAGGCACCGGAACGAGAATTATCGAGTCCGTGGAATTTCACAGTCAGTGATGGGTGGCGTGGCACTGGTACTGCTGCAGAGGTAAGATTGTTATCACCCTGATCTTGAGGGCAAAAAGTGAGAGCCCCAAATGGACCCGTTTCAACGCCTGCTTTTTTAACAGCCGGTGCTGAGCACCGGCAGGACCTGGCCATCTTAAACACTGGACTATTCCTTAGATGCTGTTGTTTTGTTCGAGTTCATTTATTTCTAAAAATGCCCTGCTAAGAGAGGCGCTTCAGTGGCGTGGCTATTGATAGACAGCAGCCCCGAACCCTCGCCTGCTCTGCCACCGTGACCACAGCTTACCCAGGCTGGCTCGGTGGCACTGGACTTGAAGACAGTCGGTGACCGCTGGCATGAAGGAAGCAGGGTCCTTTTTGCAGTCTCACTGTCGTTTCACCTCTGCTTTTTGCAAACACTGTTCAAGATTGTGTTTGCTCTTGCCGCATGTCTGCGATGGGGATTCTTGGCATAGGAGGGGGCAGTGAAGAAAGGGGACAGGGTGCTGTCCCTCTAAACAGATACCTCGGTTGGTCAATGTGCCTGCCTCCTACTGGAATAACTCCAAGGTTGCAGGACCTCATTCCGGCTGACTGGCTCTTCCTTTCATCATCTGAAGCTGATGAGATGAGTGTGACTGGCATGAGTATGGGTGACACCTGTCATTCGGGACGCGGCGGCTCTGCAAGACTGTAGTAACACATGCTACATATTAACACTTTGTGATCATGGCAGTTGACTCAATTTCAGTTTTTATGAACCACGCCTGCGGTCTCCGCCCTTTCTTGCAGCAGGAATGAGTAGAAATTGTTACCACAGTGCACATTGTAGTGTCTGTCTTCTAGAGATGCGCCTCAGATATTATTTTGGAATTATTCTCTTCCAAATAAGGCAGTTCCTTTCATTTGTAGGGTCAATTCGATGTTCAGACATTTTTGACTGCACTTGCTGGAGAAACCCTAAAAAGCAAATAATCGGCTGATGCAGGGAATGCTCTCTCGTGAAGAGGGAGCAGACAGTTTGGGTAATGTTTCACTCACGGGAGACCGCCCAAGTGTGCAGGCTAGCGAGGGCAGAGACCGCTGACCCGCAACGTCACATACAATCTCAGTGTTTCCGTTGCATCAACAACGACAGTTCAGGAGGAAAAAAAAGGCAGTCTTTGTTCCTCGGAGCCCCCTCCCTCGCCCCCGCGTTCCACCTGCAGGGGCCCCTGAGACAATGTACAAAGCGCAGAGTCCCCCTGGGAACAGTAGCTAATTTGTCTCAGTAATTTCAAGCAAGCGTTCAGAGCCAGAGCCTGGTGTTGAAGAACGCGGCGCTAAATTAAATGTTATTGTTCTAAGCCATCAACAGACAATCCTCAAAGTAGTTCAGAGATCAGAGACATGTCTTGCCCTTTTAGGGGCACGTAAAAAACTGGGAAATCCCATGATTTTGCAAGTTCAGTAAAAATAATCTCAACGTTGCAACCGGCACAACTAGGGGGGGGGGGGCAACAACACGCCGACAGAATGTCAAATCACTTTGTTGGTTTAACGCCTTTCACCTCTCTTTGCTTTGGCAATCTCGTGACCCGGCATTGCTTCTATGGGAGTAACCTTCAGGCTGGCCGAAGTTTACTCACTAAAAATACCTATGGTACAATTACCATTTGCTCAAGACTGCCCGTAAGCAGTTTAATTTCACAGCTCCAGGAATTCTGCAGTCGGGAACTTGGCCTAGTGCTGGGTGACCTTGGCACCCAGCAATGGGACACTGAAGAATTGGTTCCTGTGTTCTGCAATTCTAATGTGTTTTACTGTAGCGCCTTATATCTCTGTCAAGGCACCACAAGGCTTTCCGTGGACAGAGCTTGTTGGAAGGGCGTGGCTTTGTATTGTATTCTGTATGGAGGGAGGTTTAGTGTCATGATCACCAGAGAGGCGCTGTTACATATATCCCCCACTCAAATTACTTTCATATGTCACCATACTAATTCACCACTAATCCTTTATGGGTTTCCAGGGGCGGCTCTAGGCTCATGGCTGCCCTGGGCAAGGAGTGTAGTAGGGGGCCCCGGAAGAGGGTTACGGGCGGGGCGGAGCGCGGAGGCCAGTGAAGAGGGGGGGGGGGGGGGGGGGGTCAGGGTGTTAGGAAGTGGAACAGAGCCAGAGGCCGCCAAATCCCTGCCAGGGGCCGCCACGCAAATATGTATCCATCCTCAGAGGATTATTATATTAAGAATATATATTGGCTTGGCGGCCCCTGGGGTTTGGTGGCCCTGTGCAAGTGCACAGCTTGCACATGCCTACTGCCGCCCCTGCCGGGAGTAGCGTGATACTCGCCAAAAAAAGCGCTTCAACACCCCATCAGGAGTAACACGCGCTACATAAATACAAAACTTTTTTCCTCTTTTATCCTTCTGCTATCCTTCTGAATCCAAATAACTGACTAACCTATCCACCACTTAAATTACTTTCGAATTTCACAATACTAATTCAACACTAATCCTTTATGGGTATTGGAGGAGCGGGCTACTCGCCGAAAAAGTGCTTAGACGCCTCGTCAATCAATCAATCAATCACTGCATTTCTAAAGCGCGTTACATACCCGTGAGGGTCTCAAGGCGCTGGGGGGGTGGGGGGGGGGGGGGTGGGGGGGCGCAGGGGGGTTGGTGGGGGGGGGGGGTAGGCTGCTACCGATCGATCGCAGAGCCAAGTCTTGAGAAGTCCTCTGAAGGCCAGCAGGTCCTGGGTCTGTCGTAGGTTGGTAGGGAGAGTGTTCCAGGTCTTGGCGTCGAGGTAGGAGAAGGATCTGCCGCCGGCGGTGGTTTTCCGGATACGATAAACTGTGCAGAGGGCGAGGTTGGCAGAGCGGAGGCTGCGGGTGTAGAAGCTGAGTCGGTCGTTGAGGTATGCTGGTCCGGCGTTGTGAAGTGCTTTGTGTGCGTGGATGAGGAGTTTGAAGGTGATCCTCTTGTTGACGGGGAGCCAGTGCAGGCCTCTCAGGTGGGGTGTGATGTGGCTGCGTCGGGGAACGTTGAGGATCAGTCGTGGATGACCCCCAGGTTGCGTACGTGGTCGGTGGGTTCCGGGGCTGTACCTAGCGATGTGGGCCACCAGGAGTCGTCCCAGGCTGATGAGATGGTTCCGAGGATGAGGACCTCCGTCTTGTCTGAATTCAGCTTCAGGGGTAGTAAGCGCTATATAAATGCAATTACAATACAATACAATATTGTTGTGTTTGCACGTAGAATGAAGAGGCCTGGGGGACTAAAGCGCTTAAGCGAATTTAGCATCACTGAACATTGCGTGGTTATTTATAATGTAATATTTAATATGGTTCTTCAGTAATACATCCCGTTTGTATCCGTTTCGAATAACACATGAGAACTGAGAAAAAGTTGGTCAAATTGATGTGCCCAAGATCAGACAGAGTAGGCAAGCTGGGATACCAGGATTACAACGTTGGTGTCCTGGGTACAAATCCAGCATCCTACCTACTGACTACATTTCCTTCCTGGACTCGTCGCTAGACTTGTGTTTTTCCCCAGGCAGCGAGCCCTTCTCACAATGTGCACAGTACGGATGCCTTTCCAGCGTATAAAGCGTTTCTCGCCAGGCCCTTGTGTGCCGCGCGAGGTGAGAAGTTCACACCCCAAACTCGAGCCTTACATTGCTCATTAACCTTGGCTGTCAACATGGCCGCGCCCAGAACGCAGTTTTAAGATAATAAACTTTCTTTTATGACATGCTGTCGAATAAAGCTTTTTGAAATTGAATTGATAATAAACTTTCGCTTGGGCAATTTTGGCGTGGCAGAGAATGCTTAAATGGGCCTTCTGGTGTTGGCGGGGAGCTCTCATGCATGAAAGGGATGTTTTAAAGATGTGCCCCAAAAGTGTCAGCTTGGGAGTCTGTTTTCACTGTCTCTTAATCTCTTGATGGAACAGCAGGTTCCTTGACCAGTCACATGATACACCAAAACCCGTCCTATCTGAACCCCACTGTAACCATTTTCCTTAAAATGTTGCAGTGTATTTACTGATGCAAATGCATTTTAATGGGTTGACGGAAAACCTTTAAAAGGCTTCCTTTCTGTCGAGAAATGCTCAAGTTCAGTTTTGCTTCGGATGTACTTTTCGACCGTGGGAAACATCTACACGCATTTTAGTTTGTGATGCACGTATAATACATGTAAAAATGCATTGGCACAGCCACTTGGTCTCACTTTTGAAAGGTGTTACCTCACTTTTTGGCTTTGTCAGTGCTTGTTGCTTTTGCTGACCAGCATCATCAAATAGAAAGTGTTGTTGTGGATCCTGAACAACACGGGCAAAAGAAATCACAATTGGCCCCTGCATACATCACGAGACAACAGCCATTTTGGCTTTATTTGGAAGTTATCTTCCAAGAGGGCCAACGCCCATCCTGCAGCTTGTAGTGGTATATGAAAAAAAATAAAAATAAAAGGTGTACAAAAGCACATCTGAGAAAGATGTGCCTTGGTATCAAATTGAAACTGACGGATTGGCTTAATTTTTTTTTAAAGGGAAGGGTGGGAGAAAAATGGAGAACAGGGAATGGAGGGGAACAAATGATCAACACCACTGAGGAGCTGTAGTGAGCAGGAAGGGTCAAGGTAGCAAAAGAGGAATCTGAGGGGGTAAAAGAAAACCTCACCAGGCCAGGAAGTGGGGTGGAAGCAATAGATGGCCTTGGGTTTGGGAGAAACACAGAGAGCATGAAGTGGGGGCAGAAAAATGAGGGGGAACCGCCATACGGGGAGGAGGCGGGAGCAGCGGCATAGCATGGGTTGCCAGTGCCCGGGGCAAATCAATGATCCTTCCACTTTTCTTTAAAAAAATTGGCACCCCTATTAAAATTTTGCGCCTTAAGAATGCCTATAAGAATACTGCACCTGGGGCAACTGCCCTTGTGGCCCCGCCCACACTACGCCACCGTGGTAGCTAGCAAGAAAACACATGCGCTCCAATGGACTGCCAAAAGTAAAAGAAATGTTTGTTTTCTGAATGTACTCAGAGGAAGAATACAAGTCACCTAACCACAAGGATGGTGAATAAGCTATACTCCTGGAGAAGGGAGACATAAGAAGAGGAAGGAAAGACATCAAATCAGAAACAAACACATGAGAATGACAAGAAAGGAAGCCAGTGATAAGCAGTGGGCTGACCCAAAGTCCACTCTAAGTATTGGTATTGTGCACAATATGTCTTTCGACAGCTGACAGCTAATGTTGTCTGTAGACAATACCTAAAAATCAAATGAAAGCCAACCCAGAACATAAATTGGATCATCATGTTTACAAAAATAAGCCACATCGTGCAAGGTTCTTTGCACACGGTTGCACTAACATGTAAGGATGAACAAAATCAAATATTTATTAAGGCGGGCAGAATGCACTTGCAGGGGCAGCGTCGCTGAGCTAGGTGAGGGTTTGCCTCCCAATAGCACTATCCACGAAGACATACCAGGCAAAAACAGTCTAGGCCTGCAGCAGCGCTAGACTGCCTTGTATTGCCAGACAAAGGGTATGTTACCTCCTCAGGTGTGAATAAGCAACTGATAATTTCCTCCGGCAGATCTCGCAGACCTCAAAATCAGACACCCACTGTTAGTTGAACATGGCACCGCCACAGACAGACCAGAAGACAATAACAAGAACATATCCTCTCAGGATGACGTAAATGCTAGTCTGCAATGAAAATCATCATATGCAGAGACACCCCGGACAGGCAACAGATCTACCAGCCCATTGTAAAATCTGTGGCAGACAATTGACAACAAGATAACATAATCTTCCAAGCAGCAGAGACTGGCGCAGACTGGCCCGCGGATGGTTAAAACACGTCTACGGCAAACCTGCTCTTTCAGGGCATAATTTTTTCCCCCTGAAAGTGAGTGAGAGACAATACCCATACTGGGCAGTGAAGTGGTGGTTCTAATCATGGTCAGGTTGCCGCAGGGCTGACCTTCCGGTTTCCCAGTGGAAAACAAGGCCTCAGGTTCGAGTCACTGTAAAAAGAAAACCAGCAGTACAGTTTAGGTCCTTCCAGTCACAGGGAATGCACCACAAAATGTGGTCGTCTAATTAGTACCTTTATCGTTACGCCGCCACCCGCAGTACCCCGCAGCTTTCATACAATAACTACAGACACAGAGATGTATTGGAATAATTAGCTGCAGGTTTATTTGTTACACAAATAAATAAGCGGGTTATCTTACAGGCAAGTCCTTGCCGCCCCGCAACCCCTAGTTGCCGGGCACCTGAAGTTAGCCAAAGAGTACACCAGCGGCGATAGCCCGGTGTTGTACGCTGGGAGGATCTACTCCTCCCACCGGTGAACCTATCGTCCACCATTACTCACACCCAGTGAGAAAAGCGGAGAGCGACTCACACCTTCCCCAGCGGGGTGGAGCACTATAGGCAAGCCCACGGTTGCTCAGGTTTACAACCGCCCTAAGGAATAACGGGGCGCCGTCGTACTCCAAGTTCCCCAGAAGGACCCCTTGGAGCTTGTATGACTTAGGCACGCGTGTGCTTTGCAAGGGGGGCTTCAGGTCCTGTTCCTGCGCTTCCTGTTTTCGGGATCGCCCTGTAACTCCTCCACAGCCCCGGGTGTGGCGACCGCTGCACCCAGAGCCCCCACCACTCCTAGCTACTTGCATCCGAGGAGGAGGGGGAGCCCCTTATACCTGCTGCCCCGCCCCCCCCCCCCCGGACGGCTCCCCCGCCCGTCCCCAGGGTCCTGGTGCCCCGGCTGCCCTCAAAGGTACTAAGGGGGGCTGCCCTCCTACGGGGTCCCTTGCAGGGACCGCGAGCATCCTGCAGAGGGCACAGTCCGCTAGGGGTCCTGCATGAGTATTCTCATTCATTCTTCTCTTTTGGCACTGCTTGTTGGACCAGTAGCCTTGTCCGGCATGGCTGATCAAAGAGCCTTACAATGCCTAGAGCTAGGGTGGGTAAATGGTTAGAAAAATACGTTTAAAGTTAAACATGCAACACCAAATACCATGAGATGGCTCATTGGTCGAAATCTATCTAAGGTAGAAACCTGTGTGTGACCCAGCTAAAGATCACAGATTTGAAGCCCAGCGGGTCCACTGAGCATCTCACCCATCGCAAGTCGATAAACAAAGTATGATAAAGTTAGGTAATGCCAACATCGGTTATGCTACCAGTGCCTTGAAGTGATACGGTGTCTAAAAGTGTTCAATACACATGTACTAATTGCAAGAAAGTGTTCATGGTTCGCGGGACCTAGATTGAAAATGCTTCCCCATGGGCTTGGCAGCAACTCGTCAATTTCCCTTGATCATATTTCCAATGCCCAAAATAAGTGCTGGCGCTCTCTTTGTGGCCATGGACACTGGAGAAGAGAGGGTGGCTGTGTGATCATAAAAACACACCTCGAGCCTTGCACTTCTCTCTGCTTTGTGTGCCTAAGGATGGGAAACTGTATAATCTAAGGACTGACATTCCAGCGCCCTTTCCTCCCTCGCCCCCTTCAGGGTTTGACCCTCATTCTTCAATTCTCAGGAGTCAAGACCCACAGCCAGGATTGGAACGTTTAAAGCCTGGTGGGTGAATGATTGCAGGAAACCTTTTACCCTGCACTGGAAGAACTAAAGAAGAGAAATGATATGTGGGAGTGGAGATGTATCAATCTTAATAGCTGTAGCCATCTGTTTTATAGAACCAGAACAACAACACTGCGCATTCCCAAGAATAAGGAATGTTTTTGAATTGTCCTCCATTTTTAGATTTTATGTGCCCGGAATTTTGTGACGGTATTTTGTCATTTGAAAAACATGGACCGACGTATGTGCATATACAATTATGAAGTGGCACTGAATTTTGTCAACTCCTTAATTTCATTAGCGACTGGGTCAGCCGCAGTGAGAGAGTGCATAAAAAAGGCAGCATAAAAGACTACCCCATTTAAGTAATGCTTGTTGAGCAAGTCTGGTACACATAAAAGGAAAGCTATACACTTTTGTAGGCTGCTACTCACCCAAGTGGGACACACAAAGGCGTTTGGGAAGGTAATGGGATAAAAAGACACACTTGTTTGTCTGTAAGACTGCGAGAGGGGCCTATTGAGGCCAATGGTCGTATTTTGTGGCATGCACAGCCACAAGGTAAGTGAACACACCAACTTGCCTTTTACAGACAAAGGAAACTTGACACATCCTTAATTTGTAATTTATATTCTTTGTATGGATACAAAACGGTAATATGAGGTCGAGGACAGTGATATTGAGGTCTCCATTTCCGATATATTAATTTAGAAACTGCAGAAAAGCAAAACAGGGTACCTCTGGGTTAAACTAGAGCCATAAGTAGACATGGCTTTTAATAAGGCACTTAGAGACATGACACAAGGACGATGGGTGATTGCTGCCATCAAATCTGTAGTCTTGATTCATGAATAAAGTCAAAGTGCAGATATGCACCACTTTAAAGTGATTGATTGCTGCTCTAGGGCTAGAACCAAGCTCTACTCCAACATTTCTTTTTACAGTGTAGAAAATGCCAACCCCTGCCAGGCAGCCCTCGTGCCATGAGGTGTGGGAGGAAGGACTGTTCCAGACATTTCCATAACTCACTCTAAATGGCTTCTCCACTTGCTTGTATGTGATTTGCATACACACAATGCGTGTTAGCAATGCACACTGATGGTGAATTATTAGTGACCAGCCTCTGGGTGCGTTTTTCAGATAACTGTATTAAAAACACAATTTGGGCACTTTGGGCAGAAAAAATATGTGCATGCATAAACTCAGACTGTGGACGCAACGGTGGACTGGCCCCTTTCTATGTACTAACCAATTGTGATTAGTGAATTTGCACATTTACATGGATTAACTAATGGCGATTTTTGAATTTGCACATTGATATAGACTAACAAATGGCGATTAGTGAATTTGCACATTTATATGAGCTAACCAATTGTTTTTATGGAATTGGCACCTTTGTATGTACTAACCAATGGCGATTAGTGAGTTGGCACCTTTATATGTACTAACCAATAGCGATTAGTGAGTTTACACCTTTGTATGCACTAACCAATGGCGATTAGTGAGTTGACACCTCTGTATTTACTAACCTATGGCTATTAGTGAGTTGACACCTTTGTATGTACTAACCAATGGCTATTAGTGAGTTGACACCTTTGTATGTACTAACCAATGGCGATTAGTGAGTTGACACCTTTGTATGTACTAACCAATGGCGATTAATGAGTTGACACCTTTGTATGTGCTAACTAATGACAATTAGTGAGTTGACACCTTTGTATGTGCTAACCAATGGCGATTAGTGAGTTGACACCTTTGTATGTACTAACCAATGGAGATTAGTGAGCTGACACCTTTATATGTGCTAACCAATGACGATTAGTGAGTTGCCACCTTTATACGTGCTAACCAATGACGATTAGTGAGTTGGCACCTTTTTATGTGCTAACCAAAGGCGATTAGTGAGTTGGCACCTTTATATGTACTAACCAATGGTGATTAGTGAGTTGACACCTTTATATGTACTAACCAATGGTGATTAGTGAGTTGGCACCTTTATATGTACTACCCAATGGCAATTAGTGAGTTGGCACCTTTATATGTGCTAACCAATGGTGATTAGTGAGTTGGCACCTTTATATGTACTACCCAATGGCGATTAGTGAGTTGGCACCTTTATATGTACTAACCAATGGCAATTAGTGAGTTGGCACCTTTATATGTGCTAACCAATGGTGATTAGTGAGTTGGCACCTTTATATGTGCTAACCAATGGTGATTAGTGAGTTGGCACCTTTATATGTACTACCCAATGGCAATTAGTGAGTTGGCACCTTTATATGTGCTAACCAATGGTGATTAGTGAGTTGGCACCTTTATATGTACTACCCAATGGCGATTAGTGAGTTGGCACCTTTATATGTACTAACCAATGGCAATTAGTGAGTTGGCACCTTTATATGTGCTAACCAATGGTGATTAGTGAGTTGGCACCTTTATATGTACTACCCAATGGCGATTAGTGAGTTGGCACCTTGATATGTACCAACCAACGGCGATTAGTGAGGGGCATAGCCCTTAATGTATGATTGGGTTGTGAGGGTATGATCAGCACTTTTGGATGTTGTTACTCCAGTTAAGGTGGAGTGAGCCTGTTGGGTGTGAACAGGTGAAAGTAGGTGCAAAGGTAGAGATAAATGGGGCCCTTGGGAGAACATTAGGTCAGTAACATTCGTCAAATTTTCACAACTTTAAAGGTTGCTTTACAAATGGACAAAAACAATTGTCTGCAGCCTGACACTGCTAGGGAAGTGGTTTCCTGTAGGTGGTAATATTTTGCAAATTGCATCAACAGAAACCATAACACTCTTTGAGTTCAGTGTGCACGTAGGAGGCCTCTATGCCACAGGGGCCAATATGAACGGTATATGCACCCCCTTACCTAAACTGACCTCCCCGAATAGCTGCTGCCTTAGCTTTTACTGGCTGCTCACACAAGCAGGAGACAGTCACGCTGAAGGTTACCAGGCCCCCCTTACAATGCAGAAGACGTCCGCTCTCCTGCGGAGTAATTCATATTTTATCAGGGGTGGGAGCCAGGGCCTGGCATGTGGCCCCCTTTCCTCATAACCTGCATGCTGCTAGTGGGACTTAGATTAATCTCCAGTGCTCTTTTTCATATTTCGAACCCCAAGACAGGGCTGCACAATTCTCTAGTCCTCATATGAATTAAAATCCATGACTTGAGAAAGTAATTAACTGAAGCAGAGTCTTGGCATCGCACAGAACTGAAAACTGGATATCAGAAGTATTTTTCTGTTTTTTTTCTTTTTCTGTTGTTTTCTTGCTGCTCCTGAAAAATATACAAGTTTCACAGAAAGCTCTGAAGGGGTTCGCCCCCCCCTCCCTCTGGACTTTCTTGTTCCATCATATTAACTATTTGTTGCTAAAGAAGAATCTGTCTTTGACACGGTGGCTCGAATCTGTGGTTTGTCGATGTATCAACAGTATGGAAGGGGGTGCTGGTAGCTCCACAGGGATTGACTTGTTGCCCACCCCCTTTGAAAAGTCCAGATTCTGAAAGATCCCTGCAGCACTCTTCAGTGGGCGAGTAAAGCAAATAAAAGTTTCAAAAATGGCCTTGATGTGGCAAATAAGAAATTGACCATCTGACACGTGTTTCGCTCAAGCACATTCAGACTAGGGCCTGTTCTAGCCAAAATTTGTTTTGCGATGACATTTTAATGTAGATTAGTTCACAGTCAAAAGAGACTGAGTCAGAATGTGTATCCACCGATATCCCAAGGATTTAGTTACTTTAGCCATAGCCGAGCAACACTGTGCGATCAGTGTTTTAAAAAATAGAATTTTCAAAAAGCTCCAGAGTGCATTTTCCCAACTGAAACAAATTGACTGGTTTATTTCGAATTTCTCACATCATGAATAACAGCTAACAGTGTAATCAGGTGCCCTGCTGTGTCAGTCAGTATCCGGGAAAGGGACTATGTTATCTGACCCCTATGGCTGAATGGTGTTAGTAGGAGACCTGCTGCCAAACGTGGAATGAGCCAAAGAGAAGTTGTGTTATAAGTTCTTTTGCCCCACTACAGTATATTTTAGGATTTTGTAGTTTTCCAGTTTAGCTTCAGCTGATGAATATTTGAGGAAAACTGTTTGTCTCACAGTATGTGGATCAACAAAGGACACCACTGGAACCTCAATTTGTCAAACAATCTATACTGACGCTGTGTTACTTTTTTTCCAGTTTTGTGTCCCTCTCCACATATTCACATCTGGCCTCATGCGGATAGCCGTATGGTTCTGGGATGCACAGACTTTGGGTGGCGGGTGGGGGGTGGGGTTGGGAAATATTAACATTTTAATATTGCCCTGCCAAAATACTGTGATCGTGAAACGCAGTTATAGGTTTATGGATCTTAACTCCACACCTAGGTACCTTGAAGATGTATTTTCAAGGTATCTAGGTGTGTAGTTAAGATCAGTAAACCTACTTATTTGTATATACTCACTCTCACAAAATTGTGGTTGTGAATCTTTTGGCTATGGTATTTTGCCCAGGGGAATGTTTGTTTCTTTGGTATTCTGACATACATCACATTGGAGCAGGGGCTAGTCTTAGACAAAGTCCCCCAATATAACTGGGCATTGATTTTATATTCAGTGAAGGGTGCAGCACGTGTTTTGTGTCCATACTGACATGCCTGTTCCACCTAAACCCTGGATACAAAAAGTAGACAGAGGAAGATATTAGTTATGTATGCTTTTCAACCTCCAGTTTGCATATTTAGTTTCTGTGCAGAGATAATATCTTGCTGAAGGAGTAAATCGAATTACCTGCACTCTTGAGTCTCTGGTTAGGGTTGCCAGTTGCCAAGCTGCTTGGTCTGATCATGTTTTTCCAGTTTATGATTACTCTGCAAGTCTGAGCAAACATCTTTCATATGGTAACCCATTTGTTTGTGCTTAGCTGGAAAATGTAATAAAAACATCATATAAAAATGATTGTATCCTGATATGTATAGAACAAGAGGTGATGTCTCTTGTAGGGTCGGCATTTCCTGGAGCACTAACCCTCCAACAACCTGCTGTTGGTTTCACCAATCCCAGCCATTTTTGTGTGCTGCCCTATGCAGAACCAATGTCACAAGCTGCTTTTTATGATTTGAAATGTTGGTTTCCAGAAAAGTGCCTAACTCTGCTGGCGATACCTGGTCCCTCTCAAAATGAACACTATTTATCATGGGTGCTTACTGTCCTCATGGCCAGTGCTCGAAACAACCAATGGTTGTGGCAGGTACTCAATAGTTCTGTGGTGCACGACTTTATGCCAGAACCCCATGTTGTGAACCATTTCCTGGTAAATGCAATCAGTCTGTCTTTCCTTCCCCCTTCGTGTGAGAGGTATGTGTGTGACATGCTTGTGAATACGTGAGTGGGTGGGGTCCTGATGTGTGTATGTAGTCACAACATCATGGATTTCCATCTTTGCATATGATGTTAGCTACGTTTTTTTCCTGAGTGCCATTGCCCTGCTGGTTTCCCTCTGTTCTCCATGCACAGGCGATTGAAGCTCGACTGCTGTTCTTCAAGGACAGATCAACAAAACCGGAAGCGGCAGAAAATGGCTATTTTTTATCATCTCACTGGATCAAACCAAATTTATAAATGTGAGATTGAGGAGTTGCATGGTGCGGTGCCCCAGCAAAGACTGTGGTTGAGGGCATGACCCTTGCTCTCATCTGATCAAAGGGATGTGCTATTTGCCCATCATAGAGATAGATTCTCACCATGGTATGTTATTTACCATGAGTTCGTTGTACCTTAAGAAAAATGCCCTTGGACTTCATTGGTTCTTCCCAAGAATATAAATACTGCAAAAGTGGCTGGATGTTCTGGCGCCACTGACCACATGGGATGAATAAAAGCTGTCCCTGTGAGACGGGAGGGTGGTTCTCCTTTTGACCTTCACAAAGGTCTATGCACAGCAGGAAAAAGGAATACATCAAGGGCAGGAATCTTGTCTGTCCTGTGATAGTCTCGGTTATACACTGGGAGCGTCCAAGAAAGGTGTGCACCCTGAATAGATTTTCTATATCTAACTCCACGTGACTGTGAATACGCAGTACATATATCTTCATGGTAAGTAGATGTGGAGTTAGGACTAGTAAATCTTTAACTACCTCTAAGATCTCACCTTTCGATAGTTTGTCCCTCAATATTCGTTCCTCAATATTCTCGTACCTCGATATTCTGGGGGGAGGGGTTCAATATTCAGTAGTACAGTCAGAAGGTAGTCCTGCACTGGAGGAGAACGTGGTCAGACTGCATTGCAAGCTGGGAAATTGGCAGAGCTCAGGTGAAGAACAGCTAATGGCCAGTGAATGTGGTGCTACTGTGAGGACCACTGCCTTAGGCACAAAGCCTGCCTGATAGCAGAGAGTGGTCTCAAAAGTTCCACCTCATCTGAGAAGAAGTGCATCGGTGGAAGCTTAGGTTCAAGACAGACCTCCCTATGGTCCAGGGCCGCTTCTGTGCAGTAGGAGGGAAGAGCTCGAGCACGACCAGGTTGATGGCTGCTTTTCTGAAGTTTGTTCGAGATGGCTTCCTTTGAAACTACTACACCCAACCCTACTTTCTGTACAATCAGCAGGGCCAGACTGGCCATAGCAGGCATTTCCCTGGGGGATAGGAAGAATGGCGTCTAATTTTGCAGCGGGGGGTGTTTTTTGCTCCTGGGGCCTGTTTTGCAACGGTGCTGCTATATGGCCCCCAGCAACAAAAGCAGCAGCGGAGCTGGTTCCTCAAAATTGCCAGGGCTGGTTAGGGTTCCCAGTCTGGCCCTGACAGTCAGAGGTCCAACACATCTTCCTCTGCCCTCTCACTGCACTAGTCAGATGTGATAGACTTTGAAATTTAGCATACCCCAGATTTAAATCCGATATCCGTAAGCTTTATCATTAATAATAAACTATTGCACTTAATCTGGATAAACGTTTTCTCTCCTAAAAAGAAAGTACTGAGTAATCTGTCTGTGCTGTGCATGTTTTTTTAAACCTCCAAATACATCCAAGAGTGAGCTGTGACTGTCAACCTCGCTGCCCTCTGAATCCCAAGTCTAAAGTGGAAGCACTTGATGCCAGAGTTTGCAGGTTTGACTGGCACATGGGGTACCACGGACAACGGCACCCACCAGTTCCCCATTCAAAGTGGGACGATTCTGACTTCCTCAGTGTATGTTGGATACACAGTAAAGTGACTTTTCAGCATCAGTGAAACGGATTGTCTCTGGTAAGTGTACATCAGACAAAGTGTTGTACTGCATCAGAAATAAGATAAGACAAGAGAACATAACAACATACATAACAAAGCGTGAGAATACATGTGCGCCTGTAAAGGGCGTGTGCACCGAATGCAGCTTCTTGGCACAGGATTATAATGCTTTATTATTACTCAAGTCTATGCTACTGATTTTCTCGACCTAGGAAGGATGAAAAGCTAAGTGGACTTTGGTGATTGTCATCTGTGACCTTGAGGTTAAGCGCGGATTCTTGGTGGAGGTGCATTGAGCACGTGATAGACTACCTCAGCATTCTTCTGATAGCATGTTGTAAAACTGCAAAGCACGCCTAGGACTGTTTTTTTTTTATTGGACAACCTAGGCCTAGAACTAGGGCGGTTCTACCAACCCCGGAGAACACATGGAACACGAGGACAATGAATGGGTGCCTGAGCCTGGAGCTTGAAGTTGTGACTGTCCTAGTGTTGTGCAGAGGGGGGGTCCTGCAGAGCCGCTGGCCCCGGGTTCAGCTCATGGCAAGGGTGTGATACAAACTCCTACAGTTCCAGTGAGATAGAGGGGAGCCCAACCCTTCAGGAGCCCCCAATCCCGTCAGAGAGCCCCGATTCCCCCCAAAGATATGAATGTTTGTGAGATAAAGAAGACTCAGAGGCAGGGCCAGCCTTAAACATGTGCAAGACGGGCCCACGCCCAAGGTGACTGCCTCCAGGGCGGTGCTGGTGCTCCCAGCTACAGTCTCCATATGACTTAGTCCAAAGAAAAGTGTGGAAGGGAACGCCACATTTGGTTTTGCACAGGGCGCTCTCTGAATAAAGGCCAATTCCGATCAGGGGCCACTCTTCACATTACAAAGGGTCACGCTGCACATTACTCTACTGGCTCCAGGTCTGGCGTAGACAGGAGCTCTGCAGGTGGTGAGGTCGCCAGATGAGCCAGAGTTATCTTCATGGTCTGGGAAGGGGTTAGAGGTGGAGAAGGCAGGCCTGGGATTCTCTTTTTGGGCCTGAGTGGAGGTTACAGGGAGCTTGAGTGGTGACTATGGCCCTAGCAGCATGGAATCAATGAAAAGGATATGTCTCACTCTCTGTGGAGGGCTCTGCACCCATATGTGTATGCTAGAATGGTATGCACGTACTATGTCCCTTCTGTGCCATGGTTGTCAAAATAATGCGCTTGTAGCTCTAAGGGAACTGCCATGAGAAAAGTATCATGTCTTGTTTGCATTTCATTACTTGCACGCGTCATTGATTCACTTGTTTCTAAGCACACTTTGCCCTCAATTTGTTTGGTCTATTTTGGAAATAGATATTTCAGGAATTCTGGCCGTCTGGCTTCAACATCTCAGTTCTGGCTCAGCTACAGAACAGCCTCAATGATTTGCCTGCGGTCCCTTGAATAGAAAAACCCGGTCAACTAATTTGGAACCATCCTACGTTTTTGACAACAAATTTGATAATGATGCCTCCAGTGATATTTTAACTTTTTTTAGGATTACAAAGAATTTTGAAACCTTAACAGTTTAAGATATTATTGGGACAACCAATCAGATGGTATTAAAAGTGTAGGATAGAGTGGGGTCAATGCTATATGCTCAGCAAGTTTACATCATTTGACTTGCAATGAATTGTGGGAAACATACATCATGCAGAAGGAACACACCTTTGTGCTGTGCTATCGAGGGTTGTGGAAGCTAGCCTTCTCTCTTGCTATATGATGTATTGGGTGCATCTTATGGTGCCACATATATATTTTTTTATCAAACTTTCTATAAGAAAAAACTCTGTTCAATGTATATAGTAAATCATTCTATTGGGCTTAAAACTGTATTAATATTGTGTCATACATTTTCTAAAGCTGCATATTGGCCTTTTCGACTGATATTTCCGCAGGCCAGTTGCTTAAAGCGTATCTTTCCACCTGACACCTTTTCCCAGTCTCTCTCTCTCTTCCTCATCCTGTTTCTTTTCTGTCTTTCTCCGTCTTGCTTTAGATCAAAATCTGGTGATAAAAATATGCCCTGGTCCCCAAAAACCAGTGCCGCAACACAGTACCTGTAAGCACTGGCATAAATTAAGTTCTCATACGCTTAAGTTTAACGTTTGCCTCCAGGCAGGTGCATAGCTATCAATAATGTAACAGACCCAGGCTCACTGCACCCCAAAAATGGTTATATGTTACTGCCCTAAGATGGTCCCTCTCCTAATTTCCTATTCCACCTCTAAACAGTAAAGATACAAAGAATATGTCTTTTGTGACTCGTGGAAAAGATCCCAAATTAAAAAAAAAATCTGATTGGGATATCGCTTGGTAGGTCGAAGTTGGAAAATATTGAGCAGAATGTGTGGAATGTGGTCTGACGTGCATTTATCAACATTGTTGAATTTAGAGAAAAGTGCTGAATTCGCATCAATAAATACTATGCAAATTCGCACAGAAACACTGCTTTCTCATTGTATTCCCTATTTATTTGCAACTGCTTAGCACTGGTCGGAATATATGTATATATCCTGAACAATGCTAAGCGGTTGCCTGGGGGTGCCTCATCATTTAACACACAAGATTATTGACTCTGCCAAAATAATGTATACCCTATTTTTACACAACAAAATTTGTCCTGCCCACATCTCCATGTCCAGGCCATTGAGCACCTGCTCCTACCACCAGTCCATATGCAAATTTTGCATAGCTGGGGTGAAGCAGGTACCCATCACAGTTCCCCATTGTTGTTCATACAAAAATCATTAAATATGAAGATGTTTTTAATCAGACATCATTCTATCATTCTCAATAACATGCATATACGATGATAAAACTTGATTGGTCTTGCTCTCAAATAGTGCCTGACCGCTCATATGCCATCTTTGCGATGAATACTTGTGTGCAATGATGACACATCCAGTGTCATCATGTACATGTTTTTCTGCCAACTTATATGAAAGATTATCTTTAAAAAATCATAAGAATCTTCTATATATGATTCAAGCTCTCCACAAATGGTCTAAGGAAGCTGTCTAGTTGAGTGCTTTCGAATAGGCTACCATGAGCCGATATAATCGAACTTCCACAAAGTGCCTTTTCGTTCGTTTTTGTGTATTTTAGGAATCAGATATAACACCATTAATTTGGGATGGTCGTTTTCAAGAAATTGAATTCATCAAAATACATTAATACCAAATCTATCCATTGAACAAACTCAGAAAAATAATCATGTTCCAATTTTAAATAAGTGGCAGAGTCCGGTATTAAATAAATGTTGATGGAAATTGATATGGTTTGCATAAACAGTTGCTCTATGCAAAATGCCATTGATTAACACGTAATTGATTGTACTAGATGGTCGTTAAATATTCTGGACAGTGCCCCACAGAGGCGATATGTTGAGAGTGTGAGTCGATATAGAGAATCATGAAATGTACTGTAATTATGGTTATATATTATTTTGGCAGAGTCAATCATCTTGCTTGCTAAACAAATTCATTTACCAGTTTGGAACATTGTGGACCCATTGTATTTAAAATCTTCTTTACTATGGGGTCTTAAAACGGAAAGTGTATTTTTCAAGTTTGAAATGTTTTCTGAGCGCGCACTTCTTTTGTTTGTAAATATACAAGCAAATATGGCGTCTTCAAACGTGAAAAGGCCTAATTTCAGCCGAAAAACATTGTTTGCACCAAGACCGACATAAATGCTCATATAAGCATGACTCCTACAATGCACTCAAAAAAACACTAATGAAAGTGTGGACGATTCATGTCTGACCACATGGTGTTGAGATGGTAGCTGCCTGCCCAGCCCATTGGGACCACATGTGTTCCCCTTTTGTTTGTATGTACATTTCAGTCATCTCCCTTTGTTCGATTTTGCGGTGCATTACCTCTGCTTTGGTCACTTTTTCCACTATGATATTCCACAGACACAAGGCATTAAAGTAAAAGGAATATAGGACTGAGGTAAGAACTATTTAGAGAATGTTTTGGGGATGTCCTAGAGCTGGAATGAATTGGAGGAAGACGATATGTTCCTTTTAGATGGAATGACTCATTGGCAGTTTGCTGAATCAGGTCGAAAACAGTTTTTTTTCCAATCCCCTCAGGAACCGCTCGGGCTCCCAAAACAGCTCCATCCAGTAGGATGACTCACGAACTGGAGGCTCCGGACGCAGAGGAAGGCTTTTTGAACTGACGACCGCGCTCTTTTGCTATGTGCAAAGATTATTTACTTGCTATGGAATTTCAACGTTAGCTCTAATTCGGGGCAATATTTTCAAATAAATCTGACTTATTGTCCAGATATCTGTAATACATGTTAATTGTGCCTGTTGTACGCAGTCTGCAGTGCTGTGCATGACAGGTTTTACTGTTACCCAAGTGAGATCCAGATTTGCTAATGCTTTGCGCTTCACAAAGTGACTCACAGCAACACAGAGTGACACATCTGGTTTGGGTAAAACAACTGCTTCGTGCTGCTTTGCATCAAGAGGGCGTTACTGGGGGTTACTTGGGTGGAGCAGCACAGACACCCAAAGGTTTTGATGCCCAGCCCAATCTACTAAGATATCCAAACTGGGCTTTGAGTCAAAAACTAATGCTTCCTTGAATAAGGTGTTAACAAGGAGAACATATTTAATTTCTCAAAAAAACGTGCATTCATTGCATGTGTGATGAGGTGCACAGCACACCACCAATGGGTGGTATTTTGAAATGTGTCGAGGCGCAGGAATTCTCAGCAGAAGGGTGTATTTGAAGAACATATGCTATGTTAGAGAGCGCATACTCACCTTTGGTGTGAGGCTGTGCGTCGTGTAAGGCAGCCTAAATAGAGCCGCTAAGGGGATGACACCAGCTGCTGTTCAACTTTGGGGGAAAAATCTGCACCATGCTTTCCCCCTTCTGCAATGCATCACAGCAAATTTGTTGTTGTGCTGTGTTGTGTGAAAAGTTAGTAAATTTGCACCTTAATCTTATTGTCGTTAGCAACTTTAGAAGAATTAGGGACTTACTTGAATTTAACCTTAGACCTGCAAGTTTCAGACATATCTCAGCAGCAAGGGACTCATTCTCTGAGCTAAGGTAAAAGCATTTTTTTAAATGAATGAAAAGGATGTGTGAGGGGTGGACTAAAAAAAGGCATGTCGTAGCAACCATGTCTAAGAAACCTCCCTAGGACGCATCAACAATTTGCGCCAGTGGTTTACAGTGCTCGGCACCGGCATTTAAGTGCCAGCACAGGTGCTTATGATAGTCTTCCACATGGTGGCACTGTCTGCCTAATTTAGGTATGAGCACAATGACAGATTTTATTAACCCCTTCAATGCGGATGACAAAGCCAGCTCGTCATGGGCGTTACCTGCGCTGCGCGCATGACGAGCTGGCTTTGTCACGAAAGCCGCGATTTTCAAATTTCAGCGCACAGCGGGAAAACCCGCTAGCGCGCATGCGGTTAATTCAATTTACATCTATAATTACTAATACCTGCCTGCCAAGCCATTCTTACAGCTTTGAATGCCTGGATACTATGAATTGTCACACTTGTAAGAGTGTGATAGTTAGCTGTTGTGTTGGCACTGCCATTGTGAGTGCTGGCAGGGACAATGGATGGTGCAAGCTGTAGTGTCCCCCTGAAGAGGGCCTTGGCACTATTTTTTTTTCTTACAAATTAACCACTGAAGAATAACTAAAATCATCAAGCACTAGGATATTTATTGAACAGTGCCTATTACACCATTATCCTTGTCCATACGAAATAAAACATTTGATAAGGTAAATTTAAACGATATCAGCAGTAACTTGAGGACTCATTACAATGGTGGTCAGACGAGTGTCCGACTGTCATCACTGTGGGCTGGTGACCACCATTATGATACGACTGCTGTGTATGGGGTCGGAAGCATGCAGTTTTCTATTGCGGCTTGGACTGCTACCCGGAAAAAGGCTGTAACACAAGCCACGGTAGAGAAAGGTATGTTTGCAAACATTCATGCACCGTTTGCCAGGCACAAATGGTGCATGGATGTTTGAGGGGCTCGACATGTGCCCCCTGGCCTCTCAGCTGTGGCACATGGGGCACAGGGGCCCTGCTAGGGGCCCCCAAAGACCATTTCCGGCAGCCTTTCCATGGTGGTGGGACTGCCATGAAAGGGCTGTGGGAAATGGCATTGTAATCCCTACGGTCGGTGACTGCACCACCTACATTGAAGAAATGACTGTCCGACCACCGCCCCGGTGGACTCCTTGTGCCTGCTGGAGGGGATGGTCTTTCCCCCAGCTCGCTGCACTCTGACCGTCGGTATCTTAGGGGCCGATTACTATTGCTGCTGTAAAAGGGACCACCCACCGTAGGTGCGGCAGTCCCGCAAAACGAATTAGGATGCGCCCGCCACACTGGCGGGTCATCCTGTATGTTTACATTGCGGCGGGTGGCAGCACGCACCACAATGTAAAAATACAAGTTTTGCTTGTGCATGTACAATGTGGCAGGCACCGTGCGGTGCCTGCCACCTTGTACATGCACTTGCAGGGGGGTACCATAGGTACCCCACGTGCAGCACTCCCCCACCCCCCAAGACAGGCATCATAATGCGCACGGCGGTGCATGCACGGCAACGCCTCCATTGCCCCATAGTACCGGGTCCCGCAAGGTGGGCGGAAAAGGACCGCCTTGCGGGACCACGGCGGACTGTCTTTCCGTCCGCCGTGGTACCTTTCCCATTCCCACCGCCATCCTAATTTGGAGGTGGGAATATTCAGGGTGATGGCAGGAAGTCCGTCACCGCCGGGCCGGCGATCCTCACTGCCGGCCCGGCAGTCGAGGACTTCCCACCATCGTAATCGGCCCCTTAGTCCGCCGGTCGGACCGTTGCCCTGGATGTCGGGCACACCGCCACCAACGGCCTGTTGGTGGCAGTCCACCCGACATCATAATAAGGGTCATGGTTATTCTGTTGGAATGAAATAGCCTTCTTTGGCTTTGGGACACCAGTCACAAAAGGCCTTTCAATCTTTGTTTTTCAGTAGTCCAAGAATAAAAATCATAGGGGCTCTGATTCAATTACAGTTTTTATTTTGCTTTGCTGGGCACCGCAGCGCTAGTTAGATTACAAGGCTTGGAATCAGTTATACACAACTAAAATAGAAATTAAAATATTTGAAGTAAAATGAGTTATGAAAATGCATTTTGACCGTGACGTAAACACCATGTTCTTAGCAGCTGCTTTGTGAGCCTAAGCTTCAATTAATTGCTTAAAGCTTTAAAGCTGGGGCAATTAACACAGCCCAGACCTGGCTTCCGATTACTGGCGGGTGTCTAAAACTTTTGCACGAAAAACAATTTATTTAGTATATTTAATAGGATTTGAATAAGCAGATAAACCCTGCTGCTTGTGTGAAATGTTGTTTGCGCACACTTGATGTGTGGCCAGAGTTCGGTTTATAGCTCTAAAACGCATGGACAAAAGTTGTAAAAATAATATTGTATTTGCTGTTGCCAGAGCCCATTAAATAGAGGCTTTCCTTGACACTTTCCTTATGCCACTGAGCCAGCAAGACTCACATTTCAGAGGCCTCTGCAACCAGTGGGCAGAATTGCAGAGCAGTTGTGCGATAGTCAGCAATGCCGGCTGTCTGCTATACTTGGCCAACGCTGCCCTCTACTGGTCAGGTGCTGAACACCACTTTGAAAAATGCACTTTTGTACATTTTTCAAAGCATGCACAAATTACTATCAACTACAAAATTTGCGTTTCCTAAATGAACAGTTTACATTTAGGAAAGGCTTGATGCATCGGAATTAGGGAGTCGCAAATTGCGAGTCCCTAAATGCATTCGCAATTTATGTAATTACAAAAATTTGATGACCTAATTTGCAAATTTAAAGCCTTTGATGCATTGAAAAGGTCTGTTTCTGGTCACAAACGGGCCGATTCTTCGGCCCGATTTGCGACCGGAAAAAAGCTGGATGCATGTTGCCCTATGTTTCCTGCCTGGGTCTCACAATGCGGATCATCTATCAAAATGTGTCCACATTAGATTCCAACATTTAAATGGATTGTCAGTCAGTTTTAGGACTGCCCTGAAGTAAGGAATAAACACCTAACTAAATAAATGCTTCGCTTGACTTGGCACCTTTAAGAACACTTGTGGAATTGGGCCTGCATGTTCTTCAGTTTGGGTAGTAGTAAGGACTGCAGTCTGACAAAGAATAATATAGGGGCATTCCTAATATCTGTACTGGGAACAGCTAAATTCCTGACCTGCACCCCCCATCTTTATCACTTGGTCATCTAGCTTCTTCCTGTCTGCTCCCTCTTGTGAGAGCAAAGAAATACACGTATATATTTTTTTATGTTTTCTAGCCTAAAGTTTCATATAGCTGTTTTTCAGGCCATGTACTAGTCTTTTCCACACATGTAGGTGATGTTAAAGAAATCTACTGCTGACATTACATATTTGAATTTAATACTGCTTGCATACTTTGTGGATTCTTATGACAGACATACAGGGAAGTTATCTGTATTTATGTGTATTTGTATGGGGTGAACCTAAGTGAAAGGAAAAAGAGTGTTATACAGTTCCTAAGGTGAGGACACAGTCAACATGTGAATGAAGGGTTAGCTGGTTTCTAGGGGTGCAAGTAAACTGTTACTACATCACGATGTTGATTCAGATACTGGGTGCAAAGATGGCGGTGACATGCTATTTTGTTTTTTCTTTTTTGTACTTCTTCATCTCCAGTTTGTTGGGGTCCTGGCTGTGGGTGTGTTGAGAGCTTGTCAGACAGATAAGCAGGGGTGTCAGTCATGATGGCTTTGTAGATGATGCAGTTGGTTTTGAATATGGTGCAGGCTGGAGTATATATATGAGTGAGATCGCATCTCTTTAACCTGTTCTGTGCTCCCGTCGGCCGACGATAGCACTCCCTCCCTGCTGCTGCGAACGACCGTTGGCTGACGCAGCCCCGCCCACTCTTTAGAACACTCACTCTGTGGCGGAATTGGCGCCGTGGTAAATGGGTTAAACTTTAGGTGAGCTGTGCTGTGGCACATAGAATGACCCTTGGAGGGTGAGGGTACTCATGTTTTGTCATAGATCAGGACATTGCAACAGTCCAGAATCAAGAGTTTTAGGTCGTGAGCTGCAGTTCTGAAGTTGATTTCGGGGAGGAAGGGTTTCACTTCCTTTATTATAGAGAGCTGGGACCAGGCCATACTGGTGTTCTTGGTGTTAGGTTCCTTGAGTGTTAGATCAGCAAAATTGGCAACATTGGTTGCTATATTTATGGAAAGGCACGTCACTTCAATGCACAACCAAAAAAAAGTAGAATTCCTACAGTGTTGATGTAATGAATCGGGATAATGTTGAGGACTGCAACCTAGTCAATATATAAATGTTATTTCCTCTCTTGTAAATTAGGTTTATGCATAACAAAATGTTTTCAAAAGAGTTTAATTACTTACATTGTCCTTGTGCATGAAAGTATATATTTTCTGCTTTCTGCATTTGTATGTGTGCCTATTTTGGTTTCGCTGCATTTATTTTTGGTATAAAACAGAAACATTTGTAATTTAAAAAAAACACTGATGATAGGGAAACAGGAGAAATTAACACGGACTGGAAGAACCTAAATAGGTACATGGAGACACTAGTGCTGTGAGTAACTGGGACAGCAGGCAGTAACAGTGGAATGTAGAGGCACTGCCACTGGGGACTGGTAAAACTTGGGTTAGGGAGGCAGTAACACAGAGAGACATGAGATGGAAAGCAAACTCACTGGTGAGTTAGACATTGATACAGGGAAGCACAGACACTAGGGCAAAGTGACATGAGCAGCAGTACAGGCAGACAGACACTCGGGCAAGCACATTCTAATATTGACACAGAGATGCACCTACATTGTGAACTATGAGACTCTGCAGCTGAACTAGGCATTAGGGCTGGGAAACACTGAAACTGGTGTCCGGGAAACAATGGAACTCAGCACTGGAAGACATAATATCCAACAGGTCAGACTGCGGCATTAAAAAGAGGGAATGCCACTGGTAACCAATGTGATGTTTTCTCATATAATTGCTTTGATCCACAATTGTACCTTTCTAAATTATTTTCTTTTGCTTAACTTAGGTGTGTCCAACATGGCGGGCAGAGGTGTGCCAACACTGGTTCTTTATCTATGCACTTTCCATCACGCCGTACTCTCTAATTCCCGATGGAAGCCCACATGGCCAAACTACAAAGTTCCAGTAATCCTTCCACAGTCAACCTTCAATTTGGACAAAGCACAGTTTAATGCTGAGACACACTTGGAGGTTGCATCGTCATGTGGC
Organism: Lissotriton vulgaris; assembly: GCF_964263255.1. Lineage (NCBI taxonomy): Eukaryota > Metazoa > Chordata > Amphibia > Caudata > Salamandridae > Lissotriton > Lissotriton vulgaris. The sequence continues at coordinate 197,195,733 of NC_141696.1, forward strand.
CCTGAGTGTCACAAGCATTCTCCGTCACCAACGTTTAATGAACTGAAGGAATATTTGTCGTATGAGACCTTGTACTCTAATGGAACCCGCACCGCCACCAAAGTAGGCATTTATGTCATCAACAATGGCGGTGAGTCTTCGAGGGCCAGATCTCGGACAAAAAGGCAAATTTATGGCCAAGATAGCAGATTTAGTATTTTTGGCAAGGACTTTTTGCTGAATTATCCATTTTCTACTTCTGTGAAGTTGTCAACAGGTTGCACGGGGACTTTGGTGGCGGAAAAGCATGTTCTCACTGCAGCCCACTGTATCCATGATGGCAAAAGTTATGTGAAAGGAGCAAAGAAACTTAGGGTGGGATTCATGAAACCCAAACTGAAGGATGGGGGCAAAAAATTTGATCAGATGAATCCAGCATTTCCTGAAAAAATGAAGTTCCAATGGATCCGTGTCAAGAGGACGCATGTCCCAAAAGGTTGGATTGAAGGAAACGCAAACGACATTGGCATGGATTATGACTACGCCCTATTAGAACTCAAGAAACCACACAAGCGAAAGTTCATGAAGATTGGAATAAGCCCGTCTGGGAAACAGCTTCCTGGAGGCAGGATTCACTTCTCTGGGTATGACAACGACAGGCCTGGTAACCTGGTGTATCGCTTCTGCGATGTAAAAGATGAGACCTACGACCTTCTGTATCAGCAGTGCGATGCCCAGCCAGGCGCCAGTGGCTCAGGGGTGTATGTGAGAATGTGGAAGAGACCCAAGCAGAAATGGGAGCGCAAGATCATTGGAATCTTCTCAGGGAACCAATGGGTGGACAACAACGGGGTGCCTCAGGATTATAATGTGGCTGTTCGCATTACGCCACTTAAATACGCGCAGATCTGTTACTGGATCAAGGGCAACTATGCTGACTGTAGGGATGGATAATCCAAATCACATCTCTGATGAACAAAAGCACTTCAGTGACCTAATCTCCTGTTCTAGGAGAGCCAAACTTTGTTTGCCCAAAGTGTATTTTATATTCTTGTATTTGACTCGTAATTTACAAAAAGTGATCCAGTATTTAATGCCTGACTTTACTTAAGCTGCCAAAAAACAACTACACAAAGGACAAAAAAAAGCGGGAATAAGCAACAAATTCCCAAAATCTCAAAGTTTCAGAACCCCAGGTTAATCCTCCTTTTTCTTTTGCAAAGCAATGCGTATGAAAATATTTATAAGTTTTGATACTATACACTCATATTAGAAACATAATAAGGAAATAATTGTGTGGAATCATTCAGCATTTTTGTTTTACCATTTGTATTTCTGTAATGTGCTTTTTGCACTGCCTAACTCTAAATTACCTGGCAATGGTTTTAAATTGCCTTTCGGATAATTATCTTAAATGAAAAACATGTTCTCAGGACCTGCAGTGTCTGCAAACGCAATGCTCAATATATGCTTTATGAACTTCACATTTCTTTGTTTTGTTCTGTGTGCCTGTCAGCACTTTCTATTTTTATGAAGACGTCTGTTATTGCTCCAGGTTCATACATTTTTTAGTTTTTGATCTCTTCATTTTTTATGTCTGTTCTGTGCTGTTGTTTTGTTCCTCAGGGCTCACTCATTGCAGAGACAGGAATGACTTAACATTGAGGTTCCCAGGTTGCAGACCACTGTTTTTAGCTTAACACTCTGAAATAAAATGCATTCCTTTATGAAAATTGTTTTGCATTAATATATTGATATCTATAAATATTTATTTTACTGTATCTATAGATGTGGCTACTGATTCTATTCTGTTTTTCTGTACAGTATGTTGCTGTAATGTTCAGTGAGTACTTTAAAAGCACAAGCTGTCCTCCATACTAATTACAGATTGGGAGAGAACTATACATGTAGCTTCTAGGCTGACGTAAAGACATACTGCTAGCTGTCACTGTTTAAGTGTTGAGTAAAACCTCAACAGTGGGTTTTTTCATGGTAAGTACATACTTCTTAAAATCAGGTGATTATGAGATATTAAGGAGAGAAGTCATCTGTTTTGGAAGCCTGCACATTTAGACCTGTTTACAAACATTGGGTGTATCGTGGTCTCTCCTCTGCATTAGACTGCTACAGAGGTGGTGATCAAGGAATTGAGGGAACAGCTATAATGGAAACATCAGAGTTTTACAGTACACCATTTACATTCCTGATAACAATCAATGGTGAAAGCACTACTAGATTGGCATTGGAGCATCTTGAAGGACAATAAAGAGTGGAGGTAGTGCACAGGTATGTGCCAAGGTAAGACATTGCTCCAGTCTATTGTTCTGTTTATTTTTAAGAGAGACATCGAGAAGATACATCAAACAATTATCGATGATCTGGCTATCCAACTGGCGCAAGAGACTGTCTTGTTTCTAGGCTCTTCAACAGAACACATCATATGATGCGGCTTCACCTAAACAACGTAAAGCTGGGAGTCGACCAAATGCATTGGTTTATTCCTGAGTAGATCTCTAAATCTTGTTGATCATTGAGCATTTTAGATCTTTCACCACTCCAGTTTGAGAGTGGTCATGGCTCATGAACTGAGGGTGGAGCATACCAGCGAGGTACGCATTAAAAAAGATGGTTGCAAGTTCCTTTGTCAAGAGCCTGGGAGACAGAGCTTTTCCTCAAAGGGTTTGGTGGATTCTAGATTTTGGAATGTTGTTCAGGAAGGAATATTCCTGAATCTCTTGACTTTCCAAACATTGCCTATACTTTGTGCATGCCTCAAGCATGCCAGCAGGGTTTGTAAGTCTAAAGGGGTTGGCTCTTAAAGACTTGGGGTTTATTCAATTGTTGGTGAAGCCGTCTATATTGAATATATATATATATATATATATATATATATATATATATATATATATATATATATATATATATATATATATATATATATATATATTCCAGGGATGGAATATCCAGAATCCGCCTCTGCCTCAGGGGGCCCAGAGCAGTTGAGGAATCCCACCTCTGTTTGGGCACTATGCTCCCCGCATTCTTGTCCCTGCTACACGGACCCGCTGATTCTAGGGGCTGCGGCGGAGCGAGGGGACCAGAGGGCGGACTCGTTGTTTGGAGGGCGGCTGCTGCCGTCATTTCGCCCTGCTCACAGGCGCCGCCGTGGACATTCCATTCCACACTTTCCCCATTACACCGGCCCAGGGCGCTCTCATCATTTGGCTTCCTGGGAGTTGAAATCCTGGATTTATCCACGAACTTTCACAGGTGCACAGCATTGACTGAGGGGAGGGGCGGACCTACGCCAGTCATCTAGAGGCAGCAGGAGCTTACGAACATTACAAGACTTGCATTAGGTGTTGGGCACTGAAGAAGGCAGTCCTTGTCGAAATGCATTTGCCGCCACCGTGACTGCTGTCTGAATAATAAAGTCTACCTTACCTGTTCCCCTCCAGGTCCTGCTTCGTTTTTTTTGGGAGGAAGCCTAATGCTATATATATATATATATATATATATATATATATATATATATATATATAAACAACCAAAGCCTCCAGCGCCTTCGCCGCTTTCCCCAGCATGCGCAGGAACACCAAGCACGGACAAAATTTTCACGGTGGAATTATTTATTTGCCAGTCGGTTTATAACGTTTCGGCACCCCTTGTGCCTAGTTCACATGACAGTGAACTCTTGTGAGGGTGAACAATTTAAAGTGACAGTGCTCATTAAGGATTGGACGCTGGTGCAATTTAGAGCAAGGACATAGATAACGGACTCATGTTAAACTCCATCAATGTCTAATACAAAGTCATGTACTCTAGCTTGTAGATTTTCATTTACACGGCTAGAATTTGTAATTTACACTTAAAATTCTCTTAGTATAAATTATGTCATAAATATATATATCCTTCCTCGGGAGCCAGCCTAGTGAAGTGCAAACATGGGTTTGTGTGGTGGAAGCAGTGAGGGCCCAAGACATGCCAGGCTGCAGAACATTGCATAGCCTTTAGCAGGGCAAGTTTGTACTTAGGAAGGGCTGTCAACACACCATTACTGTAGTCTATTCTGAAAAGTATAGAGCATGTTTTATCTAGTGAGGTGACCTTCACAGTCATAGTCTTTCGGAATTGTTGAACAGTTGTATTTCTGAGAAGAAGTGAAGAAACTCAAAACCTTGCAATAGTCTACAATGTGCTTCTTCTTTCTTCAGGGTGTTGAAGAGCGATCCATGATCTTCATATATAATAAAACAGTAGTCGTAGAAACTCAGTTGGCATGTCTTGCTTTATCCTTATCTTTCACCACTTTAATGACAGTACTTTCCATAAAAAGGGGGACCACACGAACCCGGCCAATTATAGGCTTATAGCTCTCCTCGACGTAGAAGAAAAGATATACGCCCGCCTTCTTCTCAGGGATCTGGAGGACTGGGTGGACAAGAATGGCATTCTTCCGCCCACACAGACCGGCTTTAGGGCTCATAGTTCCACTCTTGACAGCATCTTAGCCCTTTCCTACCTTGCGAAGAAGGCCAATACGAGGAACAAACGGCCCCTGTTCTGCTGTTTCATAGACTACTCCACAGCCTTTGACCGAGTCAACAGGGGCCGGCTCTGGGCAAAACTTGACTCGTGGGGGCTACCACAGGCTCTGCTAAAAGCTATAAAAGCGCTTTATGAGGGCACCTGGGTCAAGGTGAAGCTAAACCCTACAATAACAACTGCAAGAATTGAAACCAACTCGGGCCTCAAGCAGGGGTGCGTCTTGGCCCCCATGCTTTTCAACTTGTATACTGCGGACATGGGGACAGCTCTGAAAGATGCCAACTTAGCACCTCCAAAACTGGGGAGGCTCGTCTTGGGAACACTCCAGTATGCAGACGACACGGTGATCAAGGACCACACTAGGGTGGGGCTCCAAAGAGCCTTAAGCAGTTTGGCATTATACAATAAGTCAAATGACTTACGGATCAACGTGGGCAAGACCAAAATCGTCATTTTTGGCAAATACCCCCTCAAAAAAGAAGCTTCATGGTCTCTGGGGGAGCACCGTATTGTCACTGCCCCATCCTACAACTATCTGGGCACCTGGGTCTCGGAGAGTGCCTCTGCAGCCAAACATCTGAAGGAGCTTAAACCTAAAATTGACAAAATCATTCTGTCGCTAAGACGCTTATGCCACCGCTTGGACAGTCCCTCAGCAGAACCAATGTTGACAGTGCTCCGGGCAAAACTGATCCCTGCCATTGCATATGGGCACATAGCCTACCCTGGTGCATTTGACAAAATGGTCAAAACGGCCCAGGCGAAAACCTATAAGATGGTGCTACAGGCCCTAGATACGCAAGGAACACTAGATTAAGGCTAGAAATAGGCCTTAAGCGACCTGAGCTGGTATTACTGGGGGACCTTTTAAAACTCTATATTAGAGTATTGAAAGCACCAGAACATTCGCTAAAGCACTCCCTAAAATCAATCTTTGACGAGGTGGGCTCCCCCTGGTACTCAAAGGTAGGACAAGCAATTGCAGCATTGAAAATCGAAAGAAGGAGTTTGCCCCTGCACGAAATTCCTTTCTCAGCCTGGGCCCAAGCAGTTAAGCGCCAAGTCCGGATCATCTCCTTTGGACTTGACCTTGCATCTCTTCGGCAAAATCCACTAACTCAGGCCCTGGACAAATCATATATTCCAGGTAAACCCCAACCTTACCTGCAAGATCCAGTATCCACTTACGCGAGAAAGAACATTTTGTACTTTCGACTTTTGGCCCTCAGGATCATGGACTTCAACCCCAAATGGGCCCGTACGGATGGCACCTTGGCCTGTCGTCTATGCAATTACCATAGAGAATCCTGGCTACACTTGCTGTGCTGCTGCACAAAGCTGGCCAATGACCGCCATCGCTTGCTGCTTCCGATTTTACGGAACACGGACTATAGAACTTGCAGAGAGGCTTCGGGCTGGTGCCTCTCAGTCTCCACGACCTGTTTGATAGCCAGAGTTGGGAAATTTATATACCAGGTAAAAATGGCACTCGACTCCCACTTAACGGCATTGTCTGCAAAGTAACTGGAAGCCTTCCGCCCCAGTTATCCAACCTGGGCTGATTTAAAGATCCACGAAGAATCCATCTTTCGTCAACAGCCCTTGGTACATGAATTGACTCTACCGAACTTTCATGTGCCTCCCCTTATCAGTTGGGAAACACTTGTACAACCTATAAATCACTCCTTTTAAAGGAACTCTGTTTTGGACAGCTAATCAGGACTAATATGTTAGTATTTTAACTTAAAGTGACTTTCACTTTTATGTTTGGATGGGACTTGTGTTAGGGGGAGTCGGGACGTTCATAAAGCTTTTTATTTTTTTTATTTTATACTGTAAAGATTTTAAGTAATCATGCAGTTTATTAATAAAATTGCCACTTTGGTGGTCATGTTGCACAGTACTTTCCATGCTGAGAGCTGGCCTGAAGCCAGATGTGTGATCTAGTTTTTTATTGTTCTTGTTTGAAATGTAAGGCCTCATGGTGTGTTGGGTGTTAGAATCTGATGGGTTTGCTGAGGTTTGTTTTTCAAAAAGTTCATTATTCATATCATCAGTAATCTTCATTTGTTGCAGTTAAAGGTTGACGAGTTGTGCCTACAGGGACTCTAGCCATGTCCAGAGTTATGGGGATCAGATAGAAGCTGGCTAGTTTCAGCAGGAAAGTCAAAGAAAACCTTACACCGTGTAAGGATGAGTTCTACAGCACTCCTGTGGCACGAAAGTCGCCTACGGGTAAATTAGCTTATAGTCATCCACATTAAGACAGAATTATAATTCTCGGCTCTCTTTTATTTAATCCAATCATATTTCATCATATGATAACGAGTTTGTTGGTGAATATACATGTGCGATATTCCAATAGTTCAAATATGTATCAGCTTCTCATCCTTTACACGGTGTAAGGTTTTCTTTGACTTTACTATCCAGCACCTCGAGGACTAGGAGGTGATCATTCTCAGCACCCAAGAGATTTTGAACTTTTCTAAAGCTGATTACTTGCTAACGTTTACAATTGGAGTGCAGCGGTTTCCTTTCTTCATTTTGATTTAGTTTCAGCAGGAAGGCATGTCGATGAATATCAACGGAGGAGGATGAAGACTTGACAATTTGTTTTGAATTTCCTTGGAGGATGTGGGGAATGCTACCCACTACTGTTGCTGAGATAGAGGAGGTAATTTAGAGTTTAGCAGAGTGGGTGAAGTGCCCTGAATTGGTGGGTCATCTGCTCGCCAAACTTCTGGTCCCCCTCATCCCCCATTTAGAGGTGGGGCAACACCAGGGTTTTTACAGATAGAGCCTCAGGGGTCTCTTGTCAGTGAAACCCTGGACGTGATGGCCCCTCTGTCCCTGGAGCCACCAGGTCATCATGACAGCCTTTCCACCCTATTATGGCATAGTGACCATCACTAGCTGTCCCTGCCGCGGACTGCCATGCCACACATGACTATCCTTAGCTTGGAAATCCTACAATAACCTTGAAATGGAGGGAATCAAAGTTGTTGCATTTTTTTTTCAGAAACACACTCCTGCTTTGAGATTTGAAAAATAAAACACTTTGATAAATGGGGCCAAAACAACATGGCACCTGATCAGCAAAGCGAGCAACGACTGCACTGGCAGATGTTCTGAAGCATAGAGATTCTCCTCAGGTAGGCAAGGATCTGCAAATATAGGGTCCACTTCCAGGAGATCAGTGGCCAGCACACCTGTGGACCAGGGTTTAAATGTCCCCAGCAGCACCATGGCTTTCAATAAAAAAATTCCCACATAAGACAGTTCACCTTTGGCATGTATCATCTTAGTTGGGGCTTAATAGAGCTAATCAGTTGGGGATGAGTGTTACCACTACAAATTGTTCTTGGAACTGTTATGTACAGTGCCTGCAAGGATTGCCAGTTAGGTAGCTTTGTCCTCTGTGATGCTTATTTCGTTCATTTTGTTACAGCTGAAAGTGCCTGCAGACCCCCTGTGGATGGCATTTTCATGTCGCTATAATACTTAGTAGTTATTTTCTTCTCCCGGATTATTGGAACTAGTTCATCAATGGGGCTCATCCCTGAGTGGTAACAGACTTCGAAGTCATTTGCATCTAACTCTCGTTTGTGGAGAATTAGAAGAGAGGGGAGCTATATGTACACCCTCTCTCTGTACAATATGTATTTGCACTTAGAAAAATGATCCGTGTTCTTGCGTCTTCAAAGTTAAGTGCGAAGAGAAATCGTAAAAGGTATGACAAGTTCACAAAAAACAGATTCCGGCACTAAAAAGATGTAGGATTTGGTCCGATACGTTCCAGCAATAATGTGTTGCTGTTGTTGGCTTTAGAACCTAGTTGGATAATATCATTGCTTTTTACAAACATTGTGATACTTGATTCTGGAGAAGTCATTCTCTCTTTCCTAAGGAGATTTTTCTGAGTCTATCCAATAAGTAGTGTTATGGTGGATTAAATACAGGGTTTTATCTTTAGTATGGGAAGATGAGATCAACTTTCTATCATTCTGGAGCGGAAATGTTTGGATGCCCATCACAGATCATTCAGAAAAAGTTTCTGATAGAATGAGATGCTTGGTGCTGTGCTGCCAGATCAGATCAGCATGGTCTACATACCATGATACACTCATCTGCAATTATGAATGAGGAAAATAATCCAGCATGCTGGTTTCTCCAGTATTAGGGCGTCTTTCATAGATTCACATGCTTGAATATTCCCTGTCGTCGAAGTGGGAGTCCCACGGTAAATAAAATAGCAATAACATACCAATAACATATGTTTGTAAATACATAACACATGAAATAATCCTAGAAAATACATAATAAATACTCAAAACAATTCCTACATAGGAATACATGGTAGAGAGAGAAAACACTTGTAACATATTCCTGTCATTATGTTAGTCCAAACTACAGCCAATCAGGCGCCAGCACCCTTCCAGAACCTTCTCCTCAGAGCTCTGAACCTCAGATTTTCTACTGCATGTCGTGTGAAGGGAGTCTCCCTGATCTCTGCTCAGTTTTCTCAACTTCTTCAAGTTTCCAGTCTCCTCAGCATGTCTTCAAGTAAGAAGTCTTTATTTAGACCTTGCACGTCTTGTGGGAAATTGCGTCTTTACTCTGAGGACCCCCACAAGAAGTGCATTTATTGTCTTTATCCCGACCAGGAGGTTGGTAACTGCAAGTTTTGCAGGACTTTCTCTACAAAGACCCTTAAGGACAGAGAAGGCCGTCTCCTCGTTTGGCTCCAGCGTTTTAAGGATAAGGATTCAGCACTGTCAGATGCAGAAATTTTGCAATCTGGACCTTCTAAAGCAGCCTCCAAACGTAGTAGTGTGCAGGATATGCCTTCACCTTTTCTAAAAAGGAAGAAACTTTCCCTGTCTATGGCTCCTGCGGTGTCTTCACCGCCTCCTACTACCTCTACGCCCACGAGACCTGGCTCTCAGGCGTCTTCTGCTGCCTCCCATCATGTTTCTGCTGCGAAACATGTTTTATCGTCGACGGGAGCGTCGACCATCGTCCCGACGATGAGATCAGCCGTCTCCGGATCGTCGACGGCGACAGTGACGACGACATCAGCTTCCGGATCGTCGTCGATGGCTACGTAGACGTCTACCATGTCGACTAAGGTATCTCTTAGCTTCAAGACTGTTGCGTCGACGATATCTATTGCCTCGTCGTCGACGAACAAATCTGCTTCATCGTCAGCAAAGTCATTGTCGACGAAAGCTCACAGGAAATCTTCTTCGTCGTCGGTCTCGTCGACGACGGCGGCTCCGTCGACGCCGACGACTTCGTCGACGACCCTACCATCTATGATGGTTGCGTCTCTGAGGCATCCAAATCTTTCCATATCTGGATGACTGCCTCCTCAAGTCACAGTCTCGCAAACAGCTGCTTCAACACACTCGTCTTTGTCAGGACGTGTTTTGATCTCTCGGCCTAGCCATCAATGCCGACAAGTCTCAGGTCGAACCGGCTCAAAGCAGGAATTTTCTGGGAGCAAAATTAGACACAATGCTTTCAAAGGCATTCGTGTCCCAAGAGCGCCAACAAAAGATCCTCCGCTTTGTGTCTCTGATTCGGGCAAGACTGTCCGTTTCTGTCCGGATCTTAAAGTCATTTCTGGGGATGTCATTGTCTTGTATTGCACTGATCCCAAATTGCAGACTACGGACTCGCCCCATTCAGGAGGAATTGGACGTACAGTGGCGTCAGGTCACCGGTTCTTTCAACGACCTCGTGAGTATCACCGCTCACATGAGACCAGCCCTCCAATGGTGGGCGCAACCGTCCAACCTTGCGACAGGAACTTCTTTCCTCTCCACCACTCCAGAACTCACGCTCACAACAGACGCCTCATTAGAAGGCTGGGGAGCTCACCTTCAAGGCCTCTCCTTCAAAGACAAATGGTCTCTGCTTAAACGTTCCTGGCACATCAACAGGCTGGAGTTGATGGCAATTTTTCTGGCACTCAAGTCGTTCCTTCCTGTGATTCAAGGGGAATCGGTGCTCATTCAGATGGACAATTCCACCAGTATGCACTATGTCAACAAGCAGGGCGGAACCAGGTCTCCACTCTTGTCTCAGCTGGCTCAGTCAATCTGGGATTGGGCAATCCGTCATCAAGTTACCCTGGCGGCGGTACATCTGCCGGGCATCTCCAACATCCTAGTGGATTCCCTCAGCAGGTCCACGTCATCGACACACGAGTGGGAGTTGCATCAACCAACTCTCGACCTCGTTTTTCACCGATGTGGTCGTCCGTCTCTGGATCTCTTTGCAACACCAGAGAACCGGAAATGCCCATCCTACGCAAGTTGGCATCCCCACCACGGGTCGTGCGGGAATGCCCTTTTGATGAATTGGTGCGATCTATTCGACTACGCTTTTCCTCCGATTCCGTTGGTGCCTCGTGTGCTGTGGAAGATGCGGATGCAGCCCTGCCACATTCTCTTGATAGCCCCCAGATGGCCCCGACAGGCGTGGTTCTCGGAGTTGCTCCTTCTGTCCCAGTGCGAGCCCATCCTCCTTCATCTGCGACCGGACCTCCTCACGATGGACAAGGGTCAGATTTGCCATCCGAACCCCTCCTCTCTGCAATTGTCGGCCTGGAACCTGAGCACCTTGAATTTATGCATTTAAATATCTCGCCGGAATGCAGAGACATATCCTTGCTCAAGCCACAGCTCTGTCTACCATTAAGACTTACAAGCTCAAATGGAAGAGGTTCTGCCATTGGTGCGTGGCTACTGATATCCATCCTATCCATTACACTCCGGAGCAGCTACTTCAGTTCTTTTTGGACCTGGCTCAATCCGGGCTTTCCCATGCTGCTTTGAGAGTTTTCTTGGCGGCAAATCTCTCATTTCCGGCAGGATGGCTCCTCCACTCTCTGCTCTTCCAGAGTTATTTGTCAGTTTTTCAAAGGACTGTTCCAGAACTTCCCACCTCTTCGGCATCCTCCTCCCACTTGGCATCTTAATGTCGTCTTAGCCAAACTAATGAAGGCGCTATTCGAGTCTATCCATAGGGCAGACTTTACATTTCTGACATGGAAGGTAGCCCTTCTCTTGCTCTGACATCATCTCGTTGCGTGAGTGATCTTCACGCTTTCACTGTTAAACCTCCTTTTCTCCAATTCAAACCTGACTGTGTGGTGCTTCGCACCAACCCAACTTTCCTGCCGAAGGTGCCTACGGATTTCCATCTAAATGAGCCTGTTTTCTTAAAGACTTTCTTTGCCGATCCTCAATCTCCGGCAGAGCAGCGTTTGCACTCTTTGGACATCAAACAATGCCTTAACTTTTACATCAGCAGGACAGCCCCTTTTCGCAGGTCCGATCAACTGATCATTGCCTACGGACGCATGAGTAAAGGGCGCCCTGTTACCAAGCCAACTATTGCACGTTGGATTTCTTCAGCCCCATCAGCAGGCCGGCAAGCCTCTACAATCTTCAGTGAGGGCTCATTCCACCAGGGCGATGTCATTCTCTACCACCCTGTTTGTTGGTGTGCCGCTTCATCAGATCTTCCGAGCAGCCACGTGGTCCAACAGGCACACGTTCACGAAGCAGTACTGCTTGGATGCCATCAACGAGGCGGATACAGCAGTGGGACAGGCAGTACTTCGTCATCTTTTTAACTAAGGTGAGCCTCTGTCTTCCCTCCTCCACTAGGGTTTTATATGATTGATATCAGTACTTACATCACTGTATTATTATTGTCTCTTTGGTTTCTCCATGGTGTTACATAGCAATCGGGCCTCTTCGGCTGTTACTGCTCTCTATTCCATTCAAGTATGTGAATCTATGAAAGACACCCTAATACTAGAGAAGAACAATTGTTACTTGCCTGTAAACAGGTGGTTCTCCAGTATTGGTGTCTTACATAGATTCACATGCGACCCACCCACCTCCCCTCAGAGGCTCGCTTCTCCTCATCAACTCTTTTGTCACTCTTGTGCTACGAAAATCTGAGGGTCTGAGCTCTGAGGAGAAGGTTCTGGAAGTGTGCTGGCGCCTGATTGGCTGTAGTTTGGACTAACATAATGACAGGAATATGTTACAAGTGTTTTCTCTCTCTACAATGTATTCCTATGTAGGAATTGTTTTGAGTATTCATTATGTATTTTCTAGTATTATTTCATGTGTTATGTATTTACATACATATGTTATTGGTATGTTATTGCTATTTTATTTACCGTGGAACTCCCACTTCGACAACGGGGAATATTCAAGCATGTGAATCTATGAAAGACACCAATACTGGAGAACCACCTGTTTACAGGTAAGTAACAATTGTTCATTCTATCCAAGAGAGATGGAACTGTTACAAGAGGTTTTCTTCACACATAAGTATAGGTAAAATGTACATGTTACTGCACATTGTGTAATACATTTTGTAGTGATTTGAATAATACTACAAAGTGCAGTTTGCGAATCAGGCCCTAGGTGTCTTGGCTGAAGTTCACCTTCACACAGTTATGATTGTGAAGAGGAAGACAGGACCTGAAAGTAATAAATCACAAGTCCAAATTATATGCTGCTATTGCATTGGTACATAACCTTTTGCTTATATTACAGCACACATTTGTGAATAATTTTTCTTTTGACCAAACTTAAATTAACATTGAGATATAAAGTACCATTAATCACAACTTAGGGGTGATGCAAATAAAGAGGTAATTAGTATGGTTATATAAGGAAGGGGGGATTTAAGGGTTAGTGGGTGTTGTACAACGTGTACCTAATGGTTAAGAGGAGGAAGAAATGCAATCAAGGCAGCCTATCTTACAGAGGTAAAAAATGATGTCTTAAGATCAACTATTAGTAATAGGGGGATGGAACTTGAACAGTCATAATGGATCATACAGTATGCTTTATTTAGGCGTGCGACGGGTAACAGCATATGTACTGCAGCTAACACCTGAATGCTTCTTTTAAGGTGTTGGGGATGATTTAGAATTTGTCTGAGCACAGCACTTCCAGAAATTATCGATGTCTCACCACACTAAAGTCACATATCCCACCAAATTTAGAAGTCGGCGTAACAGGGGGTTTCTACCAGTGACTCCTCTGCTGCAGACACCTTTGTCCCAGTGGGCCATCTGCCACAGGGTCACCAAGGCACTGTTGCAATGCTCCACCCCATTTTGGGCAGGGATTCTGCCATTGATTTCTTGTGCTTGGTACTGTCATGCAAGACATGCTAATTTTGAGTAGAACAATGTAGAAAATTCCTTTATATGCATGGAGCAAACCATTTATGCATCAGGGATATTGTTATTTTGCTTTTCAGCAACAACTTCTGTATTACCATGGGGTCTGTCGCCATTGAACTGTGGCGAACGTGCATCCACCGCACCAGTGTGCTCCCTGCCTAATCAGCCTCTATTTTGTGAGGCTTTGAAAATATGATGGTGGTCTTTGAGGCTACATTCATATGGTCCAATGCCTGAAAGGATGTCATGATTCCTCAATGCTCAGCTCTCCTGGTCCCCCATCCTATACAAAGTCTCAGCTGGGAAGAGTGCAACACAAATCTGGGTTCAAGTGGGAGAGAAAGGGAAAGGGAAGACTAATAAAGAGATGCCAGCCTCGGTCTCCAGATCAGCATCGTCAAAGGAATCTCAATCACTCACAACCCCACAGTCTACAGAATCCTTTTAATTATTTGTCCTCGATGTAACACTATGCTGAAAATCTGCATCGATTGCTGGGTTTTAACCTGAAATACTTTCCAGAATTGGTACCCATATGTGTGCCATTGCATCTGAAGTAATGCTGCTTCTACCTTCAGCAGAAAGGAGAAGGCAGCACCGGATTGGGACATTGGCAGAACATGGTTTCTGTAATGATTCTCTTTCTCAAGGGGTGTAAGGAACATCCTGTCTTTGAAAGGAGAATCCTTGGTAGGAATTGATATTCTGGGGGTGCAGAGGTTCAAGTAGCAGCAGAGATAAATGATTCACCAGACAACCTTTGTAAAAACTAGGCCTAGAACTGATCATCACTAAGCCATTTAATGTGTTGTCAGTGAAGGTAAAGCCACCAGGAGTTGGTATTATCTCTACATCCTTCGATCAAGGGAAATGCTATCACATATAGCAAGGATGTTTGTTTAAAAATCCATGGCTCTCAATTAATGACCAAATTACCTGTCTGGTTTACTCACTGATGCCATTGTGCTCCTAGTCACTGTTGAGGTGCAGTGCCATTGCTTCCATGGGATGCCACAGATATTCTCACCCGGATTATAGCAACATAAGAGTAGAGAATGGGTGATGAAACTCACAATTGGTCCGTTTTGGTGCAAGTGATTTGTTGGATTGATAAAATCACTTCCTGTATAAACCTCAATACTCCATTATGGGAATTAGGTTTATTTTAAAGGGGTTATGGTGGAAGCCCAGCATCCAAAAAGACACCAGTTCCATTTATCCAGCCCCAAGAGATCCTGATTAGAATGGAGCCCTGTGCCCTGCAGGATGGATTTGCAGGTTCAATCATAGTGTATAATATGATAGAAACGAACGCAACTACACAATATATAGAAAAACACGCTGACCAAAGACATGCTCATTTTAATTGCATCGGGTAAAAGAGGTAACTTTAGCCTAAAGCGTATCTGGTTCTGGAGGCTGGAGACACATATAAACCTCTAGCAGTGGATCCAATGTAGCACCTTCCTGCCGCAATAAGGGACTCGCGCTCACCAGTACGTCAGACTGGACAACAAGGACTATCCCCAGGGGTGAAGAATTAGACAGCAGTGCTACCCAGGGGACTGAAATGAAACAAGGGGAATCATCAGTAAAATATCCTTATAGTACATGTGAGTGCATGCTCTTGGTAATTCACAAGCCCCCTTCCCACTGCCATAGTTCCAAGTGAACTAGCTGATTCAGCTGAATGAATAATGTTATTATAGGCAAACTCCCCCTCTGTGGGGAGGGCGGTGCACTGGGGGGGGGGTACCCATGGTACACCCCTACATTTCCATGCACACGGTGGCAGGCACCACCAGGTGCCTGCCACATTGTGCATGGAAAGGCCAGGATGCGCGGGACAGAGTTGTGGGTGCATCCTAATTGGGCTGGTGCGACCGCCGCACGTCTGGCGGTCGGTCCCATCACTGTTATGATGGCGGGCGGATTGATTTCTACCCGCCACCATAATGAGCCCCATAATTCGGTTCTCAACAGTCTTTGGCTTTCTCTCCAGAACCCAAGGAGTATTTAGGTTCATAAATTGGACATCATTTGGCTGGTAATCTTTGTGCACATAAGCTGTGTTAGATAAAAGATTGAGCGAGGGGCCTGATAGAAGGAAAAGGCCTTAATCGTATGGTATGAAATGAGCAATCTTAGAGCAGATATGTATAGAGCAGTCATGTGGTGTTTCCCACTTGAAAATGAAGATCTGTTATAAAATGCACTGAGCAGGTAAAGCTTAGATGAGGTGATATCAGACAAAACAACTCTTAAGCTATCTGAGTCGTGGTTTGGAACAACACAGGTGGAACCACAACAGCACCTTCACTGTTGGAAGTGCTACTCCAGGCTATATACACCTAAGGCCCTGTCTCTACTTCTGTTCTGGAAAATGTTCTCATGTGAAAGAGAAAAATTCTGAAAGTGGCACTGAACTGCATGTTGAACCTGGGAAAAGGGAACCCCCTTTTGCTATTACTTCAGAAAATAAATCAGCAGTTTGAAACTATGCAACTATTCACGTAGGGGAATATTTACTGGAATTGTGGCACAGAGCAGCACAGCACGTTACCTTGCTGCACTGCCCTGCATTACATGGAAAGGGCAGAAATGCAATGTGAAGTAGTGTGGCTCACTGGTTAGAGGCGGCAGACCCGAGAGCAGAGGACGGCCCGGGACCAGGGTTCGATTGCCGGCGCGGCAGGTTTCTGGACCAGGGTCGGCGGACTCGATAATTCTCTCGCCTCGGTGCCCACTCTGATCAGCGATCACACTCGGCAACTCTGGGCATTAGCTTGCCTCATCTTCACTAACGGCCCCTCCAGACCGCCGGGGATGCCTGGTCTCACCCTGGAGATACCCATTAAGGGACCATCTCTCAGGGAAGCCAGGAACGGTTTCGCAGCGGTCGAAGCGCCTTGGGACCCTCCGGGTAAGTAGTGCGCTATATAAATGCCTATACATTACATTACATTACATTACATTACATTTATCCGATTCAGTCCATTCCTGTCCTTGCCCCCTGCACTGACACCGTTTCGGGAGCCTAGCACCAATGCAGGCACCATTGCACCCACCATCGCACCAGATGCAAGGGGGCCTCCATACAAGCAGGATTTTTTTTGTACACAGTAAAACAGAGCGGCTTTGAAGCAGCCTCTCCTTATTTCACTGAATACACTGCCCAGAGGACGGCACATGTTCGCGGCTGTCCTGAGGGCAGTGCATCCGTTGTAATGGGGGCACTGTCACTTTTTGCGCCCGGCCCACCTGTTTAAGGCAGCCCCTGGTGCAAACAAGAAAAGTGCACCCTATTTGCAATACTTGCCCCGGACCACACTTTTTGTTAAATTAGATTCACTTAAATAACAAACCTAAGCACTTGGAGCCCTATCCTGATAAACTCCTCATTAAAGAATGATCTTATCTTTTTCAAACAATGTTTTAATTAATTTAATTCATGCCATGCATATAGGGGGGTCGCCTAAACCCCCATGCCTCAAAATTACCTATGCACTCCATTGTTCACTGTTAACCCACACACTAATTAGTAACTTTTAAGTTAATGACAGTTTTGTTGATCGACCAGTTTCCTTTAAACTCGTTTCCTAGCATTCATGATGCTTAGTGTTATTGTTTTCTGTCTCTGATGTTTCATAGTTGTTGAAAGTAAGGTCAATATATACACGATTATGTCTTGCTACAGCTGAGTGCTCTCCACCCAGGACTTTGTTACTTGAATTAGTTTAATCTAATACTGATGTCAAAAATATATGAAAAGCACATGGTTTTTATATTGTGTCAAAAAAATTATATTTTGACACATACCATGACTGTGCGGGTAAAGGTTCTTACTGCTAGCGATGCATGTTTCATCTGTTGCTGCAGAGTTATAGAAGATAAAAACTTCGACTAAATGAGTTCTTGTTAAACTTTCAGCTCCTAGACCCATGATGTACTGAATGCCAAGTTAGTCTAAATGCACACTATTTGGCATTGCAGCATTGAGGAATGCTTCTCCTTTGCTGAATGTGAGGAGAAAGAGTCCTCCATCCTGGAAGGAAAGGCTACACTGTCTTCTCTAACAGATACCATCATCATGCAATCACAGACCACTCCAAACAAGGCAGTTTCATAATTCACCCTGAGCACAATAGCTTATTGTAACTAGAAGATGTGTTCTGTTACCTGCAAGTGCAAAGCCTGAATACGTGGTGAGTAATCAGACAAGAAGAGAAAGGAGCATTGTATGAAGCTTGGAAACAGGCCTGTCTGTGAGTGAAGGGGCTTTGCTGTGTAACTCAGAAGGTGTGAGCATTTATGTTTCCCTGGCAAACACCTGGGGCTAGGTAGGAATAGAAAACAGGTTTGCATATTCCCTATCAAACTATTGTAGCCAGAATATCAACTACCATAATATTGTGAAGATAGTCTGAGTAGAACGTGAATATATATGTGATGGGAGCCACTCTGTAGATATAGTTAGGGTTACCCTGGGATAGGAATTCCTCGGATTTTTGTCTCATAACTTTTTACCCGTTTGACGAATCTTTGCAAATCATTGGTGAAGGGTTGAAAGTTGGCGGCTTTCGGTCAAAGGGGTGCAAAGAAAAAAGGGCGGCCTCCCCTTCATTTTTACGTACATTTTTGTATTTCACATAGCACGAAAACAGTCAGTCAGATTTTGAATAAATATTAAAGGATTTAAGACTATGGTGTGCAGATGATTCTTTTTGTGGTTGCGACTAAAAAGTGCTAGGAGTATTTTTAGAGTTATTAGCATTTTAAAATTAGTGATACCTGTTAGCACAGTAGTTTCGAGGTACTTTCAAGATAGTATTGAGGTACATAGTGATAAGTTAGTATCTGATTGGCTAATGATTGTCTTTGCAAAAATTGCAGGCAGCCATCTTGTTTTAAGGCCACTGTTCCAGTGTTGTAGCTCAGGGCCTCAATTATAGGTAAGCTTTAGGTTTCCTATGTTTACCCTACCTACCACCACTTACTTTAAGTGGTAATAGGAAGTGAAATATAATTATACGTTTGGATATATTTGAAAAAATTATTACAGAGTACTGAGGTACTACCTAGGTACTACAAGAGTAGTACCGCGGTACCTTAACATTGAAAAAATATGTACATGGAAATTGATTTTTTTTTAAACGCGGTAAACTTAATATTTCACAAGTATAATGTACTACAGTGTCTTTATAATTTTTTACATATTGTATTATGACCAAAAAAGTCTATGCTTTACCGTGTAATACCTACAAATTACTGTGTCACTTAAAAAAATTACAAAGAAAAAGTACATTTTGTAAAAAACAAGGTACGTAATAGGTACTATGGTGGCACTGCATCAACTGGTTAAATACATATATACAAAATTATCAAAACATCCCCAAACCTATTTCCACTTAAAAAAAAAAAGATAATAGTTTGAGAACAACAATAAATACTCCTACTTAACTTTGTTTAAGGTCCAAAGCCAAAGCAATCCAAAGTCTACTAAAAGGTTTATGGCTGCCTTTTAAATTTGTAAAGGCTGACATTAGCCAATTATACACTGCCTTGTTATCTCTATCTACCACAGTATACTGTTAACTTACTGTGGTATACCATGGCACAATATATCACTAGTGGACACATTTTGGATTCTATTATGGTACCCTTGCTTAACGCATAGTGTTGGAAAGGCAATGCAATACTTGTGAAACATTTACCAAACTATGCAAACCCACCATGTGTTCCCATGCTTTGCTTGGTACATGTACAGAGGCGCAATGCAGCACAGGTCGCTGGCGTGTGTTTGCCTGCACACCTTAATCTACAGTCCTCCAGAATCTCTAGTGCATACATATTGCACTACACTATACTTCACTACACTATACACCTCTCAACTCTACGCTACTCCATGCCACTGTGATGTACACTATTCCACTGTACGCAACTCCAGTGTATGCAACTCCGCTGTATGCTTTTCTACTCTATGCCACTCCAGTCTACGCTATTCCACTTCGTCCCAAACTACTCTACAACATCCACTCCACCCAATTTCACTGTACGGCACTCAAATGTATGCTACTCCACTCTAGGCCACTGCACTCTATGCCACTTCACTGTATGCCATTCCATTCTACGCTATTCCCTTGGATGACACGCGACTCTGCGACACTCCACTATATGCTTTTCCACCCTACCCCACTCCACTGTATGCCATTGCAGTATTCTGAACTCCACTGTACACACTACAGTGGATATCAATATAGTCTATGCCATTCCATTGTACACAGTTCCATTGTACGCCACTCGATTATATTTTATTCCACTGTACACCACTGCACTCTACACTATTCCACTATATGGCACTCCACTGTATGCTACTCAAATGCACCATTCTCCGACATTCCATTCTATGCTATTCCATTGGATGCCACTCCTTTGTAAGGTGTTCCACTATATAGTATTCCATTTTATCAAACTGCACTGTATGCCACTCCAGTGTACCAAATGTGAGTATCAAGAACCCCTTGTAAACTGATTTCACAATTCCTAGGGCAGGATGAGTATACAATCGATAATACATTCCTAGGCAATATACAAATTGTCAAATATAACAAAACATGAAAATTATAATTGTAAGAAAGTCAGTGTAAAGACCCCAAAAATATATTTGTTGATATACATCTTTAATCTCAATTAATTGAATTCTATGATGATATGAAAGCAATTCCTATTTAGAAAGACATCAAGTTGATGACATTTACAAAATACATTAAATGGATCAACAATGTTTTAATTTCTCAATATATGAGCGGCATATATAAAAAAATACAATTAAAACCAAAAGTGGCAGAAAATGATTCTTCGACACGCATTTCGGCGCAAGTTGCGCCTTCGTCAGGAAATGCCACAGAGTAACCTAAAAGCAATAATTGGAAATTACACTGAGAAACACATTTTTCTTAAGAAAAACACAACCAATACATTTTATATTGTATGCCTTCACTTTGACAAAACAACAATTATAAAGAATATATAGAAAAAATCAAGTAGTCGAATATAGAATAAAGTGCAAAAAAGATAGAGTCAAATAGTCCCGCTTCCAAACCTATACAATATTGGTGCTAGAATTCCTATAATAATGCTTACTTTAAAAACTGTTTAGATGGCCTTCTGCTGGATAAAGCCTGTTTCCCCGCAATTGAGGCAACAGAAGCCCTAAAGAAACATATACATATACGCACCTGTGACGTAGAGATTGAGGGTAACAGATACCTTTACCTAAAAAATAATTTGATATAGAAATAAACATTTTTAAATGTCCTGACTAATTATGTGGACTGGTACAGATTGATATCCATTAAATATATCGGAGCGGGGAAATCAGGCTTTATCCAGCAGAAGGCCATCTAAACAGTTAAAGAACGATGATGGATTCAACCCAGATCTGTAACTGGGGGTGAGTGTCTGAAAAGTTTCAGCACTCCGTCCATCATCTCCTTGTGTTTGCTTTGTTTGCCCTAAGTTGGCAGGGTATGCCCAGACACGGGTCCCTTGTGCACTTTGCCACTGGATTCAAGCTAGCTTGTCTGAAGAGGGGTATTTCCCCGAAACCGATCCCAGGATGCTTGTTTCAGGTTCAGGGAAGACCTCTCTTGGCATGTCAGGCTGGACTGTTTCCATGAGGCACAGGGTCAAGACTGATTTGCATATAGCTAAGTCTGAATTGCGGTGGTGAAGTGAGCTAAAGAACGATGATGGATTCAAGGTGAGTGTCTGAAAAGTTTCAGCGCTCCGTCCATCATCTCCTTGTGATTACCAAATCTTACTCTGCTTGTCACTGCACAAGTGTCTACATGTTCCCTGGTTCTGCCACATCACCTACTTTTGCCTAAAGGTCCTATCTTTTGAACACGTTCAACTTCTTCCCATCATTTAGGAAATTAGGTGGACTCCTTCATGATTTTCTTTTTCCAGCCTGTAGTGCAGTAGTTTTGATCCAGGCCCTGATTACTTTTGGTTTGGAATTAGGCAGGTTGTTGTCTCCCTGCACCATATAAGTAGTGCACGTCAGTCTCATTGGGCTTTGGCCTCGTGGTTTCTAAATGTCACCATAGCCCTTCAATGGTAATATAGGCACCTATTTCACAGTTACCCATTATGTTTTGTCTATCTCTTGCTCGCTTTCTCTCTCTTTATCTATTCTATACATGCTCTCTACCGCTGATATCTAACATATCCAATATGCAATATAGCACAGCACTGTGTGGCATGCATACAAAACAGCTAATAGAGTCACTCAGCTGTTTTGATCTAAATATGCAAAGAGGGAGAGGAAGTGATGATGTGCATTGTTTATGAGCTCTGATTGGACGAAGCGCTTGTAAATGTGCGTTATGATGTGTTCTGATAAAACAAAGGTGGTGAGATGATTGTTAAACAGTCTTTGTTCTTTGTTAGCTGTAGTACCTAGTAGCTGCTGAGCAGGCACATAAAGAGCATTATTCATTTGAACATCTGGCAACTCCAGGTGAAACACAAAAGTAGATCTCTCTCAGCTGGAGACCTAAGTGAACACCCTTCATTCGGAGTCAGAGAATTGACCTTGGCATCAAACATTTACAAATGTCAAACCACAGGAGTTCCGGAATGGCTTAGAGATGGACTTCGCTGTAAAGATTGAGGGGCATATTTATGAAGGTTTTGCATCGCCCTTACACCACGTAAGGTAACAGAAGGGCAATGCAAAACCCAGATGAGATTTACCAAGCCCTGCACGGAGGAGGCCACCTTGCATGGGCCTGCATGGCTTGGTAAATCCGGAGTAACGCAAGATGGCCCAAGCTGCTGACTTGTATTACTCTGCCCTAGTAAGATGTTCCATGGGTAGAGTGTGGGTGTTCCCACGGATACACCTCATTCCCAGATTTTCCTACACTGCTAAACCTGGAAATGTGTAAAAAATCCACACCTTCCCAGAGAATGCACAACAAGGAGAACTAACTTTATTTCTCCTCAGAGTTTGCTCTTTCTAAGTGTGCTAGCTTTCTGCAGAACACTTAGAAAGAGGAAAATGCCTCGTAGGTGCCCCTTCCTGCACAAAAACAATCCTGCCTGTAACACAGGCACCCTTGCACCATGCAAGCATGCCTGAATCGGTTCTAGGCAGCTAGTAGGACAAAAAACCTATGCACACACAAACTAGATACAAATATTTGATAATGTTTTGGTCTTGTTCAAAACAACAACGAGGGGCAGTTGGTGTATCAAGCAATTGTATTTATTGCGCCAGACGACACGTGTTTCATTGGAGTGTGATACACTCCAAATCTTCAGGGCTATGTCCTAATGGAAAAAATGGGTAATCCCCAAAAACTGGTGATAATTCCAACCCAGTCAGGGTATCGGTGGATATTCTGTTTGAGAGACGCCAAAAGTCTAAGCGCACTTGTGGCCCAAGTTGACAGAAGTAGTCTTGCGCTGATAATGAGCCAGGACAGATGAGGGCAATGCAGGTAATAATTTAAATTCTTAGTGAGCGAAAGTGAGAAAAAGGTGCATCATCAAAGGATGATGCACCCATCAGCACGCAGAGGACGCTGAAAAGAATGGTGGGACATCGCTGGAGGGCTGTTGCTGGAACTGAGCGCCCACTGTGGCTGCACCTTTCCGCCTGGATTACCAGTTTAAACATCGTCTGAGAACACAATTACAGCATTATCTGTGAAACTTTGGACAGTCTCGGAACTTTCGCTCACTAAGAATTTAAATTATTACCCGCATCGCCCTCATCTGTCATGTCGTTGAGGCAGCGTTTGCTTAAGGCAACGTTGGTAATATTTATACCTGAAAGGTGCCTTGTTTGACGTAAGTTTTTGGACATAAGACGTCAATAAAGATGTTACTAGGAAGTCTCTCAGTGCTCATTAGAGTTCTATTACTAATCAAAACATAGCAAGCGGGGCTTTCCCAGGTTGCTGAGTTTTATCTTGTTGAAGAACTCGGAGTGCAATCTAGGAATCTTAGATAGTGGCTTCTGCTGTGTCATTTGCTCTAATGAGCTGCAGAGGAAGAGATTCTGAAATGTGGCTCTGATCGTGTTAGGCCAGAGACGAGTTTCTGAAATATCACTCTTGATCGTTCATGCCATTATAGGGGTATAAATGGATTATAGCCATATAGGGGCATAAGGTCACAGTATTGATCGGGGTTTTAGATTAGAACGCGACACCCACTCCACGAATTTATGTCCATCAAATTACTAAAAACTATAGCAATAAGATGCATGTGTAACATTACCCACCCCAAAATACATATTCGCATTTGAAATGGCGTATTTGAAATACATGGAATTATCTGTACTGTACGTCTGTAAGCATATAAATCATTCAAAATTATAGCATATGTAATCAGTGAACGATTTTGCGAAAAAATTACACATGAAATATCTCTTAATACAGAAAAGAAGGGCGAGATAATTTCATCATATATAAATGCAATTGCTGTAACATGTGCTAGAGGCTGATGTAAAGTTATTATGTCTCTAGAAGTACCTAAAAAAGGAAAGTTCTGTTCTTTATGAATAGGTCTACTTTATGCAAAGAATTTTTTGTGCAAGAAAAAGGTAAATATTTTGAAAAATGTTCAATTCAAAAAAAGATTTTTCTTGGTGAACGGGGGAATAGAGTTCCAACGCTTTTCAGTAGTTTTTGTTGATCAAAACTGAAGGCCGAATTCAGAGTTCATGGGAACGCTGTGTGTCGGAATGCTTTTCTAAAATTATTGTTTCTGTTCGGGTGAGAACATCATATCAGACAGGCTCTCAAAGAATTGGTCTACAAAATCAGGTGACAGTTCGACCAAGTTCGATAATGCTGTAACTTGGCAGGTGTGAGAATGATTGCTATCATCAAAGTCTGGATCAGCAATGCTCACAGAAGGTCGTACCTGGGTGATGTTGCTTTTATTTCTCGCTCCACTGTCACCACCTAGTTGTAGCACAGGAGTCTCAACGAATGCCGTCATCAGGATTGGTAGTAAGCATGGGCGGAAAATCCGTTACGCTCGCGGATTTTGCGGATTTTCGGTAAATTCGCAATCCGCGAACGCTCGCGAATTTACCGAAAATCCGCAAATTCGCACGCAGCTGATTTTTTTTTCTTGGTGATACAATTTTGCGGCGTGCGGTGTAAGTTCGCAATTGCGAACTGGTACAAAACCCTCGCGAACTGGCAGAAATCCTTGCGAACTGGCAGAAATCCTTGCGAACACAAAAAAAGCATTCAGCAGGTTCAAAAGTTCAAACTCATCATTAGTAACCATTCCCTGTAGTGACACATTAATAAATCAACCCCAAATTAATTCATGTCAGTTGAAGCAGGCAGGTGTGCTTGCTTTTTCCCCCCATAATCTACAGTGATGATGAACCAGAGGGTGGCATTGATGTACCAGAGGGTGGCATGGGTGAAACAGAGGGTGGCAGGGGTGAAACAGAGGGTGCTGGGAACCCGTGATGATGAACCAGACGTAGAAACAACATAATCGTGACCGTTGCGAGCCGACATGTAAGTTCGCAATTGCGAACTGGTACAAAACCCTCGCGAACTGGCAGAAATCCTTGCGAACTGGCAGAATTCCTTGCGAACACAAAAAAAGCATTCAGCAGGTTCAAAAGTTCAAACTCATCATTAGTAACCATTCCCTGTAGTGCTTCCTGACAAGGGCCCCTCCAGAGTTCAGTTGCTAGTTGCAACAATTGTATGACCCTGCTCTGACCCTCACAGCAGGCTCATAGAATAGCTACAAGTAGGCCACAAAGGTCCTGGAAAAAAAATTGCACTGCAACAGAAAGCAAATTACAGATAAGGAAGCAGGTGCCAGACTGGAATTTTAAAACAGTGACACATTAATAAATCAACCCCAAATTAATTCATGTCAGTTGAAGCAGGCAGGTGTGCTTGCTTTTTCCCCCCATAATCTACAGTGATGATGAACCAGAGGGTGGCATTGATGTACCAGAGGGTGGCATGGGTGAAACAGAGGGTGGCAGGGGTGAAACAGAGGGTGCTGGGAACCTGTGATGATGAACCAGACGTAGAAACAACATAATCGTGACCGTTGCGAGCCGACATGTAAGTTCACAATTGCGAACTGGTACAAAACCCTCGCGAACTGGCAGAAATCCTTGCGAACTGGCAGAAATCCTTGCGAACACAAAAAAAAAAATCCGCAAATTCGCGAGAATTCGTGGATTTTGCGGATTGCGAGTTCGCAAATTCGCAAAATTCGCGAACGCCAGATTCGCAAAATTCGCCCATGCTTAATTGGTAGCCGCTGGGGACAACACAATGCGTGAGCCGTTATAGGACTTAGCAAAGTATCGATATCCATTGGTACTGCTGATGGAAGTGCAAGACAGATGTCCAACACGCACTCATTTCCGCATAGCATACATCGAAGCACAGGTAAGATGCAGGTCTGCCATATAGGTCTGAATGAAAGAAACCAGGTCATGTTCAGATCTCTCAGCCTGGCCAATCCAAGGACTCTAGTTATTCGGTCCCGGTAGCGTATCGCTAGGATCGTTTCTTCCATCCTTGTCGGAGTCAGGTCTGAGTTTTGGCTTGCCATATCGGAGCAGGAGGGACAAAAATAAAATGCCTGCTACAAGTCCCAAAATCAGGGGTATGCCGCCAAAGACTGAATGGACAAAATTAGGAGTGATTCCTAGAATTGCTTTGAATGGTGTTAATAGTCCCGATAAAATGGTCTTAAATACGCCTGGGATGCCTATGGCACTCGACATGTTAAGAATTTGGCTAAGCATTTCTGTGAAATGCACGGGGCAATTTGTTGATAAAAGGTCATGAATCTCTGATGTTGTCCTTGCAACTAGGAGATCATACGTCTCTTTTGATGACGTGATGGGCACTGTTGTCTGCAAAAGCACAGACTTCATTCTACTTAAAGTATCAATTCGTATAGAAGAGACATTCAAACGAGGCCATATGGGAGTCTCTGAGTCTCCAGGGCCGTTTGGAAACAATGCTTGCATACAGCATTTGACCATGGAAGTTACTTGAACGAGATATGCTTTCCCTGGCAAAAGGCCACAACAGCTGTGATCCGTTATTAGAATGTAACTCCCATTCGAGAGTTGCTTAAAGAAAGGCTCTATCTGCGTTGCAGGTGTGACATATTGGTGGCATGAAAGGTTGTTTGAATTTCCTTCACAGGCTCCGTGTAAATTAATACCTTTGCTCAAAAGTATACCGCTTAGTGAATGTTTGCAGTTTTCACCACTAAGAAATACATTTTTGTTGCTGTCACTATAGCATGTGTGTGTGTATGGTAATTTCCATGCTCACTTAATGTACCCTTTACCCAAACGTTCATACTGGCCAGTCGATATGTATTCAAGGCAATTTTTAAATCGGAAAGTTGTTATCGGAATTGTGATAATCCCGTGTATTATCCATTCAATGACAGGACTTTCTGACATTGTCAAAGGTAATCTCTCAAGTTTTTCGATGCTCAGGATTGTATAGTCTGCTCCTTTCTGTGCCAAGCTGATTTGTTTATCAGTAAGGTTAAAGATGGAAAACAATGACGTTGTGTTGATTAAACGCCAAGGCACATAGCCTGAACGAAGATTTTGCAGCGTCCAGCCTAACTGTACAATAGAACGCAATTGTGACTGGCCATGCTGTAACATTAGCAAGTCTTTGTCTATTATATCTATGGCAGATGATACAATACTGTCCAGTGAATATATTCTGGAGGACAGAGTCATTAACCCATTGTCCACAACAGAAAGTGATTTTTCCAAATTAATACGATCAATTTCTAGTATTTTTTCAGCTGTTTAAATTTGTGTTACTTTCCAAGCCTCGTTGTAAGCCGCATATATACTGGTCGCTATGAAGCGATTTTGACGCTGTTTGCGTGGTCCCAGAATGAAATCGCGCAAATCAGCACCATCTTTAAGTAAAGATAAGTGTTGCTTAATTTCTGCCAGTGTGGATGATTCTAGCCATTCAAGGCACAGCTTCCCTACACTGTATGTTGTTACTATTCCTGGATGTTGTCTCTGGGAGTATCTAGGGTCTGGTCTGGTCATTGTTAACCCCTGTGTTTTATTCAGGAATCTATCTTGACAGTTGTTTGTGTCAGTAGGCCAGATTAACCACTTTTTCCAATCAGGATGTGTTCTGTTTAGATGTAAAATTTGTGATACGTCTATTTCAATATCTGTTGTTGCATTATCAGGTATTGGCTTTGGAATAGACGGTTTGTTAAGGTATTTAATCTTAGCTAGGCCAAGACAGGTTGTTTGGTGAATTGTGTCATTTAAAAACATTTTATTGTTCTGGGATCATGCAGGCTCGAAATAATGCTTCTATGCCTTGTACCTGCCAATCTTTTGTACCCCAGATTGTTTTTGTTTCAATGTTATTTTTCCAATAATCAAAACCAAATGTCATTATTTTTTCATAAAATGCTTCTGAATATATCAATTTAGTATTTGTCAGCATTGTTTTCAATCCTGCTTTATCTAACAGTTTATAATAAAACGTTTCTGCATCACTGGTGTTAAACCCTGAGAAGTACTGAAATTTCTCATAAGATGTTTTTAGAACTGCTTTTAGGTGGAGTAGCACAATGTTCCCATTGGTTATATTTAAAAACATTTCTAGGTTGTGCAGATTTATGCAAGTAATGATCACCGTAATGTGAGAAGCAGTACATCTGTTCATAACTAGACGAACCTTGTAAATAATCATGTTCTGTAAATCTTGCTGACAACACTAAATCAGACATCATATTATTAATACTTTCAAAATCCCAATCATCAGAAAATGTACTTGGTTTTACAAAGTCACTTAAGGAAACCTTGAACTGATGAGGATATTTCAAGATTTCGTCCGGACCATATATTTCATAGTCAATTTTGTCCCATACTACCCCGCCGGGTATTGGAATGGCTGTGACATTTACAGTTGACAGTTCTCTTTTCTTCACGTGGGATGATCTATGTGGTTTTAGGACTAAGTTGATGTTCTGACTTGCTGTGTCCATTGAACTGTATTTTCCCTCAATGAATTTTCCCAAACAAAGTACCATGATGAGCCAAAGCAGGAGGAAAAATACACCTAGACCAAACCAGAACTCTAACCATGGAGAGATAAGGTACATTTCCTTGAGTTGATGAAAGAGTTCTGTTGCTTTTTCTTTAAAAGTCTTTGTTTCTGGCATCACTTCTGGGTTGCTTTGATCCTCAGAAAAGTTTTCGAAGTTGATGAAGTAGCCAGAGGCAGTTCTGTCAATTGTTGGGATTGTTCTCTCAATTTGTCTTTCGGTAGCACATTCCGATGCCACGTCATTGTAGACTGGTGTTTCATGACGAACTGTTTCAATCTGTGTTTTAAGAGGCACGAGTTCCATGGCATTATTGCGTAGTCCCTCTCTGTGCACTGCAGGTTAATCAAATGTGATTAGTCTTTCAGTTTGAACCTCTTGAATTGTTGCAAGTTTGGGTATTCTGTTATTTCTCGGGAGTCCACTGGGCCTACTGTTGATTATAGGCCACATGCTTGTGGTTTTACCAGGTCGATTGATACAACTCTGTTCTCCTTTTTACCAGCAAGGGGCGATAGTACTACTGATCTTGTTCCGTTGATTGCCAAGACAGGTACTGCTTTTCTGTAAGAAGGCCCAAATTCCTTCTTCACCGCTATTTTTTCTCTGACTAGATCCCCAATCTTTGGAATCCAGACAGGCCTTGCTGGGGCTGGTGGTGCCTCGTCAGTGGTATCTGGCTGTTGCTTTAACTTTATGTTGCTTAAGGATTTTCTTGTTTCATTCAAGTCCTGTAAAACAGCCAAACGGTCTTTGATGTCAAAGTCTTTATTCTTATCTTCTACCACTGATACCTGACTATCTAAGTCCTGAATGTACATTCTAGTTCCGAACAATAGTTCATATGGGCTGAAACCTTTTAGAGAATTTCTTGGCAAATTGTTAAGACTTAACTGGACACTTATTAAATGTTTGACCCTCCCATCACCCGAACCTAATACCTACGCTGTTATAGATTGCTTTATGTCCCGGTTTTTTCTTTCCACTACACTGTTCCCTTCAGGGTGTGATGGACAAGAGTATCGCAAGCCAATGCCCATGCTGGCCATGGCCTCCTTATAAGCTTGAAAGCTGAAAGCAGGACCCTGGTCAGAATGGAACATGGCAATTGCGTATGTGCCGATAAAGACTCGCAGATCTTGTATAACCGTTCTGGCGTCAGCCGAGCGCTGGGGCCACATTTTTTTTTAAGTGTGTTTAGTCTTAAATGATATACAATGGGACGTGTTTCTCTTGTTTGATTGCGCGGATAGATCGCCTTATGCTTTCTATCAGGGTTCCTGACACTACACTGGCCGGTTCTCCACTGCGATCCCTGTTGCAGTCTTCACAATTTTTTGCAAAATCATGAATATCTACGCTCATTCCCGGCCACCAGTACTCCGATTGTAATTCTTTCAGAGAGTCCCTGATTATTTGGTGTCTCAGACCCAACCCCATATGTGCTTCCTGTGTGAGGAAACCTCTCCGGTTCGTGTTTCGAATTACTCTATCCCTCACTCCAGGGATTCGAGCAAAAGGAACGGAGTTTGCATCAATTACGTATGCATAATTGAGTGGATAGTTCACGGGTAGTGCTGCACAGTCGCCTTTTACGGACGTTTTTACTGCCAGCATGGTTTCCCCGTCTATGTGTTTTTCTGAACGCTTTTTTGTGGCTACGGAAGCCGGTTTAGTTGCTTCCGCTGTGGCTGTATTAGCCAATGAATTCCCTGCAACGTGAACGCCATCACGTTGATGACTCAGAGTGTGTATCACGTGAGTCTTTTGTAGTTCTTTCTGTAAAAGAACTACCTGTTTCCAAAGCATTTTATGCTTGATTGTGGCACCTGTGTCCTCTTTGTAATCATTTTTAATCCAGCTCGGTAACTTATTATTGTAAGAGTTGACGCAAAAATGCGAATCGCACACGATTAGTGTCGTGAATTCACGTTCTGCATTTTCAAGCGCCATCTTGAAAGATCTGATTTCAGCTCGCTGAGCCGAACAGTTTCTCACTGATTCAGTTTTTGTTATTTTCGGTCTGAATTTACAGCACAGCCAGCGACCTTTAACAATCGTGCATGCTGCATCATAGGATTTGTTCTCTACGTTAAAATGCTGTACAAATCTATCTGTATAGATTATACAGGAGTATTGTTGGAGAGGCAGAATTTCGATTGGCAGAGGATATTCTTCTTCATAAGTCAAATCATTCAGTTTTTCGAATTGCGGGGCAAAATAGTATTTCACATCTTCCGCTCCAAGAGAATTTACACACTGTATCCATTTCGGATCCAGTGACACTGTAGGCAGGTTTACTGGGCTGAATAGCGCCTCGAAGGCGGATTCCGCTGTGAGGATATTGATCCTTCTGCCATGTGCCAGTTCTCGTTCATTCGCTAATGCAGTTTCTACTGCTTTCACATTTTTTTCTGTGGGACTGAATGTTTTTTCTGCTTGTGTGTACAAGTGTGATTTGTAAGCTATTGGTACCTTTTCTCCCTCATTAGAGGTCAGGTACGTGAATCCGCATCTTCCTGGGATTACAAGATCGCGTGTGTTATCACGTGTATCTAATTTTGTTTTTGCTAACATGTCTGTTTGCAGTGATCTCAAAATTTCTGTGTGTTTTTGAGTCCAAGTGATTGGTTTAAAATCAGGTTTAATTAGTTCATAGAGAGGTTTAACCCTCTCCGCATAATTTAGAATGTAAGCTCTTCCGAAATTCAGAAAACCTAGAATCGATTGTAAGTTCTTCAGCGTTTTTGGTGCTTGGAGCACAGCGCACTTCTCTAAGAAGTTGTCCGCTAGGCTTTTTCCTTCACTTGATAATTCGTATCCTAAAAATAATACTGTCAGATGGGCAATTCTAGACTTTTTGAAGTTGAATTTGTAACCCTCTGCTGCGAACCCAAGTATTATGGTGTTCACTCTTTTCAAGTGAGTCTCCAAGTCATCGTCTGTGAGATAGATATCATCTACATAAGATAATGCCTCATCATCATATATTTGTAGTAACTCTGTTACTCTGGCTGAAAATAGTCCTGGGCTATTCTTGAATCCCTGTGGGAGCCTACAGAAATTTTCTGAGACCCCATTACTGAGAAAGCGGTCAAGTATCTGCTTTCTGGTGCAATATTTTGACAAAAGAAACCATTTGATATGTCTAATGTCGTTTTATATTTTTTCCTAACTATGTTATTCATTAGTGCAGTACTATGCGAATTCTGTACTGCAAATGTTTTGCAACATGCGTTAAGGTGTCTGTAATCCAAAACTAAACAATATGAATCGTCTGGTTTGGAGACAGGAAACAAAGGATTATTCATTTGAGAGGTGCATGTTTCAATCACCCCCTGGTATTCAAGTTGATCTAAAATCTCCCTGACTTGTTTTTTAGCTTCTTGCTTAATGGGATACTGCCTTTGTGCAGTCGGTTGACTTTTTAACTGGATTTTGTGAGGAGGAGAGTCCTCATCCCATCCTACATGATTTATATATATATAATGCTGGTGCCTGGGCCACTGCCCATTTCCTTGCATATGTGTATTTAGTGTGAATCGGAATGTGATTCGAGAAGGCAGGCATAATCATTTCTTCGCCACGAGGGCACTCCCTGACAAACTCTGGGGGCCAATCTTTTTCAGCTAACAGAATGTCATAGCCTTTTGAGAGTTTATCCCAAAATAGACCCCTTATTTTCCTAGTCTTATCACCCTCTATACGCAGTGTTATTTCGTATATCTTATGGGGCTTGCTAACTCTGGTGTCGGCAGTTTCTACTTGAATGTATTCATTCGTGTCCACTGTCTCCAGATGACTCATCAGGATCTTGCGAGCTATGGTGATTTCTGCTGCACTGTCTAGCATTGTCTGTGCCCACTCCCCATTTTTCAACTGTGTCCTCAGTATTCTCGGCATGTTCGATTACTCTAATACTGGCTACCTTCTTTCTTGGAATTGAGATTTTTTACTCAGAGCAGGTTCCTTGTCTTTGGACTTGGTGTGCTCTCCTGGGTCTGACCGTCCTCTTCTTTCCGATTTCTGCGTAAAAGATCGAGAGGGACGTGTATCAATACTTTGATAACTATCAGGCTTCTTCAAATTATCCCTATTTCTAAGGTTATACCTTTTCTCAGCGGGCTCCCTCTTTAGGGAGACTGGTGTTCTCGAGTCGGAGTTCTTTCCCTCCGTCGAGGAGACCTTCCTCTGGACTGGAAAACTTTTTCTTTGGGAGTGGATTGTTTATTTCCATCCCAGCTCTTTTTAGGAGTGTTTGAATTATTTTTAATAAATAATTTTTCAGGATTTTCGAGCAGTTGGGGCTTTACTGGTTTTCCACCCAAGCTGTCTCTACCTAGTTCTTCATAACATTTTTCTATAATTCTGGCAAGCTCAATTGGTTGATCTGTTACATCTGTTTCCTTCAACTTCTGGCGGATCGCCACAGATGCTGCTTCTCCTTTTATGTTGGCTAGTAATATAGCCGAGACCTGCTTGAAGTCTTTCAGTAATTTCATACCAAGAGTTAAAGCAGGTTCTGGACCGTATTCATTCTGAATCTGTTTTAGCACTTCTGGTATTACCGCCATTGACGGAACACCATGTGTTTTTGTGTAAATGTAAGCAAAGACTGTACCCCAAGTGTCACAGTCCTCCATGTGTGGTCCGGCCCCCATTGGAAGGCAGATGGTCAGAATCCTGTGTTTCTCAATAGGGGTAGTGTTCGGAAATACTGCCTCTATTTGAGTAATTTTCTGCGCTAACCAGAAAGGAATTTGTTCCCGTTTTATGGGTGTTTTACCAAGACATGACTGTATGTTCTGTGGTGTAATTTTATTGGTGTTCCCCTGATGAGGGGTCAGCTGTGGTATATTAACAGCTGTTTGGACTGTAGCAGTCCGCATTACATATTGGACTAATTGTCTATGTATTTTGATTAATGTTTTTAGCTGTACTAATAGCTCTTCTTTTGACATTTTTGCAATGTCTGGATGTGGTGTGTAGCTGGCTAGAACCGGCCACGTTGCTCCTGGTCTACCTAGTGGACCGAGCCTGGTAATATGATCATTGTGTTTTAGGGCGCCTTTAAACCAGAGCAGGTGCTCTTCGAATTTTAATGGGATTTCAATCTCCTCGAAAGGAGCGTACTCTTCCGGTGGATCCCCTATTTTGTAATAGTGGAACTCGTGTGTTGCGGTGTTTGCCGCTGGAAATTTTATCCAAGGATAGAATACCTCTGTCTGCCGACATTCGTGTGCCTCTATCACGAAGACGACTGTGCCACCTTGTGTGGTCAGTCCATTGTCTATAAGTTTTAACATTATAGATTTTCTTAAATGTACCGGAATGATTATTGCACCCGGTTCATTAATTTCATCGGGACCCTGCTGAGTCGCATTAACTGCGGTTCCAGCGGTTCCGTTTTTAGTGTCTGACATTCTATTGTCAGGAAGGTTTTTGCAGAGCAGGTCTCCAAGGAGACAAAGATTAGGTGCACAATATTTTGGAACACTGTATCCTTCAACGTTGAATAAACCAGAGCTTTACATAGGAATCTCTTCTTACTACTAAGTTCGGGCGGATTTTAACCTTTCACCCACTCCAGACGTCTATTGGAGTATTTACGGTAGAAAGGGGTCTGTGTGAAAAATGCACGACTGAGTTACTCTAACGTCTTGCGTTAGTTTTATCGCCTTACCAAACGTTGGGCGCCATGTAGTGTAGTTCCTATTTTCCCTATAGGCCCTGCGCATTGGAATAACATGTACAATAGTATAGACGTAGAAGTGCGGTCTTCCAGGTCTCTACTGAATATGCTAAACTTAATTGGGTTTGTTACCAACTAGCTCAGAGGTCACTGGAAACTTTCTTGACTGAATAGGGAGTGATCAGCTCCCCTGGTACAGACAAGAAGGGATTCAGTTTTCCAACAACCGCATAAACATGACAACTTTGCTCCTTAGAATAAGAGTCAATCTCTAGAGTCGTGTGAAACAATAGACAGTTATTTTACTCAGTCAGTTGTGCAGATTACTTACACCAAGATGCAGAGAAATAGAGAGACGGGCGTTTTCAATAAAAAGGTATTATTTATTGAACAGTCTTTCTTCTCATGCAAGAGAAATGAATTGCCACAATTGCAAGACTAGTTATTATAAAAAGTGCGTACAGTAAAATGAGGATTGCGAAATAATACTGTAAAAGCATTGATATGGTTTCTTAGCCATACAATCGTTAAAATGAATAAAATATATACATTCATATATACATTTGACTAACATACTCAACTGGTTCTAACTATGCCTACCCCAGTGTACCTGACCTAAGCCTAATACTTGGGAGGGAGTAAGTAAGTAGCAGATTTAGTTAAGTTGGTTTTGCCAAGGTTTGCTTCAAGAATTCTCTCTAAGGGTTTAGTCAACACCATACCTCTGGAATAGAATGTTGGAGGTCTTGTATCTCCTTTCAGGACTCGATATCCCAGTCACTCGCAAGAGTAGGCTGGAAACGCCGGAGCTGGATTTTCTCGGCAGGAGAAAAGACAGCGTCTCTCTCAGCGCGTCGAGGAGGAGGAGGGGCAGCGTCCGTGGGCAGCTTGCATCTGCTGGGCTCTGTAAGGCACAGCTGTTCTGCTCCTGTATTCACCACACCATCGCTATCATCGATGTCGTTGAGGCAGCGTTTGCTTAAGGCAACGTTGGTAATATTTATACCTGAAAGGTGCCTTGTTTGACGTAAGTTTTTGGACATAAGACGTCAATAAAGATGTCACTAGGAAGTGATCGTCTCTCAGTGCTCATTAGAGTTCTATTACTAATCAAAACATAGCAAGCGGGGCTTTCCCAGGTTGCTGAGTTTTATCTTGTTGAAGAACTCGGAGTGTAATCTAGGAATCTTAGATAGTGGCTTCTGCTGTGTCATTTGCTCTAATGAGCTGCAGAGGAAGAGATTCTGAAATGTGGCTCTGATCGTGTTAGGCCAGAGACGAGTTTCTGAAATATCACTCTTGATCGTTCATGCCATTATAGGGGTATAAATGGATTATAGCCGTATAGGGGCATAAGGTCACTGTATTGATCGGGGTCCGAGATTAGAACGCGACAATATCATGACACATACATATCATGATGCACAAATATAATTAACAAAAATGTCGTTTTTGAAATAAGTAATATCATTGGAAATAATATCCATGTTTTTGATATCGTGTTCACTAATATAGGGGGGCTGATAATGATGTCGGGAGGACCGCAACCAACTGACCGTCGGATGCAGTCTGCCCAACATTTGTCCCTGCGGTCGGCTCGCCGCATTATGATGCGTCAGGCAGAAGCAGCGGGACGGAAATGCTCATGACCCCTTAATGACGGCGGAGCCAGCCTCAGCTCTGCCGTCGGGATTATGATGTCATTTTCCAACAGCCTTTCCATGTTGGACTTTCTGACTTGGAAAGGCTGTTGGAAAATGACTTTGGGGGCCCTAGCGGAGACCCTTCCTCCTTGCCCTCCTCTATGGGGCCTGGGAGGCACCTATGGTGCCCTCCTAAACATCCCTGCACCGTGTCCTGCCACACAGCGCAGGGATGTTTACAAACATCCATTTTACGATGGCAGCTTGTGCTGAGGGCCTTTTCCACCCGCCGCACATGCTGCTATTGTCGAATGGAAGTCATATGGGTCGTCGCATCCTTAATTCTTTGATCAGAACTGCCAACCTATACTCGGATGGTTACTTTCCGCAATGGTGTCGGGTGGACGCAAGTCTGCCCGACATCGTAATGAGGCCTCTAGTTTAAAAAAAGTATTGTTTTGTAATTATTTGAATGTATTTTAGCTGATACATTATATTCATGTATTACTATTGAATGTATACATGTTTGTGATTGTTTTTCAAAATATAGCTTGTAATTTTAAGTGATTTAGGGCCTAATTATGAGTTTGACGGTCCGAGGACCGCCAGACTTGTGGGGGGTGTGGCGGTGGGGTCTAGCCACCACCGCAGCAGCGCTGCTACCACCCTATTAAGACTTTGGTGGTCGGACCGCCATTGCAGTGCCACAACCGCCAGGGATCCCTGGGAGTGGTGCGGCCGTCTGAGGGTCGAAATATGCTTCATGGTAGTTTGAGGTATCACCAAGCATATTACAACTTTCCCCACCGCCAGTGGTGTCATGGAGGTTCTTCCTTCATGAAACTGCTGGCAGTGAGGAAAGAAAGGGGGCCCAAAAAGGCCCTCTCTTGCCCTTGTACACAGGGGTGCATGCAGGGGGGCATATGTTATGCCCCCCTGTAGTTTTGTACCCCAAGAACCTGCACAGGAAAGAATGCACAACATGGTACATTCCTTCCCGTGCAGGAACGTGGACTGGCGGTCCCGTGGCAGTGCTGTTTAAGGCTCACAATGAGCCTTTAAACAGCACTGCCGTGAGACTGCCACCAGACCACAAATTTACTTGTAATCTGGTGGGCAGGTGGCTGCGGCTCTTGGCAGTGCAGGAGCGTGGCAGGAGCGTGGCAGTGGCGTGCCTCCCGCTCCCACACCACCAAAAGTCGTAATCAGGCCCTTAGACTCTTTTATTCATTTTTAGTAATAATTTATAGAGTGGTGGTGGATTGTTGGGTTTGTAGGTGGATAGAATACAAAGTTAATTAGGTAATAAATAGTTAAGAATTATTTAATAAGTTGTATTTTATTATGATTGCTATTTGTAATGTAATTTATGTAATACTGATTTACTTTCATTACATGTTATTTGCAGGTCATTAGGTTTGCAGGGGTGTAGGATGTAAAGTTAATTATGCAATAGTTTATAAAAAAATATTTTTTAATTGTTAATTGATTAGTTAATTGATTTTTAATTATATATTTATAGTTTACTTATTTATTTTACTTAGATTTTAGTTGTGGGCTGCTAGGTGTTTAGGGGTGTACGGTGGGAAGTTAATTAGGTAATGATTAATTACCAATAATTATTAATTAATTATTTAATTCATTTAGTTAGATAAAATAACAATACTGATTTATTTGACTTATAATTTAGTTGTGGGATGCTAACTTTGTAGAGGTATTGGCCGGAGAATTAATCAAGTAATAATTAATTGCTATTCATTATTTAATTAAATTTTAAATATGTAAATTGGAGAATACTTGTTTAATTTCATTTTATTTTAGTTGCTCAGATGCTAGGTGTGTATGGGTCTAGGGTGGGAAGTTAATTTATGTAATAATTAATTGACAATGAATTATTTATTGTTAATTAACTATTTAATTAATTGTACATATGTTAGCTACAACCTGCTAGACTTGTAGGGGTACAGTGTAGGAGTTTCACACAGTTATAATTGAATAACAATGATTTATTAATTGATAATTACTTTTTTATTGAATAGTATTTAGTAAATTGATTGTTTTTTGTTTTCCCGCCGGTTGAAAAATAAAGAACTCAACTTGGGAACTTATGTATAGATAATGTTAATTGATATTTTTTATCAAGAGTTTAATATTTTTTCTACATTCATGCGGTTACTCATATATGTAGTGTGTTTTAAGGGAAGTATTTTCCATACTCTTACTTAGACTACATTAGGAATAGTAAATTTAATCTCTTTGCAGATCAACTGTTCCACTGATGGGAACAGGAGTAGTAAATCTAACTCCTCTGAAGCCCAACACTTTCCCTATTATTCTGGTGACCCGAGTAAGAAAAGTAAATATAACCCATCTGAAGTCCAACACTTTCCCTGCTGTTGCATATACTAGAGTGGAAATAGTTTATTTAACATTTTTAGACTCCAATAAATTTCATTATATTGGTTAGATACATTTTATGTCAATAACTATTTTATTTTTACATATAATATATTTTTTGTTTTTTATTTTAAAATGAATTTGAATGTTTGTAGTATTTTTTGTAAATGTGTTTTTGGGCTTTCTCAATTTTAAATATCTTAGTAATTGTCTACATTAATTAATATATTTTTTCTTATCGAATTGTGTATATTTTCAATGTTTTTATCAAGCATGTATGTTTTATATATCTATATCTAAATATATCTATATATCTACATATATATCTCTATAGCTATATCTATCTATCTTGGAGAAATGAATGCAAAAAGAACAAGCTAAATGGTGGGAGAACAAGTCACTGTCCCGCTATTTACAGGTGGAGAGAGTACCGAGAGGTCTCCGTATTACTCTGGCACCCAGCTATGACAACCCGGACCTGGCCATGCTGGCGGAGTGGGCGGTAGCTAACTTGGAATCTTCAAGTAAATTGATGGGGATTTTAGTGAAATATGAGGAGAGTGATCGTGTGAAACTCCAAATTGAGATTGAAAATATGGAGGTAGAAATAAACAAAATGGAGATGAATGACCAGACGAAAAAATGGAGAGAGGAAATGATGATGAGATTGGGGAAGGATGGCGACGTTATAAAGAAAAGAAAGGCTTTTAAATTTGAGCGAGATCGGTTGGATTATCAGAACGGCAAATTTTTACTTTTGCCCGGAGATACGACAACGTGAAAGCTCGGGTGGGAAGAATAGAACAAAAAAACACGTGATGAAGTACCAACGTCAGCCTCATCCACAGATCTCAGCTTGGCAGCTGAAAGGGACCTTGAGGGGGACCCCGCAGGTGTACAACGAGTGGGGTTTATCAAACTATCCCTGGCGCAAGAGGTAAGCTGCCTTTGCCAAAATTGCCGGGACACGCTGAGACCCAGAGTGCAGTCTGGCAGCAAATCAAGCAACAAAGAGTCAACTACAGGCGGTACCAGCGACGCAAATCCCGTAAAAGGAAAGAAAACCGGAGAAAAGAAGGCAACCCGGGGCAGATGGAACAGGTTCTAAAACCGACCCCAACCATCAGTACCAAGTCAATCATCAATCTAACAGGCATGAAGTTAACACTAAAAGATGAAGCAATCTTGGGATTGGGACTATCATATTGTCCACCGTGTAACTTCAATTATGCCAACACACGCATGGACGCATTTCGGTTTGTAAGGAAGTTAAAGCTCAGCAAGTTTCACCATCTGCAACCCCACAAGAAAAAACAAAGTGAAATACCCAGGAGTCCATCATTGTTAACGGTGGCGGAGCGCCAAAATTTTGAAGATATCTGGTCACTTCAAAATGAGGACAATATACAGGGCGGAGCTAGCCAGCGTCGATGGCGGACGCCTGAAAGAGGAGCTCCACACCGTCACCCTAAAGATCCGCCAGAAATCCTTCTATAACGGAGCCTGGATACCACCGAACACGTGGCTACAC
Source organism: Lissotriton vulgaris (assembly GCF_964263255.1). Taxonomy (NCBI): domain Eukaryota; kingdom Metazoa; phylum Chordata; class Amphibia; order Caudata; family Salamandridae; genus Lissotriton; species Lissotriton vulgaris. Next base: position 197,235,878 of record NC_141696.1, read on the forward strand.
CCCTGTAGACCACAGACACAAGCAACAACGATTGCGGCTGCTCCCGGTCTACCCGGGAGGGAGAAACGAACGGACAGACGTCCCGGCGGCCTGGGCCGCAGAGCAGCTCGCTTTCCTGACATTCTCCCCGGCGTGTATCGCCCGACGTGTGGCTTGACGGACGTCCTTTGTCTCGGAGGGACTGGTCCTTCTAAAACAACCGTAGGGATCTGCTGAAGACTTGGGGTTACTTCCACACCCTAATAACGGCGGTGACTCATGCTACCTGTTGAGAGGCTTGAGGCTGCTAATCTGTGCACAACAACGGCTAACGCACGGGAAGCGCCTGTGGGCCCTGGTACCATCGACCTAATACCCTCTAATTATCTGACTCTGCAGACCGGAGGAGCGGGGTACACAGGTGCGGATACGGACTTGCCTGAAGCGGGCCTTGCGGAGAACCGATCTTCAGAGCAGAGAGCCACATACTGGTAAACCCGCCATAGAGACTATCTAAGAGAGTGAGCCCGGTGCTCCCGGATGCAGACTGCGGAACTTAAGGCCTCAGACCACGCAGTTTAAGCAGCCCTGAAAATAACACTGCCATTAGCCACTGACCCCCCTCCGTGCCTCCTTTGGCTTTCGAACGGAAAGCGGGGGAGACTACACCGTAAGTTGGAGTGAGGCCTGGCTGGATATCCCTGTACAACTTCCTGCACTGCACAATCAGACTGATCATGTGCTCCTGAAGGACTTGGAGGCCGAGATCCCGCAAGACGTGGTGGAGTTATCGGGTGGGCAGCTACGGGCTTGATTCCAGTGCGGTGGTCTGAGCTGATCTGAGTCATTACTGCCAAAACTAGCAAAATGGGGAAAGGAGACAAGACTCAGGCGAAGCTCACTTTTGACCAGAGACGACCGAAGGTCCCGGAGACTATTGAGCCTGAGCCGGTGCGGCAGGAAGGGGGATCGGAAGGCTCGATTTACTCAGGAATCAAAGAACTGCTGGTCACAATGGAGAAGGGCCTACAGGACAGCATGGCGTCTATAGGCATGAAGATCGACGCCCTCACATACCGCATGGACCGTATGTCGGAAAGAGTCGACAAATATGCGGAACGGCTGGATATGTCGGAAAGTCGCCTGACTGAGGTAGAGGAGGCGCAGATGGAGCTAGATAAAGATCGTAAGCAAATCGGGAAGCTGCTCCAAGTCATACAAGACAGGACGGAGGACTTGGAAGCCCGCTCCAGGCGCTCAAATATACGCATTACGGGAGTTGCAGAGATGACGCAAACCGGGAAAATTGAACTATTTGTTGAGAAACTGCTGTCCTCACTATTGGGAGCAGACGTCTTCTCGCCCATGTTCATCATGGAGAGAGCGCACCGCTCGCTGGGCCCCCGACCGCGCCCGGGGCCGCCCCGAGACCGATTATCGCAAAACTCTTGAATGATAGAGACAGGGACATGGCGCTGCGGATTGCCCGGGAGAAGGGCAAGCTACAGTTTGAAGGTGCAGCCATCTCAATATACCCGGACTTCACAGCGAAAGTGCAGGAGGAGCGACGGCACTTTGCTCCTTATAAACAGCAACTCCGTGACCTGGGACTTGATTACGCCATGCTGTATCCGGCTAAACTAAGGATCAACAGACAAGGACATTCCCACTTCTTCACTGACCCGAAAGCCCTCCAGAAGTCACTTAAGGAGTGGTCCAAGGAGCAAAGAAGCAGCCCAAGAGGACGCAATGGGGAACAGGAGACTGACAGCCATCTAGACGATCAGGAATAGACCAGCTGCTACATAAGCGAACCAAACCCCTGGCGGCACTGCTGAGCGGTCGAAACCTTGCAGGGATCCGGAAATCCTTTGGTCTAGAGCCCCGCCTGCTCGTAAGCAATGGGCGGCAAGGCACAAGGGCACACACGAATGACTGAACAGCCAGAGACTTGGTGAGACCGCTCCTTTATATCCTTTCATATGTGCTAACTAGGGGAGGTCATCAGGGGGAACTACGTGAGAACCTTCATTTCAGGCATTCTGGACACAAGACCATCCTGTATGCTAACGGAGAAAGTGTAATCCCGAAAGTTAGGGGCTGCCCAAAAGGGCACACTGGTTAGATTCAGGCTCACGTTTAAAGATAATAAAGGGGTGACGGAGCTCGGGGTTACCAATGAGGCCCGCGTTTGTTTATAACTGTTACTTGTTCTTTCAAGCTACCTCTGCCCCAGGGCTGTGAGCACTAATGGCCTTCATGGGGGCCTATTTGGGATATGTAGAACTGTTTGAGGGGGGATGTTCTAGCAAGCTAGGCCGCATTGGGGATGGTCTGCTGTGGGTGGGGGGAGAAGGGGAAATGGGTAGGGAAAACTTTTTTAATACTAGGGCAGATGCACTGCACTCTGAGCAACCAATTTCAGGCATAACACACTACGGCACAGCACACACTTGGAATTCACACGACATATTGCGCTATCGCAGGACACTCCTAGATTCCGCACGCGCTAATGAAGAGGAGCAAAGTAAATGGCGAATAACATAGAAAGAGCAAGCACTCCCAGTTTTAGGGCGCTCACGTGGAATGTGCGGGGCCTCAATGACCACAGGAAGGTGCGGAAGGTGCTTGGATACTTGCAGCATCATAATATAGACCTGGCTTTGATACAGGAGACTCACCTCCCTCTCGACAGTAGGATGCTACACTATAGGGGGTGTGAAGGTAACGTGGCGGTTGCGGGTTTTACTACACACGCCAGGGGTGTAATGACGTGGGTGAATCCAAAATCCAAGCTAACACAACAACCCCTAGAGGCAGATTCGGAGGGCAGATATGTAATATCTAGATGCATTAGACTGGACCTGTCCTTGGTCATTGTTAACACCTATGGCCCCAACTTCGACTCACCCGAATTCTACTGGACCTTAGCGAGCAAACTCAGATGCTATACCTCCACTGACGTCCTGTTGGGGAGAGACATGAACCTCACCTTAGACCCTATCCTGGATAGATCTGCTGGTCCGCAGCGCAAACCGGCATCTGCCGCAGTTAAACTACAGGGCATTATGATGAGCCTGGGACTAGAGGACGCTTGGCGAGCACGCAATCCGCAACAGGGAGGCTACACCCACTACTCTGCGTATCACGACATTCACACCAGGATAGATTACTGGCTGGTCCCTGATTCCAGATTATGCTTGATTAGCAAATTCAGTGTCCTCCCCAGGACGCTTTCAGACCACTCGCCAGTGCTCTTGGAAATGGATACTCAGAGCAAAGCAATCCCGCCATTTACGTGGCAGTTTCTAGCATATTCACTATTAGATCCGGTGTTCAGGGGTGAACTAGCGGAGGCTATAGATATGTTCTTTGACACTAATATAGGCTCAGTTGAGAGTTTCCAGGCTGTCTGGGAGGCATTCAAAGTATATATAAGGGGAGTAGCGATGTCCAAGCACTCAGGCGTACTTAAGGCGATCCGATCGAGGCTAGCAGACATTGAAAAACAGCTCGAAGCCCTGGAGGGGAGACAGAGAGAAAGAGCTGACAGTGAGGTGAACGAGGAAATCAAAACGTTACTAATGGAGTTTCACGACGAAGCGGACAGAGAAGTCAAACACATGGGGAAATATGCCACAGCTAGAGTGTATGGCGAGCGAGACAGACCCAGTGCGCTATTGGCTAGGGTAATTGGGGGTAGTAGAAAACGCCAGCAAATTACAGAGATACAATCAGCTGCGGAGGTGACTCTCACTGACCCAAACGCTATAGCAAATGCATTTAAAACCTACTACGCAGACCTCTACACGACGCAGGGCGGGGACCTTGATGATGAAATTGAGGATTATCTAGGACATATTAACATTCCTATGCTGTCGAACTCGGACAGGGAATTTCTCATGCACCCAATAGAAAAAGATGAAATATCCGAAGCGCTGGCTAGCATGAAGTCAGGAAGCGCTCCAGGTGCGGATGGCCTGACAGCGGGCTTCTATAAAGCCTTTAAAGAACAACTGATTCCACATCTGTCGGCCCTCTTCGACGATATTTGTATTGAAGGCAGCATGCTGGAATCGATGAGAGAAGCACTTATAGTGACGATCCTGAAACCGGGCAAACCGAGGGAGGACTGCAGGTCTTACAGACCCTAACCCTGCTGAATGTAGATGCAAAACTATTCGCTAAGGTTTTGGCCACTCGACTTGCTCTCCTTGCGCCACACTTGGTCGCCCCGGAACAGGCGGGATTCATTCCAAGCAGGAACCTGACGTATAACATCCGAACTGTCTTGGGTACGGTACAACATACCCGACCAGACAGGAAAGCACTGGCAGTCTTCCTAGATATGGAGAAAGCCTTTGACTCGGTTGAGTGGAAGTTCATAGGAAAGGTGCTGCGGCGTATGGGTCTGGGGCAACCCTTCCTACAGATGCTAGGAGCTCTGTACCATTTGCCACGCGCCAGAATCAGAATTAACGACGTGGTGATGGACTCATTCCCTATATCTAGAGGCACTCGTCAGGGGTGCCCACTCTCGCCCCTCTAGCTTGTGCACTACGGGAATACCATGGCAATGAAGGCATAGGTTTCCCGAACTACAAGATAGTGGTCTCAATGTACGCAGACGATACACTTCTATATATTCGAGACCCAGATAGTAATCTGTCATCGGTTCTCAGAGAGGTGGTTCGTTTTGGCGCATTATCAGGCCTTCAGGTGAACTGGGCGAAGTCGCTGGCATTCCCTTTGACTCCCAACACTCAACCTACGACCATGGAATACCCGCTCACATGGACCACTGATACGGTTAGATACCTGGGGGTTCACCTACACACAGACCCGGAGATCTTATTTAGAGGCAATTACGGAACTGCCTTCAGCAGACTGGAGGATGACGTGACCGCCTGGTGCAAGCTACCGCTCTCTCTTTTAGGGCTGATTGCTGTCATGAAAATGGTGGTGCTCCCCAGATTCTTATTTCTATTTATGACAATCCCAATTGTACTACCCAAGACATTCTTCCAGCTGCTGCAACAGGAACTGACAAGACTTGCATGGGCGGGCGGGCAGCCTAGGGCGAAGAGGACACTCCTCACAATGCCATACAATATGGGAGGTCTTGGCGCGCTAGACCTTGAGCTATATTATAGAGTGGCGCAAGCCGCTCACCTACACACTTGGGTACATGGGTGCCGTGACATATCACATATAAAAATGGAGACCCTATTTGCCCAACCGCTCTCCCTCCCACATACGATCTTTGAACCTACGGACCGTCGGACGGGAATTCTAGATTCACTAACTGCCACGAATCACGCGTGGAGCAAACTCCTGCAGAGACAAAATGGTGCGCTGCTGTACTCCCCCATTATGCCCATTGACTGGACCCGTTGGCTGCCGCCGCTTTGCGAGAAAGGAGTGCCAGATGCTATGCGAGCACTAGGGGTTGAGATGGCGGGAGATCTGTTTGAGGATGGAGTAGTTAAGACTTGGGAACAAGTGATAGTCGGCTTGGAAGCGCCGTCGCCACTCACGAGATTTCAATACTTTAGAGTACGCCACGCTCTTTTGGGCCTTTTGGGGAGGGATCTAGTGGAACCGCCAGAGGTTAAAGAACCTACGTATGTCATTGAGGTCATGACTCCACAGAAATTGCTATCTCATTTATATAATCTGTCACAATCACATAGGGAACACACATACACCAAAGCGCGATTGGCTTGGCAGTCGGATTTACAAACTGTGCTCGATGACAACACTTGGACATACTGCTGCACCAACACTAGGAAGATCTCACTGAATGGATGACACAGGTTGGTTCATTTCAAATTCCTTAATCGAATATACTATACACCAGCCAGGCTTTTCAGATATGGTCTTAGAAACACAGCGGACTTTGAGATATGTCATTCTCCCAATGCCGATTTTCTACACCTTGCGTGGCAATGCCCGGGGATACATGACTTCTGGGTTAAGATATTCGTTGAGATTAGCACCATTACTGAGGTTGACATTTCCCCCCGACCCAATGATCGCTCTGATAGGGTACACCAAGAAGTTGCCGAGAGCAATCCGCAGACTAGCGGACATGGGGTTCTTAATAGCGCGCAGAGTAGTGGCATGCTGCTTGATGAGAGGGCAGAAGCCGACACCTAAAAGATGGGCACATGACATGATGTATTGCTGCACTCAATCCGAGAATTATAGCGAACTCCTCCCTCCTACCAGTAGATCCAAGAACTTTTGGGGGCTCTATCAGGCCTACTTGGCGACTAGGGTAGAAAATACCTTGGCCGCAGAACCTCGGGCTACATGAGTGGGTAGTGCAGTGCCAGGCACGCCTGGGACATGGAGATGCCTCCTGAGTTGCGTTTATGGGTTGCGAGCTGCGACACAGCCGCCTCATTGCTCCGCCTGCTATGTATGTGCCTGCATAATCGCGCGCTTTTCAACGCCGCCTGCCCTACTGACTGGGTTGTTGGCTAAATGGCTGTGTAAACATGGGAACAAGTGCGGATTAGTGCCTGACACCATATTGATGTGTTGTATAATAGATGGGGGGAGGGAGGGGTGGGAATATTGGAATTGTTTGTAACTTGCCTCAGAAATTTCCATAAATAAAAAAAAAAAAAAATGAGGGCAATATCCTTGACAATACATCGGTATCTACATCTATAGTAGATGTGGGGATATGCATGACTCCATTCAAACCAAAGTCAACATTCCAACCCATCATGACACACGACAATCTTGATGTTTACCAGAAGTTAATCACACATGATCTGAAAAAATTATACATTGCCACGAATAAAAAACATTTTGCCATCAACAAGCAGAATCAATGCTATAGACACGTGATTAAAAAGTTGGAATCAGACCACAATATTAATGTGACAAAGGTGGGAATATTGTTCTGTGGCCACACAATATGTACATCAAAGAATCAGAATCTCAACTGGGGGATCCATAGTGCTATAAGAGGAGCAAACATCATGGCAATTAAGGCAGCTTGGAATGATCAAAAGTTAAAGCTGGTGGCATGGAGAAACGGCAACTTAATTTCAGACAATGAGTTTTGCTTCCTTAGAAAGGAACATCCTGTGATTCCGACATTTTATTTGATTCCAAAAGTCCACAAGGACATTAATACACCACCTGGCAGGCCAATAATTTCGGCCATTAATAGCTCCACTGAGAACATTTCCAAGTACATTGATTTTATCCTACAGGATTGGGTAAAAAGTTTGAGTTCCTTTGTTCAGGATACTACTGATTTTATTCGTAAATTGGAGGATGTGGCCTGGAATTCGGACAGGCTATTAATGACTTTAGATGTGACTTCTTTATATACGTCAATTCGACATGGTGACAGAATGAAAGCTGTTGAATATTACTTGAACAAACGTCCAATGAATTTCTTTAACCATAACAGGATGATTTTAACTATGTTACAGATGTGTTTGGAGCAGAATTATTTTTCATTTAATAATCAGGTATTCCAACAAATAAGGGGTGTGGCTATGGGGGCCTGCTTCTCCCCCAGCTTTGCATGTTTGCACATGGGGCTGTGGTAGGAGGGGGTCCTCATGGACCAACACAAAGAATTCATGATGAACAACGTTGTATTATACCTAAGATATATAGATGACCTGTTTTGGTCTGGAGGGGTTCCCAGTACAGTGCTGAGACTTTTGTGAAAGATTTAAATGACAACAGCTTAAATTTGAAGTTTACATCTGAAATTAATGCTAAATCAGTATGTTTTCTTGACGTAGAGGTGTTTGTGGACAGTGATGGCTTAGCCACAAGATTGCATAGAAAAGCAACTGGTGGCAACACGGTGTTGCATGCGGCTAGCCAACATCTGCATCATGTGATCCGCAGCATCCCCTACGGGGAGATGCTGCGCATCAGATGGATCTGTAGTTCTGAGTTTGAATGTGCCACTGTGCAAGAGGCTAGCAAAAAGAGCTTTTTGGAGAGGGGTTACTCGGAGGCGTTAATCAACAAAGCCATTTCAAGAACAAGAAATATTTCAAGACAACAGGCATTGACTCCCAAGAGCGCTATAACTAAAACTGATGACACAGCAGTAAAAATTCAGTCAAGAGTCATTCCAACTTTTAATAGACAGCATTCTGAAATCAGGAGAATCTTCTATAAGAATTGGAATTTGGTGAAGGGTGACCCTGTGATGGGCAGTTTGGTGGCTAATAAACCCGAACTGACCTTTAGAAAATCTCCCTCGATGGGTAATGCCTTGGTCAGTAGCAACCTAGAGGCTCCAATTTTAGGCACATGGATGGCATTAAGTAAAGGTTTTAAAAAATGTCCATCATGTAAGGCTTGTCGCTTTGGTTGCAATAAGACGCATTATTCTAGTCCGTTCAAAAGTGAACTAATACCCATTAATAAAGGATTAACTTGTAAATCTGAATATGTAGTCTATGTGTTGCAGTGTCCGTGTGGGCTCAGGTATGTAGACAGCACTCGTCTGCCCACACACAAACAGATCCTGCAACACATTAGGGCCATTTCAAGAAAAGATCAAGCGTACCCGGTAGCGCGTCATTTAGAGTTAAAACATGACAGTGACCCTACATTTCTCCAATATTTTTTAATTGATACGATATTAGCTTTAAAACGTGGAGGGGACAGAGAAGCGAGATTGCGTCTCCTAGAGACACGTTATATATTGGAGCTGGATACTAAGAACCCAGGGGGTCTGAACGCCAGCGAAGACTTACACACCTGTCTTTGATATGAACTGGGTAAACAGCGGGGTATTTTTATGGTGGATTGTCAATTGCCATTTAGCTATGCCTGGAAGGTAGGTCACGTTGTGAAGAAATAACAATCAGGAGAATGTGACACCTTCATTTCCTAAAATCTTTTAGAATAATTAATTTGATATAGACACGGTTCTGGGACTGTAGGGTGGTTGGTATTATTAAGCACTAGCACATATGGTTTTGGTTATTTTTATCTACAGCACCCCCAGGAGGGTAGGTTTATAGTGCCTTGTACAAATGCTTATTAATAGCTGGCTCAATTTATATCTATGCCCACTGGGGCGTTATGTTTTGATGGCCATAGGATTTAATTATTTGGACTTATTCAGTGGCAAAGTGGCTGGTTGATTACATGAATTTTAATACAAATGTGTTTGGACATTGTCATAACAAAAAAACATTGAATTAGATACATTGTGGATATGTGTAAATATGGATTTATCTTTCTGTAAATAATCATGTATATATTGTATATATATATGTAATTAAGGAGTACACAGATGATATGTATTTATTTATATATTTTTTTATATGACAGTTAAAATGATTTTAGACATCATGTCTTGTATTTTAGCTTAATGTCCACAAACAATGAAGTATTTTTTCTATGTCCATGTTGAGACGGTGAATTCTATTGAGCTGCTATTTCGCGCACTTTTTTGCACTTTAAAAACCCTCCTCTATGTTAATGACACGTCATGTGATCAAGCCTCGGGGAGAGGCGAAACGCGTCATGACGGACTGCTGGGCGATATTTTATGCATCAATAAAGCACTGAGAAATTACACCTATTTGCGAGTCCACTCATCGTCATTTTCCGGGATTGGAAGTGTTTGTGTGGCGAGAACTTTGCTATATATTATGTTTCAACATAATTAACTAACGCTTTAACACGCATTGCATTAAGGTATAATGTAACAAAGTAGAGCATTGTTTTTATTTGCAATCACGAACTACTGCACCCAAAAGAGCATGTATGCGATGTGATTAGTTTGCGTATAATACAAGTATTTGTACTGATAGTAATTCAAACGTATTTATGAAAGGCAAACTGACTATCGCTGTATATAAAATTTGCAAGGGGGTAACTTTGTGACAATGAGTATAATATTTACCCTTTGGGCACATATAGCGCGTGTTGCATTAGCATTTTGAAAATTGGTAATGCTTTGTGATGGTTAAAATGTTAGAAACAGCTGAATAACAATA